>NW_028233642.1:600000-1200000 GCF_054856555.1 Leptonotus elevatus | reverse complement strand
ATGAACTTTTTATTGCTTTAAATGCATTTGCAGCCCGATTGTACACTTCAGGTGAAACTGTCAAAATCTTCAAAATGAGCAAAAGCACAATGAAATTAATGCTGGAATCATCTTCAGGTTGCTAAAATACACTAATGACAGCAAAAAGTTTGAGTCTACAACATTTAGTTAAGGTCTGAGAGCCAAAATGAACTTTTTATTGCTTTAAATGCATTTTCAGCCCGATTGTACACTTCAGGTGAAACTGTCAAAATCTTCAAAATGAGCAAAAGCACAATGAAATTAATGCTGGAATCATCTTCAGGTTGCTAAAATACACTAATGACAGCAAAAAGTTTGAGTCTACAACATTTAGTTAAGGTGTGAGAGCCAAAATGAACTTTTTATTGCTTTAAATGGATTTTCAGCCCGATTGTACACTTCAGGTGAAACTGTCAAAATCTTCAAAATGAGCAAAAGCACAATGAAATTAATGCTGGAATCATCTTCAGGTTGCTAAAATACACTAATGACAGCAAAAAGTTTGAGTCTACAACATTTAGTTAAGGTGTGAGAGCCAAAATGAACTTTTTATTGCTTTAAATGCATTTTCAGCCCGATTGTACACTTCAGGTGAAACTGTCAAAAATTTTAAAATGAGCAAAAGCACAATGAAATTAATGCTGGAATCATCTTCAGGTTGCTAAAATACACTAATGACAGCAAAAAGTTTGAGTCTACAACATTGAGTTAAGGTGTGAGAGCCAAAATGAACTTTGTATTGCTTTAAATGCATTTTGAGCCTGATTGTACACTTCAGGTGAAACTGTCAAAATCTTCAAAATGAGCAAAAGCACAATGAAATTAATGCTGGAATCATCTTCAGGTTGCTAAAATACACTAATGACAGCAAAAAAGTTTGAGTCTACAACATTTAGTTAAGGTGTGAGAGCCAAAATGAACTTTTTATTGCTTTGAATGCATTTTCAGCCCGATTGTACACTTCAGGTGAAATTGTCAAAATCTTCAAAATGAGCATAAGCACAATGAAATTAACGCTGGAATCATCTTCAGGATGCTGAAATACAATAAGGACAGCAAAAACTTTGAGTCTACAACGTTTAGTTTAGGTGTGAGAGCCAAAATGAACTTTTTATTGCTTTAAACGCGTTTTTAGCCCCTGATTGTACACTTCAGGTGAAACTGTCAAAATCTTCAAAATGATTATAAGCACATTGAAATTAATGCTGGAATCATCTTCAGGATGCTAAAATACACTAATGACAGCTAAAAGTTTGGGTCTACAACATTTAGTTAAGGTGTGAGAGCCAAATTGAACTTTTATTGCTTTAAATGCAATTTCATCCCGTGTGTACACTTCAGGTGAAACTGTCAAAATCTTCAAAATGAGCATAAGCACAATGCAATTAATGCTGGAATCATCTTCAGGTTGCTAAAATACACTAATGACAGCAAAAAGTTTGAGTCTACAACATTTAGTTAAGGTGTGAGAGCCAAAATGAACTTTGTATTGCTTTAAATGCATTTTCAGCCTGATTGTACACTTCAGGTGCAACTGTCAAAATCTTCAAAATGAGCAAAAGCACAATGAAATTAATGCTGGAATCATCTTCAGGTTGCTAAAATACACTAATGACAGCAAAAAGTGTGAGTCTACAACATTTAGTTAAGGTGTGAGAGCCAAAATGAACTTTTTATTGCTTTAAATGCATTTTCAGCCCGATTGTACACTTCAGGTGAAACTGTCAACATTTTTAAAATGAGCAAAAGCACAATGAAATTAATGCTGGAATCATCTTCAGGTTGCTAAAATACACTAATGACAGCAAAAAGTTTGAGTCTACAACATTGAGTTAAGGTGTGAGAGCCAAAATGAACTTTTTATTGCTTTAAATGCATTTTCAGCCCGATTGTACACTTCAGGTGAAACTGTCAAAATCTTCAAAATGAGCAAAAGCACAATGAAATTAATGCTGGAATCATCTTCAGGTTGCTAAAATACACTAATGACAGCAAAAAGTTTGAGTATACAACATTGAGTTAAGGTGTGAGAGCCAAAATGAACTTTTTATTGCTTTAAATGCATTTTCAGCCCCTGATTGTACACTTCAAATGAAATTGTCAAAATCTTCCAAATGAGCATAATTAAAATGAAATTAATGCTGGAAACATCTTCAGGTTGCTAAAATACACTAATGACAGCAAAAAGTTTGAGTCTACAACGTTTAGTTTAGGTGTGAGAGCCAAAATGAACTTTTTATTGCTTTAAATGCATTTGCAGCCCGATTGTACACTTCAGGTGAAACTGTCAAAATCATTCAAAATGAGCAAAAGCACAATGAAATTAATGCTGGAATCATCTTCAGGTTGCTAAAATACACTAATGACAGCAAAAAGTTTGAGTCTACAACATTTAGTTAAGGTCTGAGAGCCAAAATGAACTTTTTATTGCTTTAAATGCATTTTCAGCCGGATTGTACACTTCAGGTGAAACTGTCAAAATCTTCAAAATGAGCAAAAGCACAATGAAATTAATTCTGGAATCATCTACAGGTTGCTAAAATACACTAATGACAGCAAAAAGTTTGAGTCTACAACATTTAGTTAAGGTCTGAGAGCCAAAATGAACTTTTTATTGCTTTAAATGCATTTGCAGCCCGATTGTACACTTCAGGTGAAACTGTCAAAATCTTCAAAATGAGCAAAAGCACAATGAAATTAATGCTGGAATCATCTTCAGGTTGCTAAAATACACTAATGACAGCAAAAAGTTTGAGTCTACAACATTTAGTTAAGGTCTGAGAGCCAAAATGAACTTTTTATTGCTTTAAATGCATTTTCAGCCCGATTGTACACTTCAGGTGAAACTGTCAAAATCTTCAAAATGAGCAAAAGCACAATGAAATTAATGCTGGAATCATCTTCAGGTTGCTAAAATACACTAATGACAGCAAAAAGTTTGAGTCTACAACATTTAGTTAAGGTGTGAGAGCCAAAATGAACTTTTTATTGCTTTAAATGCATTTTCAGCCCGATTGTACACTTCAGGTGAAACTGTCAAAATCTTCAAAATGAGCAAAAGCACAATGAAATTAATGCTGGAATCATCTTCAGGTTGCTAAAATACACTAATGACAGCAAAAAGTTTGAGTCTACAACATTGAGTTAAGGTGTGAGAGCCAAAATGAACTTTTTATTGCTTTAAATGCATTTTCAGCCCGATTGTACACTTCAGGTGAAACTGTCAAAATCTTCAAAATGAGCAAAAGCACAATGAAATTAATGCTGGAATCATCTTCAGGTTGCTAAAATACACTAATGACAGCAAAAAGTTTGAGTCTACAACATTGAGTTAAGGTGTGAGAGCCAAAATGAACTTTTTATTGCTTTAAATGCATTTTCAGCCCCTGATTGTACACTTCAAATGAAATTGTCAAAATCTTCAAAATGAGCATAATTACAATGAAATTAATGCTGGAAACATCTTCAGGTTGCTAAAATACACTAATGACAGCAAAAAGTTTGAGTCTACAACGTTTAGTTTAGGTGTGAGAGCCAAAATGAACTTCTTATTGCTTTAAATGCATTTTCAGCCTGATTGTTTACTTCAGGTGAAACTGTCAAAATCTTCAAAATGAGCAAAAGCACAATGAAATTAATGCTGGAATCATCTTCAGGTTGCTAAAATACACTAATGACAGCAAAAAGTTTGAGTCTACAACATTGAGTTAAGGTGTGAGAGCCAAAATGAACTTTGTATTGCTTTAAATGCATTTTGAGCCTGATTGTACACTTCAGGTGAAACTGTCAAAATCTTCAAAATGAGCAAAAGCACAATGAAATTAATGCTGGAATCATCTTCAGGTTGCTAAAATACACTAATGACAGCAAAAAGTTTGAGTCTACAACATTTAGTTAAGGTGTGAGAGCCAAAATGATCTTTTTATGGCTTTAAATGCATTTTCAGCCTGATTGTACACTTCAGGTGAAAATGTCAAAATCTTCAAAATGAGCAAAAGCACAATGAAATTAATGCTTGAATCATCTTCATTTTGCTAACATACACTAATGACAGCAAAAAGTTTGAGTCTACAACATTTAGTTAAGGTGTGAGAGCCAAAATGAACTTTTTATGGCTTTAAATGCATTTTCAGCCCGATTGTACACTTCAGGTGAAAATGTCAAAATCTTCAAAATGAGCAAAAGCACAATGAAATTAATGCTTGAATCATCTTCATTTTGCTAACATACACTAATGACAGCAAAAAGTTTGAGTCTACAACATTTAGTTAAGGTGTGAGAGCCAAAATGAACTTTTTATTGCTTTGAATGCATTTTCAGCCCGATTGTACACTTCAGGTGAAATTGTCAAAATCTTCAAAATGAGCATAAGCACAATGAAATTAACGCTGGAATCATCTTCAGGATGCTGAAATACAATAAGGACAGCAAAAACTTTGAGTCTACAACGTTTAGTTTAGGTGTGAGAGCCAAAATGAACTTTTTATTGCTTTATACGCGTTTTCAGCCCCTGATTGTACACTTCAAATGAAATTGTCAAAATCTTCCAAATGAGCATAATTAAAATGAAATTAATGCTGGAAACATCTTCAGGTTGCTAAAATACACTAATGACAGCAAAAAGTTTGAGTCTACAACGTTTAGTTTAGGTGTGAGAGCCAAAATGAACTTTTTATTGCTTTAAATGCATTTTCAGCCTGATTATTTACTTCAGGTGAAACTGTCAAAATCTTCAAAATTAGCAAAAGCACAATGAAATTAATTCTGGAATCATCTACAGGTTGCTAAAATACACTAATGACAGCGAAAAGTTTGAGTCTACAACATTTAGTTAAGGTCTGAGAGCCAAAATGAACTTTTTATTGCTTTAAATGCATTTGCAGCCCGATTGTACACTTTAGGTGAAACTGTCAAAATCTTCAAAATGAGCAAAAGCACAATGAAATTAATGCTGGAATCATCTTCAGGTTGCTAAAATACACTAATGACAGCAAAAAGTTTGAGTCTACAACATTTAGTTAAGGTCTGAGAGCCAAAATGAACTTTTTATTGCTTTAAATGCATTTTCAGCCCGATTGTACACTTCAGGTGAAACTGTCAAAATCTTCAAAATGAGCAAAAGCACAATGAAATTAATGCTGGAATCATCTTCAGGTTGCTAAAATACACTAATGACAGCAAAAGGTTTGAGTCTACAACATTTAGTTAAGGTGTGAGAGCCAAAATGAACTTTTTATTGCTTTAAATGCATTTTCAGCCCGATTGTACATTTCAGGTGAAACTGTCAAAATCTTCAAAATGAGCAAAAGCACAATGAAATTAATGCTGGAATCATCTTCAGGTTGCTAAAATACACTATTGACAGCAAAAAGTTTGAGTCCACAACATTTAGTTAAGGTGTGAGAGCCAAAATGAACTTTTTATTGCTTTAAACGCGTTTTTAGCCCCTGATTGTACACTTCAGGTGAAACTGTCAAAATCTTCAAAATGATTATAAGCACATTGAAATTAATGCTGGAATCATCTTCAGGATGCTAAAATACACTAATGACAGCTAAAAGTTTGGGTCTACAACATTTAGTTAAGGTGTGAGAGCCAAATTGAACTTGTATTGCTTTAAATGCATTTTCATCCCGTGTGTACACTTCAGGTGAAACTGTCAAAATCTTCAAAATGAGCATAAGCACAATGCAATTAATGCTTGAATCATCTTCAGGTTGCTAAAATACACTAATGACAGCAAAAAGTTTGAGTCTACAACATTTAGTTAAGGTGTGAGAGCCAAAATGAACTTTGTATTGCTTTAAATGCATTTTCAGCCTGATTGTACACTTCAGGTGAAACTGTCAAAATCTTCAAAATGAGCAAAAGCACAATTAAATTAATGCTGGAATCATCTTCAGGTTGCTAAAATACACTAATGACAGCAAAAAGTTTGAGTCTACAACATTTAGTTAAGGTGTGAGAGCCAAAATGAACTTTGTATTGCTTTAAATGCATTTTCAGCCCGATTGTACACTTCAGGCGAAACTGTCAAAATCTTCAAAATGAGCAAAAGCACAATGAAATTAATGCTGGAATCATCTTCAGGTTGCTAAAATACACTAATGACAGCAAAAAGTGTGAGTCTACAACATTTAGTTAAGGTGTGAGAGCCAAAATGAACTTTTTATTGCTTTAAATGCATTTTCAGCCCGATTGTACACTCCAGGTTAAACTGTCAACATTTTTAAAATGAGCAAAAGCACAATGAAATTAATGCTGGAATCATCTTCAGGTTGCTAAAATACACTAATGACAGCAAAAAGTTTGAGTCTACAACATTGAGTTAAGGTGTGAGAGCCAAAATGAACTTTGTATTGCTTTAAATACATTTTCAGCCTGATTGTACACTTCAGGTGAAACTGTCAAAATCTTCAAAATGAGCAAAAGCACAATGAAATTAATGCTGGAATCATCTTCAGGTTGCTAAAATACACTAATGACAGCAAAAAAGTTTGAGTCTACAACATTTAGTTAAGGTGTGAGAGCCAAAATGAACTTTTTATTGCTTTAAATGCATTTTCAGCCCGATTGTACATTTCAGGTGAAACTGTCAAAATCTTCAAAATGAGCAAAAGCACAATGAAATTAATGCTGGAATCATCTTCAGGTTGCTAAAATACACTAATGACAGCAAAAAGTTTGAGTCCACAACATTTAGTTAAGGTGTGAGAGCCAAAATGAACTTTTTATTGCTTTAAACGCGTTTTCAGCCCCTGATTGTACACTTCAAATGAAATTGTCAAAATCTTCCAAATGAGCATAATTAAAATGAAATTAATGCTGGAAACATCTTCAGGTTGCTAAAATACACTAATGACAGCAAAAAGTTTGAGTCTACAACGTTTAGTTTAGGTGTGAGAGCCAAAATGAACTTTTTATTGCTTTAAATGCATTTTCAGCCTGATTATTTACTTCAGGTGAAACTGTCAAAATCTTCAAAATTAGCAAAAGCACAATGAAATTAATTCTGGATTCATCTACAGGTTGCTAAAATACACTAATGACAGCAAAAAGTTTGAGTCTACAACATTTAGTTAAGGTCTGAGAGCCAAAATGAACTTTTTATTGCTTTAAATGCATTTTCAGCCCGATTGTACACTTCAGGTGAAACTGTCAAAATCTTCAAAATGAGCAAAAGCACAATGAAATTAATGCTGGAATCATCTTCATGTTGCTAAAATACACTAATGACAGCAAAAAGTTTGAGTCTACAACATTTAGTTAAGGTCTGAGAGCCAAAATGAACTTTTTATTGCTTTAAATGCATTTTCAGCCCGATTGTACACTTCAGGTGAAACTGTCAAAATCTTCAAAATGAGCAAAAGCACAATGAAATTAATGCTGGAATCATCTTCAGGTTGCTAAAATACACTAATGACAGCAAAAAGTTTGAGTCTACAACATTTAGTTAAGGTGTGAGAGCCAAAATGATCTTTTTATGGCTTTAAATGCATTTTCAGCCCGATTGTACACTTCAGGTGAAACTGTCAAAATCTTCAAAATGAGCAAAAGCACAATGAAATTAATGCTGGAATCATCTTCAGGTTGCTAAAATACACTAATGACAGCAAAAGGTTTGAGTCTACAACATTTAGTTAAGGTGTGAGAGCCAAAATGAACTTTTTATTGCTTTAAATGCATTTTCAGCCCGATTGTACATTTCAGGTGAAACTGTCAAAATCTTCAAAATGAGCAAAAGCACAATGAAATTAATGCTGGAATCATCTTCAGGTTGCTAAAATACACTATTGACAGCAAAAAGTTTGAGTCCACAACATTTAGTTAAGGTGTGAGAGCCAAAATGAACTTTTTATTGCTTTAAACGCGTTTTTAGCCCCTGATTGTACACTTCAGGTGAAACTGTCAAAATCTTCAAAATGATTATAAGCACATTGAAATTAATGCTGGAATCATCTTCAGGATGCTAAAATACACTAATGACAGCTAAAAGTTTGGGTCTACAACATTTAGTTAAGGTGTGAGAGCCAAATTGAACTTGTATTGCTTTAAATGCATTTTCATCCCGTGTGTACACTTCAGGTGTAACTGTCAAAATCTTCAAAATGAGCATAAGCACAATGCAATTAATGCTTGAATCATCTTCAGGTTGCTAAAATACACTAATGACAGCAAAAAGTTTGAGTCTACAACATTTAGTTAAGGTGTGAGAGCCAAAATGAACTTTGTATTGCTTTAAATGCATTTTCAGCCTGATTGTACACTTCAGGTGAAACTGTCAAAATCTTCAAAATGAGCAAAAGCACAATTAAATTAATGCTGGAATCATCTTCAGGTTGCTAAAATACACTAATGACAGCAAAAAGTTTGAGTCTACAACATTTAGTTAAGGTGTGAGAGCCAAAATGAACTTTGTATTGCTTTAAATGCATTTTCAGCCCGATTGTACACTTCAGGTGAAACTGTCAACATTTTTAAAATGAGCAAAAGCACAATGAAATTAATGCTGGAATCATCTTCAGGTTGCTAAAATACACTAATGACAGCAAAAAGTTTGAGTCTACAACGTTTAGTTTAGGTGTGAGAGCCAAAATGAACTTTTTATTGCTTTAAATGCATTTTCAGCCTGATTATTTACTTCAGGTGAAACTGTCAAAATCTTCAAAATTAGCAAAAGCACAATGAAATTAATTCTGGATTCATCTACAGGTTGCTAAAATACACTAATGACAGCAAAAAGTTTGAGTCTACAACATTTAGTTAAGGTCTGAGAGCCAAAATGAACTTTTTATTGCTTTAAATGCATTTTCAGCCCGATTGTACACTTCAGGTGAAACTGTCAAAATCTTCAAAATGAGCAAAAGCACATTGAAATTAATGCTGGAATCATCTTCAGGTTGCTAAAATACACTAATGACAGCAAAAAGTTTGAGTCGACAACATTTAGTTAAGGTCTGAGAGCCAAAATGAACTTTTTATTGCTTTAAATGCATTTTCAGCCCGATTGTACACCTCAGGTGAAACTGTCAAAATCTTCAAAATGAGCAAAAGCACAATGAAATTAATGCTGGAATCATCTTCAGGTTGCTAAAATACACTAATGACAGCAAAAAGTTTGAGTCTACAACATTTAGTTAAGGTGTGAGAGCCAAAATGAACTTTTTATTGCTTTAAATGCATTTTCAGCCCGATTGTACACTTCAGGTGAAACTGTCAAAATCTTCAAAATGAGCAAAAGCACAATGAAATTAATGCTGGAATCATCTTCAGGTTGCTAAAATACACTAATGACAGCAAAAAGTTTGAGTCTACAACATTGAGTTAAGGTGTGAGAGCCAAAATGAACTTTTTATTGCTTTAAATGCATTTTCAGCCCCTGATTGTACACTTCAAATGAAATTGTCAAAATCTTCCAAATGAGCATAATTAAAATGAAATTAATGCTGGAAACATCTTCAGGTTGCTAAAATACACTAATGACAGCAAAAAGTTTGAGTCTACAACGTTTAGTTTAGGTGTGAGAGCCAAAATGAACTTTTTATTGCTGTAAATGCATTTTCAGCCTGATTATTTACTTCAGGTGAAACTGTCAAAATCTTTAAAATTAGCAAAAGCACAATGAAATTAATTCTGGAATCATCTACAGGTTGCTAAAATACACTAATGACAGCAAAAAGTTTGAGTCTACAACATTTAGTTAAGGTCTGAGAGCCAAAATGAACTTTTTATTGCTTTAAATGCATTTGCAGCCCGATTGTACACTTCAGGTGAAACTGTCAAAATCTTCAAAATGAGCAAAAGCACAATGAAATTAATGCTGGAATCATCTTCAGGTTGCTAAAATACACTAATGACAGCAAAAAGTTTGAGTCTACAACATTTAGTTAAGGTCTGAGAGCCTAAATGAACTTTTTATTGCTTTAAATGCATTTTCAGCCCGATTGTACACTTCAGGTGAAACTGTCAAAATCTTCAAAATGAGCAAAAGCACAATGAAATTAATGCTGGAATCATCTTCAGGTTGCTAAAATACACTAATGACAGCAAAAAGTTTGAGTCTACAACATTTAGTTAAGGTGTGAGAGCCAAAATGAACTTTTTATTGCTTTAAATGCATTTTCAGCCCGATTGTACACTTCAGGTGAAACTGTCAAAATTTTTAAAATGAGCAAAAGCACAATGAAATTAATGCTGGAATCATCTTCAGGTTGCTAAAATACACTAATGACAGCAAAAAGTTTGAGTCTACAACATTTAGTTAAGGTGTGAGAGCCAAAATGATCTTTTTATGGCTTTAAATGCATTTTCAGCCTGATTGTACACTTCAGGTGAAAATGTCAAAATCTTCAAAATGAGCAAAAGCACAATGAAATTAATGCTTGAATCATCTTCATTTTGCTAACATACACTAATGACAGCAAAAAGTTTGAGTCTACAACATTTAGTTAAGGTGTGAGAGCCAAAATGAACTTTTTATTGCTTTGAATGCATTTTCAGCCCGATTGTACACTTCAGGTGAAATTGTCAAAATCTTCAAAATGAGCATAAGCACAATGAAATTAACGCTGGAAACATCTTCAGGTTGCTAAAATACACTAATGACAGCAAAAAATTTGAGTCTACAACGTTTAGTTTAGGTGTGAGAGCCAAAATGAACTTTTTATTGCTTTAAATGCATTTTCAGCCTGATTATTTACTTCAGGTGAAACTGTCAAAATCTTCAAAATTAGCAAAAGCACAATGAAATTAATTCTGGAATCATCTACAGGTTGCTAAAATACACTAATGACAGCAAAAAGTTTGAGTCTACAACATTTAGTTAAGGTCTGAGAGCCAAAATGAACTTTTTATTGCTTTAAATGCATTTTCAGCCTGATTATTTACTTCAGGTGAAACTGTCAAAATCTTCAAAATTAGCAAAAGCACAATGAAATTAATTCTGGAATCATCTACAGGTTGCTAAAATACACTAATGACAGCAAAAAGTTTGAGTCTACAACATTTAGTTAAGGTCTGAGAGCCAAAATGAACTTTTTATTGCTTTAAATGCATTTGCAGCCCGATTGTACACTTTAGGTGAAACTGTCAAAATCTTCAAAATGAGCAAAAGCACAATGAAATTAATGCTGGAATCATCTTCAGGTTGCTAAAATACACTAATGACAGCAAAAAGTTTGAGTCTACAACATTTAGTTAAGGTCTGAGAGCCAAAATGAACTTTTTATTGCTTTAAATGCATTTTCAGCCCGATTGTACACTTCAGGTGAAACTGTCAAAATCTTCAAAATGAGCAAAAGCACAATGAAATTAATGCTGGAATCATCTTCAGGTTGCTAAAATACACTAATGACAGCAAAAAGTTTGAGTCTACAACATTTAGTTAAGGTGTGAGAGCCAAAATGAACTTTTTATTGCTTTAAATGCATTTTCAGCCCGATTGTACATTTCAGGTGAAACTGTCAAAATCTTCAAAATGAGCAAAAGCACAATGAAATTAATGCTGGAATCATCTTCAGGTTGCTAAAATACACTAATGACAGCAAAAAGTTTGAGTCCACAACATTTAGTTAAGGTGTGAGAGCCAAAATGAACTTTTTATTGCTTTAAACGCGTTTTTAGCCCCTGATTGTACACTTCAGGTGAAACTGTCAAAATCTTCAAAATGATTATAAGCACATTGAAATTAATGCTGGAATCATCTTCAGGATGCTAAAATACACTAATGACAGCTAAAAGTTTGGGTCTACAACATTTAGTTAAGGTGTGAGAGCCAAATTGAACTTGTATTGCTTTAAATGCATTTTCATCCCGTGTGTACACTTCAGGTGAAACTGTCAAAATCTTCAAAATGAGCATAAGCACAATGCAATTAATGCTGGAATCATCTTCAGGTTGCTAAAATACACTAATGACAGCAAAAAGTTTGAGTCTACAACATTTAGTTAAGGTGTGAGAGCCAAAATGAACTTTGTATTGCTTTAAATGCATTTTCAGCCTGATTGTACACTTCAGGTGAAACTGTCAAAATCTTCAAAATGAGCAAAAGCACAATTAAATTAATGCTGGAATCATCTTCAGGTTGCTAAAATACACTAATGATAGCAAAAAGTTTGAGTCTACAACATTTAGTTAAGGTGTGAGAGCCAAAATGAACTTTGTATTGCTTTAAATGCATTTTCAGCCCGATTGTACACTTCAGGTGAAACTGTCAAAATCTTCAAAATGAGCAAAAGCACAATGAAATTAATGCTGGAATCATCTTCAGGTTGCTAAAATACACTAATGACAGCAAAAAGTGTGAGTCTACAACATTTAGTTAAGGTGTGAGAGCCAAAATGAACTTTTTATTGCTTTAAATGCATTTTCAGCCCGATTGTACACTCCAGGTGAAACTGTCAACATTTTTAAAATGAGCAAAAGCACAATGAAATTAATGCTGGAATCATCTTCAGGTTGCTAAAATACACTAATGACAGCAAAAAGTTTGAGTCTACAACATTGAGTTAAGGTGTGAGAGCCAAAATGAACTTTGTATTGCTTTAAATGCATTTTCAGCCTGATTGTACACTTCAGGTGAAACTGTCAAAATCTTCAAAATGAGCAAAAGCACAATGAAATTAATGCTGGAATCATCTTCAGGTTGCTAAAATACACTAATGACAGCAAAAAAGTTTGAGTCTACAACATTTAGTTAAGGTGTGAGAGCCAAAATGAACTTTTTATTGCTTTAAATGCATTTTCAGCCCGATTGTACATTTCAGGTGAAACTCAAAATCTTCAAAATGAGCAAAAGCACAATGAAATTAATGCTGGAATCATCTTCAGGTTGCTAAAATACACTAATGACAGCAAAAAGTTTGAGTCCACAACATTTAGTTAAGGTGTGAGAGCCAAAATGAACTTTTTATTGCTTTAAACGCGTTTTCAGCCCCTGATTGTACACTTCAAATGAAATTGTCAAAATCTTCCAAATGAGCATAATTAAAATGAAATTAATGCTGGAAACATCTTCAGGTTGCTAAAATACACTAATGACAGCAAAAAGTTTGAGTCTACAACGTTTAGTTTAGGTGTGAGAGCCAAAATGAACTTTTTATTGCTTTAAATGCATTTTCAGCCTGATTATTTACTTCAGGTGAAACTGTCAAAATCTTCAAAATTAGCAAAAGCACAATGAAATTAATTCTGGATTCATCTACAGGTTGCTAAAATACACTAATGACAGCAAAAAGTTTGAGTCTACAACATTTAGTTAAGGTCTGAGAGCCAAAATGAACTTTTTATTGCTTTAAATGCATTTTCAGCCCGATTGTACACTTCAGGTGAAACTGTCAAAATCTTCAAAATGAGCAAAAGCACAATGAAATTAATGCTGGAATCATCTTCAGGTTGCTAAAATACACTAATGACAGCAAAAAGTTTGAGTCTACAACATTTAGTTAAGGTGTGAGAGCCAAAATGAACTTTTTATTGCTTTAAATGCATTTTCAGCCCGATTGTACACTTCAGGTGAAACTGTCAAAATCTTCAAAATGAGCAAAAGCACAATGAAATTAATGCTGGAATCATCTTCAGGTTGCTAAAATACACTAATGACAGCAAAAAGTTTGAGTCTACAACATTTAGTTAAGGTGTGAGAGCCAAAATGAACTTTTTATTGCTTTGAATGCATTTTCAGCCCGATTGTACACTTCAGGTGAAACTGTCAAAATCTTCAAAATGAGCATAAGCACAATGAAATTAACGCTGGAATCATCTTCAGGATGCTGAAATACAATAAGGACAGCAAAAACTTTGAGTCTACAACGTTTAGTTTAGGTGTGAGAGCCAAAATGAACTTTTTATTGCTTGAAACGCGTTTTCAGCCCCTCATTGTACACTTCAGGTGAAACTGTTAAAATCTTCAAAATGAGCATAAGCACATTGAAATTAATGCTGGAATCATCTTCAGGATGCTAAAATACACTAATGACAGCTAAAAATTTGAGTCTACAACATTTAGTTAAGGTGTGAGAGCCAAATTGAACTTTTATTGCTTTAAATGCATTTTCATCCCGATTGTACACTTCAGGTGAAACTGTCAAAATCTTCAAAATGAGCATAAGTACAATGCAATTAATGCTGGAATTATCTTCAGGTTGCTAAAATACACTAATGACAGCAACAACTTTTAGTCTACAACATTTAGTTAAGGTGTGAGAGCCAAAATGAACTTTTTATTGCTTTAAATGCATTTTCAGCCCGATTTTGTACACTTCAGGTGAAACTGTCAAAATCTTCAAAATGAGCAAAAGCACAATGCAATTAATGCTGGAATCATCTTCAGGTTGCTAAAATACACTAATGACAGCAAAAAGTTTGAGTCTACAACATTTAGTTAAGGTGTGAGAGCCAAAATGAACTTTGTATTGCTTTAAATGCATTTTCAGCCTGATTGTACACTTCAGGTGAAACTGTCAAAATCTTCAAAATGAGCAAAAGCACAATTAAATTAATGCTGGAATCATCTTCAGGTTGCTAAAATACACTAATGACAGCAAAAAGTTTGAGTCTACAACATTTAGTTAAGGTGTGAGAGCCAAAATGAACTTTTTATTGCTTTAAATGCATTTTCAGCCCGATTGTACACTTCAGGTGAAACTGTCAAAATCTTCAAAATGAGCAAAAGCACAATGAAATTAATGCTGGAATCATCTTCAGGTTGCTAAAATACACTAATGACAGCAAAAAGTGTGAGTCTACAACATTTAGTTAAGGTGTGAGAGCCAAAATGAACTTTTTATTGCTTTAAATGCATTTTCAGCCCGATTGTACACTTCAGGTGAAACTGTCAACATTTTTAAAATGAGCAAAAGCACAATGAAATTAATGCTGGAATCATCTTCAGGTTGCTAAAATACACTAATGACAGCAAAAAGTTTGAGTCTACAACATTGAGTTAAGGTGTGAGAGCTAAAATGAACTTTTTATTGCTTTAAATGCATTTTCAGCCCGATTGTACACTTCAGGTGAAACTGTCAAAATCTTCAAAATGAGCAAAAGCACAATGAAATTAATGCTGGAATCATCTTCAGGTTGCTAAAATACACTAATGACAGCAAAAAGTTTGAGTCTACAACATTTAGTTAAGGTGTGAGAGCCAAAATGAACTTTCTATTGCTTTAAATGCATTTTCAGCCCGATTGTACATTTCAGGTGAAACTGTCAAAATCTTCAAAATGAGCAAAAGCACAATGAAATTAATGCTGGAATCATCTTCAGGTTGCTAAAATACACTAATGACAGCAAAAAGTTTGAGTCCACAACATTTAGTTAAGGTGTGAGAGCCAAAATGAACTTTTTGTTGCTTTAAACGCGTTTTCAGCCCCTGATTGTACACTTCAAATGAAATTGTCAAAATCTTCCAAATGAGCATAATTAAAATGAAATTAATGCTGGAAACATCTTCAGGTTGCTAAAATACACTAATGACAGCAAAAAGTTTGAGTCTACAACGTTTAGTTTAGGTGTGAGAGCCAAAATGAACTTTTTATTGCTTTAAATGCATTTTCAGCCTGATTATTTACTTCAGGTGAAACTGTCAAAATCTTCAAAATTAGCAAAAGCACAATGAAATTAATTCTGGATTCATCTACAGGTTGCTAAAATACACTAATGACAGCAAAAAGTTTGAGTCTACAACATTTAGTTAAGGTCTGAGAGCCAAAATGAACTTTTTATTGCTTTAAATGCATTTTCAGCCCGATTGTACACTTCAGGTGAAACTGTCAAAATCTTCAAAATGAGCAAAAGCACAATGAAATTAATGCTGGAATCATCTTCAGGTTGCTAAAATACACTAATGACAGCAAAAAGTTTGAGTCTACAACATTTAGTTAAGGTGTGAGAGCCAAAATGAACTTTTTATTGCTTTAAATGCATTTTCAGCCCGATTGTACACTTCAGGTGAAACTGTCAAAATCTTCAAAATGAGCAAAAGCACAATGAAATTAATGCTGGAATCATCTTCAGGTTGCTAAAATACACTAATGACAGCAAAAAGTTTGAGTCTACAACATTTAGTTAAGGTCTGAGAGCCAAAATGAACTTTTTATTGTTTTAAATGCATTTTCAGCCCGATTGTACACTTCAGGTGAAACTGTCAAAATCTTCAAAATGAGCAAAAGCACAATGAAATTAATGCTGGAATCATCTTCAGGTTGCTAAAATACACTAATGACAGCAAAAAGTTTGAGTCTACAACATTTAGTTAAGGTGTGAGAGCCAAAATGAACTTTCTATTGCTTTAAATGCATTTTCAGCCCGATTGTACACTTCAGGTGAAACTGTCAACATTTTTAAAATGAGCAAAAGCACAATGAAATTAATGCTGGAATCATCTTCAGGTTGCTAAAATACACTAATGACAGCAAAAAGTTTGAGTCTACAACATTTAGTTAAGGTGTGAGAGCCAAAATGAACTTTTTATTGCTTTGAATGCATTTTCAGCCCGATTGTACACTTCAGGTGAAACTGTCAAAATCTTCAAAATGAGCATAAGCACATTGAAATTAATGCTGGAATCATCTTCAGGATGCTAAAATACACTAATTACAGCAAAAACTTTGAGTCTACAACGTTTAGTTTAGGTGTGAGAGCCAAAATGAACTTTTTATTGCTTGAAACGCGTTTTCAGCCCCTCATTGTACACTTCAGGTGAAACTGTTAAAATCTTCAAAATGAGCATAAGCACATTGAAATTAATGCTGGAATCACCTTCAGGATGCTAAAATACACTAATTACAGCTAAAAGTTTGAGTCTACAACATTTAGTTAAGGTGTGAGAGCCAAATTGAACTTTTATTGCTTTAAATGCATTTTCATCCCGATTGTACACTTCAGGTGAAACTGTCAAAATCTTCAAAATGAGCATAAGTACAATGCAATTAATGCTGGAATTATCTTCAGGTTGCTAAAATACACTAATGACAGCAACAACTTTTAGTCTACAACATTTAGTTAAGGTGTGAGAGCCAAAATTAACTTTTTATTGCTTTAAATGCATTTTCAGCCCGATTTTGTACACTTCAGGTGAAACTGTCAAAATCTTCAAAATGAGCAAAAGCACAATGAAATTAATGCTGGAATCATCTTCAGGTTGCTAAAATACACTAATGACAGCAAAAAGTTTGAGTCTACAACATTTAGTTAAGGTGTGAGAGCCAAAATGAACTTTTTATTGCTTTAAATGCATTTTCAGCCCGATTGTACACTTCAGGTGAAACTGTCAAAATCTTCAAAATGAGCAAAAGCACAATGAAATTAATGCTGGAATCATCTTCAGGTTGCTAAAATACACTAATGACAGCAAAAAGTTTGAGTCTACAACATTTAGTTAAGGTCTGAGAGCCAAAATGAACTTTTTATTGCTTTAAATGCATTTTCAGCCCGATTGTACACTTCAGGTGAAACTGTCAAAATCTTCAAAATGAGCAAATGCACAATGAAATTAATGCTGGAATCATCTTCAGGTTGCTAAAATACACTAATGACAGCAAAAAGTTTGAGTCTACAACATTTAGTTAAGGTGTGAGAGCCAAAATGAACTTTCTATTGCTTTAAATGCATTTTCAGCCCGATTGTACACTTCAGGTGAAACTGTCAACATTTTTAAAATGAGCAAAAGCACAATGAAATTAATGCTGGAATCATCTTCAGGTTGCTAAAATACACTAATGACAGCAAAAAGTTTGAGTCTACAACATTGAGTTAAGGTGTGAGAGCCAAAATGAACTTTGTATTGCTTTAAATGCATTTTCAGCCTGATTGTACACTTCAGGTGAAACTGTCAAAATCTTCAAAATGAGCAAAAGCACAATGAAATTAATGCTGGAATCATCTTCAGGTTGCTAAAATACACTAATGACAGCAAAAAAGTTTGAGTCTACAACATTTAGTTAAGGTGTGAGAGCCAAAATGAACTTTTTATTGCTTTGAATGCATTTTCAGCCCGATTGTACACTTCAGGTGAAACTGTCAAAATCTTCAAAATGAGCATAAGCACAATGAAATTAACGCTGGAATCATCTTCAGGATGCTGAAATACAATAAGGACAGCAAAAACTTTGAGTCTACAACGTTTAGTTTAGGTGTGAGAGCCAAAATGAACTTTTTATTGCTTGAAACGCGTTTTCAGCCCCTCATTGTACACTTCAGGTGAAACTGTTAAAATCTTCAAAATGAGCATAAGCACATTGAAATTAATGCTGGAATCATCTTCAGGATGCTAAAATACACTAATGACAGCTAAAAGTTTGAGTCTACAACATTTAGTTAAGGTGTGAGAGCCAAATTGAACTTTTATTGCTTTAAATGCATTTTCATCCCGATTGTACACTTCAGGTGAAACTGTCAAAATCTTCAAAATGAGCATAAGTACAATGCAATTAATGCTGGAATTATCTTCAGGTTGCTAAAATACACTAATGACAGCAACAACTTTTAGTCTACAACATTTAGTTAAGGTGTGAGAGCCAAAATGAACTTTTTATTGCTTTAAATGCATTTTCAGCCCGATTTTGTACACTTCAGGTGAAACTGTCAAAATCTTCAAAATGAGCAAAAGCACAATGCAATTAATGCTGGAATCATCTTCAGGTTGCTAAAATACACTAATGACAGCAAAAAGTTTGAGTCTACAACATTTAGTTAAGGTGTGAGAGCCAAAATGAACTTTGTATTGCTTTAAATGCATTTTCAGCCTGATTGTACACTTCAGGTGAAACTGTCAAAATCTTCAAAATGAGCAAAAGCACAATTAAATTAATGCTGGAATCATCTTCAGGTTGCTAAAATACACTAATGACAGCAAAAAGTTTGAGTCTACAACATTTAGTTAAGGTGTGAGAGCCAAAATGAACTTTTTATTGCTTTAAATGCATTTTCAGCCCGATTGTACACTTCAGGTGAAACTGTCAAAATCTTCAAAATGAGCAAAAGCACAATGAAATTAATGCTGGAATCATCTTCAGGTTGCTAAAATACACTAATGACAGCAAAAAGTGTGAGTCTACAACATTTAGTTAAGGTGTGAGAGCCAAAATGAACTTTTTATTGCTTTAAATGCATTTTCAGCCCGATTGTACACTTCAGGTGAAACTGTCAACATTTTTAAAATGAGCAAAAGCACAATGAAATTAATGCTGGAATCATCTTCAGGTTGCTAAAATACACTAATGACAGCAAAAAGTTTGAGTCTACAACATTGAGTTAAGGTGTGAGAGCTAAAATGAACTTTTTATTGCTTTAAATGCATTTTCAACCCGATTGTACACTTCAGGTGAAACTGTCAAAATCTTCAAAATGAGCAAAAGCACAATGAAATTAATGCTGGAATCATCTTCAGGTTGCTAAAATACACTAATGACAGCAAAAAGTTTGAGTCTACAACATTTAGTTAAGGTGTGAGAGCCAAAATGAACTTTCTATTGCTTTAAATGCATTTTCAGCCCGATTGTACACTTCAGGTGAAACTGTCAACATTTTTAAAATGAGCAAAAGCACAATGAAATTAATGCTGGAATCATCTTCAGGTTGCTAAAATACACTAATGACAGCAAAAAAGTTTGAGTCTACAACATTGAGTTAAGGTGTGAGAGCCAAAATGAACTTTGTATTGCTTTAAATGCATTTTCAGCCTGATTGTACACTTCAGGTGAAACTGTCAAAATCTTCAAAATGAGCATAAGCACAATGAAATTAACGCTGGAATCATCTTCAGGATGCTGAAATACAATAAGGACAGCAAAAACTTTGAGTCTACAACGTTTAGTTTAGGTGTGAGAGCCAAAATGAACTTTTTATTGCTTGAAACGCGTTTTCAGCCCCTCATTGTACACTTCAGGTGAAACTGTTAAAATCTTCAAAATGAGCATAAGCACATTGAAATTAATGCTGGAATCATCTTCAGGATGCTAAAATACACTAATGACAGCTAAAAGTTTGAGTCTACAACATTTAGTTAAGGTGTGAGAGCCAAATTGAACTTTTATTGCTTTAAATGCATTTTCATCCCGATTGTACACTTCAGGTGAAACTGTCAAAATCTTCAAAATGAGCATAAGTACAATGCAATTAATGCTGGAATTATCTTCAGGTTGCTAAAATACACTAATGACAGCAACAACTTTTAGTCTACAACATTTAGTTAAGGTGTGAGAGCCAAAATGAACTTTTTATTGCTTTAAATGCATTTTCAGCCCGATTTTGTACACTTCAGGTGAAACTGTCAAAATCTTCAAAATGAGCAAAAGCACAATGAAATTAATGCTGGAATCATCTTCAGGTTGCTAAAATACACTAATGACAGCAAAAAGTTTGAGTCTACAACATTTAGTTAAGGTGTGAGAGCCAAAATGAACTTTTTATTGCTTTAAATGCATTTTCAGCCCGATTGTACACTTCAGGTGAAACTGTCAAAATCTTCAAAATGAGCAAAAGCACAATGAAATTAATGCTGGAATCATCTTCAGGTTGCTAAAATACACTAATGACAGCAAAAAGTTTGAGTCTACAACATTTAGTTAAGGTCTGAGAGCCAAAATGAACTTTTTATTGCTTTAAATGCATTTTCAGCCCGATTGTACACTTCAGGTGAAACTGTCAAAATCTTCAAAATGAGCAAATGCACAATGAAATTAATGCTGGAATCATCTTCAGGTTGCTAAAATACACTAATGACAGCAAAAAGTTTGAGTCTACAACATTTAGTTAAGGTGTGAGAGCCAAAATGAACTTTCTATTGCTTTAAATGCATTTTCAGCCCGATTGTACACTTCAGGTGAAACTGTCAACATTTTTAAAATGAGCAAAAGCACAATGAAATTAATGCTGGAATCATCTTCAGGTTGCTAAAATACACTAATGACAGCAAAAAGTTTGAGTCTACAACATTGAGTTAAGGTGTGAGAGCCAAAATGAACTTTGTATTGCTTTAAATGCATTTTCAGCCTGATTGTACACTTCAGGTGAAACTGTCAAAATCTTCAAAATGAGCAAAAGCACAATGAAATTAATGCTGGAATCATCTTCAGGTTGCTAAAATACACTAATGACAGCAAAAAAGTTTGAGTCTACAACATTTAGTTAAGGTGTGAGAGCCAAAATGAACTTTTTATTGCTTTGAATGCATTTTCAGCCCGATTGTACACTTCAGGTGAAACTGTCAAAATCTTCAAAATGAGCATAAGCACAATGAAATTAACGCTGGAATCATCTTCAGGATGCTGAAATACAATAAGGACAGCAAAAACTTTGAGTCTACAACGTTTAGTTTAGGTGTGAGAGCCAAAATGAACTTTTTATTGCTTGAAACGCGTTTTCAGCCCCTCATTGTACACTTCAGGTGAAACTGTTAAAATCTTCAAAATGAGCATAAGCACATTGAAATTAATGCTGGAATCATCTTCAGGATGCTAAAATACACTAATGACAGCTAAAAGTTTGAGTCTACAACATTTAGTTAAGGTGTGAGAGCCAAATTGAACTTTTATTGCTTTAAATGCATTTTCATCCCGATTGTACACTTCAGGTGAAACTGTCAAAATCTTCAAAATGAGCATAAGTACAATGCAATTAATGCTGGAATTATCTTCAGGTTGCTAAAATACACTAATGACAGCAACAACTTTTAGTCTACAACATTTAGTTAAGGTGTGAGAGCCAAAATGAACTTTTTATTGCTTTAAATGCATTTTCAGCCCGATTTTGTACACTTCAGGTGAAACTGTCAAAATCTTCAAAATGAGCAAAAGCACAATGCAATTAATGCTGGAATCATCTTCAGGTTGCTAAAATACACTAATGACAGCAAAAAGTTTGAGTCTACAACATTTAGTTAAGGTGTGAGAGCCAAAATGAACTTTGTATTGCTTTAAATGCATTTTCAGCCTGATTGTACACTTCAGGTGAAACTGTCAAAATCTTCAAAATGAGCAAAAGCACAATTAAATTAATGCTGGAATCATCTTCAGGTTGCTAAAATACACTAATGACAGCAAAAAGTTTGAGTCTACAACATTTAGTTAAGGTGTGAGAGCCAAAATGAACTTTTTATTGCTTTAAATGCATTTTCAGCCCGATTGTACACTTCAGGTGAAACTGTCAAAATCTTCAAAATGAGCAAAAGCACAATGAAATTAATGCTGGAATCATCTTCAGGTTGCTAAAATACACTAATGACAGCAAAAAGTGTGAGTCTACAACATTTAGTTAAGGTGTGAGAGCCAAAATGAACTTTTTATTGCTTTAAATGCATTTTCAGCCCGATTGTACACTTCAGGTGAAACTGTCAACATTTTTAAAATGAGCAAAAGCACAATGAAATTAATGCTGGAATCATCTTCAGGTTGCTAAAATACACTAATGACAGCAAAAAGTTTGAGTCTACAACATTGAGTTAAGGTGTGAGAGCTAAAATGAACTTTTTATTGCTTTAAATGCATTTTCAGCCCGATTGTACACTTCAGGTGAAACTGTCAAAATCTTCAAAATGAGCAAAAGCACAATGAAATTAATGCTGGAATCATCTTCAGGTTGCTAAAATACACTAATGACAGCAAAAAGTTTGAGTCTACAACATTTAGTTAAGGTGTGAGAGCCAAAATGAACTTTCTATTGCTTTAAATGCATTTTCAGCCCGATTGTACACTTCAGGTGAAACTGTCAACATTTTTAAAATGAGCAAAAGCACAATGAAATTAATGCTGGAATCATCTTCAGGTTGCTAAAATACACTAATGACAGCAAAAAAGTTTGAGTCTACAACATTGAGTTAAGGTGTGAGAGCCAAAATGAACTTTGTATTGCTTTAAATGCAATTTCAGCCTGATTGTACACTTCAGGTGAAACTGTCAAAATCTTCAAAATGAGCATAAGCACAATGAAATTAACGCTGGAATCATCTTCAGGATGCTGAAATACCATAAGGACAGCAAAAACTTTGAGTCTACAACGTTTAGTTTAGGTGTGAGAGCCAAAATGAACTTTTTATTGCTTGAAACGCGTTTTCAGCCCCTCATTGTACACTTCAGGTGAAACTGTTAAAATCTTCAAAATGAGCATAAGTACAATGCAATTAATGCTGGAATTATCTTCAGGTTGCTAAAATACACTAATGACAGCAACAACTTTTAGTCTACAACATTTAGTTAAGGTGTGAGAGCCAAAATGAACTTTTTATTGCTTTAAATGCATTTTCAGCCCGATTTTGTACACTTCAGGTGAAACTGTCAAAATCTTCAAAATGAGCAAAAGCACAATGAAATTAATGCTGGAATCATATTCAGGTTGCTAAAATACACTAATGACAGCAAAAAGTTTGAGTCTACAACATTTAGTTAAGGTGTGAGAGCCAAAATGAACTTTTTATTGCTTTAAATGCATTTTCAGCCCGATTGTACACTTCAGGTGAAACTGTCAAAATCTTCAAAATGAGCAAAAGCACAATGAAATTAATGCTGGAATCATCTTCAGGTTGCTAAAATACACTAATGACAGCAAAAAGTTTGAGTCTACAACATTTAGTTAAGGTGTGAGAGCCTAAATGAACTTTTTATTGCTTTAAATGCATTTTCAGCCCGATTGTACACTTCAGGTGAAACTGTCAAAATCTTCAAAATGAGCAAAAGCACAATGAAATTAATGCTGGAATCATCTTCAGGTTGCTAAAATACACTAATGACAGCAAAAAGTGTGAGTCTACAACATTTAGTTAAGGTGTGAGAGCCAAAATGAACTTTTTATTGCTTTAAATGCATTTTCAGCCCGATTGTACACTCCAGGTGAAACTGTCAACATTTTTAAAATGAGCAAAAGCACAATGAAATTAATGCTGGAATCATCTTCAGGTTGCTAAAATACACTAATGACAGCAAAAAGTTTGAGTCTACAACATTTAGTTAAGGTCTGAGAGCCAAAATGAACTTTTTATTGCTTTGAATGCATTTTCAGCCCGATTGTACACTTCAGGTGAAACTGTCAAAATCTTCAAAATGAGCATAAGCACAATGAAATTAACGCTGGAATCATCTTCAGGATGCTGAAATACAATAAGGGCAGCAAAAACTTTGAGTCTACAACGTTTAGTTTAGGTGTGAGAGCCAAAATGAACTTTTTATTGCTTGAAACGCGTTTTCAGCCCCTCATTGTACACTTCAGGTGAAACTGTTAAAATCTTCAAAATGAGCATAAGCACATTGAAATTAATGCTGGAATCATCTTCAGGATGCTAAAATACACTAATGACAGCTAAAAGTTTGAGTCTACAACATTTAGTTAAGGTGTGAGAGCCAAATTGAACTTTTATTGCTTTAAATGCATTTTCATCCCGATTGTACACTTCAGGTGAAACTGTCAAAATCTTCAAAATGAGCATAAGTACAATGCAATTAATGCTGGAATAATCTTCAGGTTGCTAAAATACACTAATGACAGCAAAAAGTTTGAGTCTACAACATTGAGTTAAGGTGTGAGAGCTAAAATGAACTTTTTATTGCTTTAAATGCATTTTCAGCCCGATTGTACACTTCAGGTGAAACTGTCAAAATCTTCAAAATGAGCAAAAGCACAATGAAATTAATGCTGGAATCATCTTCAGGTTGCTAAAATACACTAATGACAGCAAAAAGTTTGAGTCTACAACATTTAGTTAAGGTGTGAGAGCCAAAATGAACTTTCTATTGCTTTAAATGCATTTTCAGCCCGATTGTACACTTCAGGTGAAACTGTCAACATTTTTAAAATGAGCAAAAGCACAATGAAATTAATGCTGGAATCATCTTCAGGTTGCTAAAATACACTAATGACAGCAAAAAAGTTTGAGTCTACAACATTGAGTTAAGGTGTGAGAGCCAAAATGAACTTTGTATTGCTTTAAATGCATTTTCAGCCTGATTGTACACTTCAGGTGAAACTGTCAAAATCTTCAAAATGAGCATAAGCACAATGAAATTAACGCTGGAATCATCTTCAGGATGCTGAAATACAATAAGGACAGCAAAAACTTTGAGTCTACAACGTTTAGTTTAGGTGTGAGAGCCAAAATGAACTTTTTATTGCTTGAAACGCGTTTTCAGCCCCTCATTGTACACTTCAGGTGAAACTGTTAAAATCTTCAAAATGAGCATAAGCACATTGAAATTAATGCTGGAATCATCTTCAGGATGCTAAAATACACTAATGACAGCTAAAAGTTTGAGTCTACAACATTTAGTTAAGGTGTGAGAGCCAAATTGAACTTTTATTGCTTTAAATGCATTTTCATCCCGATTGTACACTTCAGGTGAAACTGTCAAAATCTTCAAAATGAGCATAAGTACAATGCAATTAATGCTGGAATTATCTTCAGGTTGCTAAAATACACTAATGACAGCAACAACTTTTAGTCTACAACATTTAGTTAAGGTGTGAGAGCCAAAATGAACTTTTTATTGCTTTAAATGCATTTTCAGCCCGATTTTGTACACTTCAGGTGAAACTGTCAAAATCTTCAAAATGAGCAAAAGCACAATGAAATTAATGCTGGAATCATATTCAGGTTGCTAAAATACACTAATGACAGCAAAAAGTTTGAGTCTACAACATTTAGTTAAGGTGTGAGAGCCAAAATGAACTTTTTATTGCTTTAAATGCATTTTCAGCCCGATTGTACACTTCAGGTGAAACTGTCAAAATCTTCAAAATGAGCAAAAGCACAATGAAATTAATGCTGGAATCATCTTCAGGTTGCTAAAATACACTAATGACAGCAAAAAGTTTGAGTCTACAACATTTAGTTAAGGTGTGAGAGCCAAAATGAACTTTTTATTGCTTTAAATGCATTTTCAGCCCGATTGTACACTTCAGGTGAAACTGTCAAAATCTTCAAAATGAGCAAAAGCACAATGAAATTAATGCTGGAATCATCTTCAGGTTGCTAAAATACACTAATGACAGCAAAAAGTGTGAGTCTACAACATTTAGTTAAGGTGTGAGAGCCAAAATGAACTTTTTATTGCTTTAAATGCATTTTCAGCCCGATTGTACACTCCAGGTGAAACTGTCAACATTTTTAAAATGAGCAAAAGCACAATGAAATTAATGCTGGAATCATCTTCAGGTTGCTAAAATACACTAATGACAGCAAAAAGTTTGAGTCTACAACATTTAGTTAAGGTCTGAGAGCCAAAATGAACTTTTTATTGCTTTGAATGCATTTTCAGCCCGATTGTACACTTCAGGTGAAACTGTCAAAATCTTCAAAATGAGCATAAGCACAATGAAATTAACGCTGGAATCATCTTCAGGATGCTGAAATACAATAAGGACAGCAAAAACTTTGAGTCTACAACGTTTAGTTTAGGTGTGAGAGCCAAAATGAACTTTTTATTGCTTGAAACGCGTTTTCAGCCCCTCATTGTACACTTCAGGTGAAACTGTTAAAATCTTCAAAATGAGCATAAGCACATTGAAATTAATGCTGGAATCATCTTCAGGATGCTAAAATACACTAATGACAGCTAAAAGTTTGAGTCTACAACATTTAGTTAAGGTGTGAGAGCCAAATTGAACTTTTATTGCTTTAAATGCATTTTCATCCCGATTGTACACTTCAGGTGAAACTGTCAAAATCTTCAAAATGAGCATAAGTACAATGCAATTAATGCTGGAATTATCTTCAGGTTGCTAAAATACACTAATGACAGCAACAACTTTTAGTCTACAACATTTAGTTAAGGTGTGAGAGCCAAAATGAACTTTTTATTGCTTTAAATGCATTTTCAGCCCGATTTTGTACACTTCAGGTGAAACTGTCAAAATCTTCAAAATGAGCAAAAGCACAATGCAATTAATGCTGGAATCATCTTCAGGTTGCTAAAATACACTAATGACAGCAAAAAGTTTGAGTCTACAACATTTAGTTAAGGTGTGAGAGCCAAAATGAACTTTGTATTGCTTTAAATGCATTTTCAGCCTGATTGTACACTTCAGGTGAAACTGTCAAAATCTTCAAAATGAGCAAAAGCACAATTAAATTAATGCTGGAATCATCTTCAGGTTGCTAAAATACACTAATGACAGCAAAAAGTTTGAGTCTACAACATTTAGTTAAGGTGTGAGAGCCAAAATGAACTTTTTATTGCTTTAAATGCATTTTCAGCCCGATTGTACACTTCAGGTGAAACTGTCAAAATCTTCAAAATGAGCAAAAGCACAATGAAATTAATGCTGGAATCATCTTCAGGTTGCTAAAATACACTAATGACAGCAAAAAGTGTGAGTCTACAACATTTAGTTAAGGTGTGAGAGCCAAAATGAACTTTTTATTGCTTTAAATGCATTTTCAGCCCGATTGTACACTTCAGGTGAAACTGTCAACATTTTTAAAATGAGCAAAAGCACAATGAAATTAATGCTGGAATCATCTTCAGGTTGCTAAAATACACTAATGACAGCAAAAAGTTTGAGTCTACAACATTGAGTTAAGGTGTGAGAGCTAAAATGAACTTTTTATTGCTTTAAATGCATTTTCAGCCCGATTTTGTACACTTCAGGTGAAACTGTCAAAATCTTCAAAATGAGCAAAAGCACAATGAAATTAATGCTGGAATCATCTTCAGGTTGCTAAAATACACTAATGACAGCAAAAAGTTTGAGTCTACAACATTTAGTTAAGGTGTGAGAGCCAAAATGAACTTTCTATTGCTTTAAATGCATTTTCAGCCCGATTGTACACTTCAGGTGAAACTGTCAACATTTTTAAAATGAGCAAAAGCACAATGAAATTAATGCTGGAATCATCTTCAGGTTGCTAAAATACGCTAATGACAGCAAAAAAGTTTGAGTCTACAACATTGAGTTAAGGTGTGAGAGCCAAAATGAACTTTGTATTGCTTTAAATGCATTTTCAGCCTGATTGTACACTTCAGGTTAAACTGTCAAAATCTTCAAAATGAGCATAAGCACAATGAAATTAACGCTGGAATCATCTTCAGGATGCTGAAATACAATAAGGACAGCAAAAACTTTGAGTCTACAACGTTTAGTTTAGGTGTGAGAGCCAAAATGAACTTTTTATTGCTTGAAACGCGTTTTCAGCCCCTCATTGTACACTTCAGGTGAAACTGTTAAAATCTTCAAAATGAGCATAAGCACATTGAAATTAATGCTGGAATCATCTTCAGGATGCTAAAATACACTAATGACAGCTAAAAGTTTGAGTCTACAACATTTAGTTAAGGTGTGAGAGCCAAATTGAACTTTTATTGCTTTAAATGCATTTTCATCCCGATTGTACACTTCAGGTGAAACTGTCAAAATCTTCAAAATGAGCATAAGTACAATGCAATTAATGCTGGAATTATCTTCAGGTTGCTAAAATACACTAATGACAGCAACAACTTTTAGTCTACAACATTTAGTTAAGGTGTGAGAGCCAAAATGAACTTTTTATTGCTTTAAATGCATTTTCAGCCCGATTTTGTACACTTCAGGTGAAACTGTCAAAATCTTCAAAATGAGCAAAAGCACAATGAAATTAATGCTGGAATCATCTTCAGGTTGCTAAAATACACTAATGACAGCAAAAAGTTTGAGTCTACAACATTTAGTTAATTTGTGAGAGCCAAAATGAAGTTTGTATTGCTTTAAATGCATTTTCAGCCTGATTGTACACTTCAGGTGAAACTGTCAAAATCTTCAAAATGAGCAAAAGCACAATGAAATTAATGCTGGAATCATCTTCAGGTTGCTAAAATACACTAATGACAGCAAAAAGTGTGAGTCTACAACATTTAGTTAAGGTGTGAGAGCCAAAATGAACTTTTTATTGCTTTAAATGCATTTTCAGCCCGATTGTACACTTCAGGTGAAACTGTCAACATTTTTAAAATGAGCAAAAGCACAATGAAATTAATGCTGGAATCATCTTCAGGTTGCTAAAATACACTAATGACAGCAAAAAGTTTGAGTCTACAACATTGAGTTAAGGTGTGAGAGCTAAAATGAACTTTTTATTGCTTTAAATGCATTTTCAGCCCAATTGTACACTTCAGGTGAAACTGTCAAAATCTTCAAAATGAGCAAAAGCACAATGAAATTAATGCTGGAATCATCTTCAGGTTGCTAAAATACACTAATGACAGCAAAAAGTTTGAGTCTACAACATTTAGTTAAGGTGTGAGAGCCAAAATGAACTTTCTATTGCTTTAAATGCATTTTCAGCCCGATTGTACACTTCAGGTGAAACTGTCAACATTTTTAAAATGAGCAAAAGCACAATGAAATTAATGCTGGAATCATCTTCAGGTTGCTAAAATACACTAATGACAGCAAAAAGTTTGAGTCTACAACATTGAGTTAAGGTGTGAGAGCCAAAATGAACTTTGTATTGCTTTAAATGCATTTTCAGCCTGATTGTACACTTCAGGTGAAACTGTCAAAATCTTCAAAATGAGCAAAAGCACAATGAAATTAATGCTGGAATCATCTTCAGGTTGCTAAAATACACTAATGACAGCAAAAAAGTTTGAGTCTACAACATTTAGTTAAGGTGTGAGAGCCAAAATGAACTTTTTATTGCTTTAAATGCATTTTCAGCCCGATTGTACATTTCAGGTGAAACTGTCAAAATCTTCAAAATGAGCAAAAGCACAATGAAATTAATGCTGGAATCATCTTCAGGTTGCTAAAATACACTAATGACAGCAAAAAGTTTGAGTCCACAACATTTAGTTAAGGTGTGAGAGCCAAAATGAACTTTTTATTGCTTTAAACGCGTTTTCAGCCCCTGATTGTACACTTCAAATGAAATTGTCAAAATCTTCCAAATGAGCATAATTAAAATGAAATTAATGCTGGAAACATCTTCAGGTTGCTAAAATACACTAATGACAGCAAAAAGTTTGAGTCTACAACATTGAGTTAAGGTGTGAGAGCTAAAATGAACTTTTTATTGCTTTAAATGCATTTTCAGCCCGATTGTACACTTCAGGTGAAACTGTCAAAATCTTCAAAATGAGCAAAAGCACAATGAAATTAATGCTGGAATCATCTTCAGGTTGCTAAAATACACTAATGACAGCAAAAAGTTTGAGTCTACAACATTTAGTTAAGGTGTGAGAGCCAAAATGAACTTTCTATTGCTTTAAATGCATTTTCAGCCCGATTGTACACTTCAGGTGAAACTGTCAACATTTTTAAAATGAGCAAAAGCACAATGAAATTAATGCTGGAATCATCTTCAGGTTGCTAAAATACACTAATGACAGCAAAAAAGTTTGAGTCTACAACATTGAGTTAAGGTGTGAGAGCCAAAATGAACTTTGTATTGCTTTAAATGCAATTTCAGCCTGATTGTACACTTCAGGTGAAACTGTCAAAATCTTCAAAATGAGCATAAGCACAATGAAATTAACGCTGGAATCATCTTCAGGATGCTGAAATACCATAAGGACAGCAAAAACTTTGAGTCTACAACGTTTAGTTTAGGTGTGAGAGCCAAAATGAACTTTTTATTGCTTGAAACGCGTTTTCAGCCCCTCATTGTACACTTCAGGTGAAACTGTTAAAATCTTCAAAATGAGCATAAGTACAATGCAATTAATGCTGGAATTATCTTCAGGTTGCTAAAATACACTAATGACAGCAACAACTTTTAGTCTACAACATTTAGTTAAGGTGTGAGAGCCAAAATGAACTTTTTATTGCTTTAAATGCATTTTCAGCCCGATTTTGTACACTTCAGGTGAAACTGTCAAAATCTTCAAAATGAGCAAAAGCACAATGAAATTAATGCTGGAATCATATTCAGGTTGCTAAAATACACTAATGACAGCAAAAAGTTTGAGTCTACAACATTTAGTTAAGGTGTGAGAGCCAAAATGAACTTTTTATTGCTTTAAATGCATTTTCAGCCCGATTTTGTACACTTCAGGTGAAACTGTCAAAATCTTCAAAATGAGCAAAAGCACAATGAAATTAATGCTGGAATCATCTTCAGGTTGCTAAAATACACTAATGACAGCAAAAAGTTTGAGTCTACAACATTTAGTTAAGGTGTGAGAGCCAAAATGAACTTTTTATTGCTTTAAATGCATTTTCAGCCCGATTGTACACTTCAGGTGAAACTGTCAAAATCTTCAAAATGAGCAAAAGCACAATGAAATTAATGCTGGAATCATCTTCAGGTTGCTAAAATACACTAATGACAGCAAAAAGTTTGAGTCTACAACATTGAGTTAAGGTGTGAGAGCCAAAATGAACTTTTTATTGCTTTAAATGCATTTTCAGCCCCTGATTGTACACTTCAAATGAAATTGTCAAAATCTTCCAAATGAGCATAATTAAAATGAAATTAATGCTGGAAACATCTTCAGGTTGCTAAAATACACTAATGAAAGCAAAAAGTTTGAGTCTACAACGTTTAGTTTAGGTGTGAGAGCCAAAATGATCTTTTTATGGCTTTAAATGCATTTTCAGCCTGATTGTACACTTCAGGTGAAAATGTCAAAATCTTCAAAATGAGCAAAAGCACAATGAAATTAATGCTTGAATCATCTTCATTTTGCTAACATACACTAATGACAGCAAAAAGTTTGAGTCTACAACATTTAGTTAAGGTGTGAGAGCCAAAATGAACTTTTTATTGCTTTGAATGCATTTTCAGCCCGATTGTACACTTCAGGTGAAATTGTCAAAATCTTCAAAATGAGCATAAGCACAATGAAATTAACGCTGGAATCATCTTCAGGATGCTGAAATACAATAAGGACAGCAAAAACTTTGAGTCTACAACGTTTAGTTTAGGTGTGAGAGCCAAAATGAACTTTTTATTGCTTGAAACGCGTTTTCAGCCCCTCATTGTACACTTCAGGTGAAACTGTTAAAATCTTCAAAATGAGCATAAGCACATTGAAATTAATGCTGGAATCATCTTCAGGATGCTAAAATACACTAATGACAGCTAAAAGTTTGAGTCTACAACATTTAGTTAAGGTGTGAGAGCCAAATTGAACTTTTATTGCTTTAAATGCATTTTCATCCCGATTGTACACTTCAGGTGAAACTGTCAAAATCTTCAAAATGAGCATAAGTACAATGCAATTAATGCTGGAATTATCTTCAGGTTGCTAAAATACACTAATGACAGCAACAACTTTTAGTCTACAACATTTAGTTAAGGTGTGAGAGCCAAAATGAACTTTTTATTGCTTTAAATGCATTTTCAGCCCGATTTTGTACACTTCAGGTGAAACTGTCAAAATCTTCAAAATGAGCAAAAGCACAATGAAATTAATGCTGGAATCATCTTCAGGTTGCTAAAATACACTAATGACAGCAAAAAGTTTGAGTCTACAACATTTAGTTAAGGTGTGAGAGCCAAAATGAACTTTTTATTGCTTTAAATGCATTTTCAGCCCGATTGTACACTTCAGGTGAAACTGTCAAAATCTTCAAAATGAGCAAAAGCACAATGAAATTAATGCTGGAATCATCTTCAGGTTGCTAAAATACACTAATGACAGCAACAACTTTTAGTCTACAACATTTAGTTAAGGTGTGAGAGCCAAAATGAACTTTTTATTGCTTTAAATGCATTTTCAGCCCGATTTTGTACACTTCAGGTGAAACTGTCAAAATCTTCAAAATGAGCAAAAGCACAATGAAATTAATGCTGGAATCATATTCAGGTTGCTAAAATACACTAATGACAGCAAAAAGTTTGAGTCTACAACATTTAGTTAAGGTGTGAGAGCCAAAATGAACTTTTTATTGCTTTAAATGCATTTTCAGCCCGATTTTGTACACTTCAGGTGAAACTGTCAAAATCTTCAAAATGAGCAAAAGCACAATGAAATTAATGCTGGAATCATCTTCAGGTTGCTAAAATACACTAATGACAGCAAAAAGTTTGAGTCTACAACATTTAGTTAAGGTGTGAGAGCCAAAATGAACTTTTTATTGCTTTAAATGCATTTTCAGCCCGATTGTACACTTCAGGTGAAACTGTCAAAATCTTCAAAATGAGCAAAAGCACAATGAAATTAATGCTGGAATCATCTTCAGGTTGCTAAAATACACTAATGACAGCAAAAAGTTTGAGTCTACAACATTGAGTTAAGGTGTGAGAGCCAAAATGAACTTTTTATTGCTTTAAATGCATTTTCAGCCCCTGATTGTACACTTCAAATGAAATTGTCAAAATCTTCCAAATGAGCATAATTAAAATGAAATTAATGCTGGAAACATCTTCAGGTTGCTAAAATACACTAATGAAAGCAAAAAGTTTGAGTCTACAACGTTTAGTTTAGGTGTGAGAGCCAAAATGATCTTTTTATGGCTTTAAATGCATTTTCAGCCTGATTGTACACTTCAGGTGAAAATGTCAAAATCTTCAAAATGAGCAAAAGCACAATGAAATTAATGCTTGAATCATCTTCATTTTGCTAACATACACTAATGACAGCAAAAAGTTTGAGTCTACAACATTTAGTTAAGGTGTGAGAGCCAAAATGAACTTTTTATTGCTTTGAATGCATTTTCAGCCCGATTGTACACTTCAGGTGAAATTGTCAAAATCTTCAAAATGAGCATAAGCACAATGAAATTAACGCTGGAATCATCTTCAGGATGCTGAAATACAATAAGGACAGCAAAAACTTTGAGTCTACAACGTTTAGTTTAGGTGTGAGAGCCAAAATGAACTTTTTATTGCTTGAAACGCGTTTTCAGCCCCTCATTGTACACTTCAGGTGAAACTGTTAAAATCTTCAAAATGAGCATAAGCACATTGAAATTAATGCTGGAATCATCTTCAGGATGCTAAAATACACTAATGACAGCTAAAAGTTTGAGTCTACAACATTTAGTTAAGGTGTGAGAGCCAAATTGAACTTTTATTGCTTTAAATGCATTTTCATCCCGATTGTACACTTCAGGTGAAACTGTCAAAATCTTCAAAATGAGCATAAGTACAATGCAATTAATGCTGGAATTATCTTCAGGTTGCTAAAATACACTAATGACAGCAACAACTTTTAGTCTACAACATTTAGTTAAGGTGTGAGAGCCAAAATGAACTTTTTATTGCTTTAAATGCATTTTCAGCCCGATTTTGTACACTTCAGGTGAAACTGTCAAAATCTTCAAAATGAGCAAAAGCACAATGAAATTAATGCTGGAATCATCTTCAGGTTGCTAAAATACACTAATGACAGCAAAAAGTTTGAGTCTACAACATTTAGTTAAGGTGTGAGAGCCAAAATGAACTTTTTATTGCTTTAAATGCATTTTCAGCCCGATTGTACACTTCAGGTGAAACTGTCAAAATCTTCAAAATGAGCAAAAGCACAATGAAATTAATGCTGGAATCATCTTCAGGTTGCTAAAATACACTAATGACAGCAAAAAGTTTGAGTCTACAACATTTAGTTAAGGTCTGAGAGCCAAAATGAACTTTTTATTGCTTTAAATGCATTTTCAGCCCGATTGTACACTTCAGGTGAAACTGTCAAAATCTTCAAAATGAGCAAATGCACAATGAAATTAATGCTGGAATCATCTTCAGGTTGCTAAAATACACTAATGACAGCAAAAAGTTTGAGTCTACAACATTTAGTTAAGGTGTGAGAGCCAAAATGAACTTTCTATTGCTTTAAATGCATTTTCAGCCCGATTGTACACTTCAGGTGAAACTGTCAACATTTTTAAAATGAGCAAAAGCACAATGAAATTAATGCTGGAATCATCTTCAGGTTGCTAAAATACACTAATGACAGCAAAAAGTTTGAGTCTACAACATTGAGTTAAGGTGTGAGAGCCAAAATGAACTTTGTATTGCTTTAAATGCATTTTCAGCCTGATTGTACACTTCAGGTGAAACTGTCAAAATCTTCAAAATGAGCAAAAGCACAATGAAATTAATGCTGGAATCATCTTCAGGTTGCTAAAATACACTAATGACAGCAAAAAAGTTTGAGTCTACAACATTTAGTTAAGGTGTGAGAGCCAAAATGAACTTTTTATTGCTTTGAATGCATTTTCAGCCCGATTGTACACTTCAGGTGAAACTGTCAAAATCTTCAAAATGAGCATAAGCACAATGAAATTAACGCTGGAATCATCTTCAGGATGCTGAAATACAATAAGGACAGCAAAAACTTTGAGTGTACAACGTTTAGTTTAGGTGTGAGAGCCAAAATGAACTTTTTATTGCTTGAAACGCGTTTTCAGCCCCTCATTGTACACTTCAGGTGAAACTGTTAAAATCTTCAAAATGAGCATAAGCACATTGAAATTAATGCTGGAATCATCTTCAGGATGCTAAAATACACTAATGACAGCTAAAAGTTTGAGTCTACAACATTTAGTTAAGGTGTGAGAGCCAAATTGAACTTTTATTGCTTTAAATGCATTTTCATCCCGATTGTACACTTCAGGTGAAACTGTCAAAATCTTCAAAATGAGCATAAGTACAATGCAATTAATGCTGGAATTATCTTCAGGTTGCTAAAATACACTAATGACAGCAACAACTTTTAGTCTACAACATTTAGTTAAGGTGTGAGAGCCAAAATGAACTTTTTATTGCTTTAAATGCATTTTCAGCCCGATTTTGTACACTTCAGGTGAAACTGTCAAAATCTTCAAAATGAGCAAAAGCACAATGCAATTAATGCTGGAATCATCTTCAGGTTGCTAAAATACACTAATGACAGCAAAAAGTTTGAGTCTACAACATTTAGTTAAGGTGTGAGAGCCAAAATGAACTTTGTATTGCTTTAAATGCATTTTCAGCCTGATTGTACACTTCAGGTGAAACTGTCAAAATCTTCAAAATGAGCAAAAGCACAATTAAATTAATGCTGGAATCATCTTCAGGTTGCTAAAATACACTAATGACAGCAAAAAGTTTGAGTCTACAACATTTAGTTAAGGTGTGAGAGCCAAAATGAACTTTTTATTGCTTTAAATGCATTTTCAGCCCGATTGTACACTTCAGGTGAAACTGTCAAAATCTTCAAAATGAGCAAAAGCACAATGAAATTAATGCTGGAATCATCTTCAGGTTGCTAAAATACACTAATGACAGCAAAAAGTGTGAGTCTACAACATTTAGTTAAGGTGTGAGAGCCAAAATGAACTTTTTATTGCTTTAAATGCATTTTCAGCCCGATTGTACACTTCAGGTGAAACTGTCAACATTTTTAAAATGAGCAAAAGCACAATGAAATTAATGCTGGAATCATCTTCAGGTTGCTAAAATACACTAATGACAGCAAAAAGTTTGAGTCTACAACATTGAGTTAAGGTGTGAGAGCTAAAATGAACTTTTTATTGCTTTAAATGCATTTTCAGCCCGATTGTACACTTCAGGTGAAACTGTCAAAATCTTCAAAATGAGCAAAAGCACAATGAAATTAATGCTGGAATCATCTTCAGGTTGCTAAAATACACTAATGACAGCAAAAAGTTTGAGTCTACAACATTTAGTTAAGGTGTGAGAGCCAAAATGAACTTTCTATTGCTTTAAATGCATTTTCAGCCCGATTGTACACTTCAGGTGAAACTGTCAACATTTTTAAAATGAGCAAAAGCACAATGAAATTAATGCTGGAATCATCTTCAGGTTGCTAAAATACACTAATGACAGCAAAAAAGTTTGAGTCTACAACATTGAGTTAAGGTGTGAGAGCCAAAATGAACTTTGTATTGCTTTAAATGCAATTTCAGCCTGATTGTACACTTCAGGTGAAACTGTCAAAATCTTCAAAATGAGCATAAGCACAATGAAATTAACGCTGGAATCATCTTCAGGATGCTGAAATACCATAAGGACAGCAAAAACTTTGAGTCTACAACGTTTAGTTTAGGTGTGAGAGCCAAAATGAACTTTTTATTGCTTGAAACGCGTTTTCAGCCCCTCATTGTACACTTCAGGTGAAACTGTTAAAATCTTCAAAATGAGCATAAGTACAATGCAATTAATGCTGGAATTATCTTCAGGTTGCTAAAATACACTAATGACAGCAACAACTTTTAGTCTACAACATTTAGTTAAGGTGTGAGAGCCAAAATGAACTTTTTATTGCTTTAAATGCATTTTCAGCCCGATTTTGTACACTTCAGGTGAAACTGTCAAAATCTTCAAAATGAGCAAAAGCACAATGAAATTAATGCTGGAATCATATTCAGGTTGCTAAAATACACTAATGACAGCAAAAAGTTTGAGTCTACAACATTTAGTTAAGGTGTGAGAGCCAAAATGAACTTTTTATTGCTTTAAATGCATTTTCAGCCCGATTGTACACTTCAGGTGAAACTGTCAAAATCTTCAAAATGAGCAAAAGCACAATGAAATTAATGCTGGAATCATCTTCAGGTTGCTAAAATACACTAATGACAGCAAAAAGTTTGAGTCTACAACATTTAGTTAAGGTGTGAGAGCCTAAATGAACTTTTTATTGCTTTAAATGCATTTTCAGCCCGATTGTACACTTCAGGTGAAACTGTCAAAATCTTCAAAATGAGCAAAAGCACAATGAAATTAATGCTGGAATCATCTTCAGGTTGCTAAAATACACTAATGACAGCAAAAAGTGTGAGTCTACAACATTTAGTTAAGGTGTGAGAGCCAAAATGAACTTTTTATTGCTTTAAATGCATTTTCAGCCCGATTGTACACTCCAGGTGAAACTGTCAACATTTTTAAAATGAGCAAAAGCACAATGAAATTAATGCTGGAATCATCTTCAGGTTGCTAAAATACACTAATGACAGCAAAAAGTTTGAGTCTACAACATTTAGTTAAGGTCTGAGAGCCAAAATGAACTTTTTATTGCTTTGAATGCATTTTCAGCCCGATTGTACACTTCAGGTGAAACTGTCAAAATCTTCAAAATGAGCATAAGCACAATGAAATTAACGCTGGAATCATCTTCAGGATGCTGAAATACAATAAGGGCAGCAAAAACTTTGAGTCTACAACGTTTAGTTTAGGTGTGAGAGCCAAAATGAACTTTTTATTGCTTGAAACGCGTTTTCAGCCCCTCATTGTACACTTCAGGTGAAACTGTTAAAATCTTCAAAATGAGCATAAGCACATTGAAATTAATGCTGGAATCATCTTCAGGATGCTAAAATACACTAATGACAGCTAAAAGTTTGAGTCTACAACATTTAGTTAAGGTGTGAGAGCCAAATTGAACTTTTATTGCTTTAAATGCATTTTCATCCCGATTGTACACTTCAGGTGAAACTGTCAAAATCTTCAAAATGAGCATAAGTACAATGCAATTAATGCTGGAATAATCTTCAGGTTGCTAAAATACACTAATGACAGCAAAAAGTTTGAGTCTACAACATTGAGTTAAGGTGTGAGAGCTAAAATGAACTTTTTATTGCTTTAAATGCATTTTCAGCCCGATTGTACACTTCAGGTGAAACTGTCAAAATCTTCAAAATGAGCAAAAGCACAATGAAATTAATGCTGGAATCATCTTCAGGTTGCTAAAATACACTAATGACAGCAAAAAGTTTGAGTCTACAACATTTAGTTAAGGTGTGAGAGCCAAAATGAACTTTCTATTGCTTTAAATGCATTTTCAGCCCGATTGTACACTTCAGGTGAAACTGTCAACATTTTTAAAATGAGCAAAAGCACAATGAAATTAATGCTGGAATCATCTTCAGGTTGCTAAAATACACTAATGACAGCAAAAAAGTTTGAGTCTACAACATTGAGTTAAGGTGTGAGAGCCAAAATGAACTTTGTATTGCTTTAAATGCATTTTCAGCCTGATTGTACACTTCAGGTGAAACTGTCAAAATCTTCAAAATGAGCATAAGCACAATGAAATTAACGCTGGAATCATCTTCAGGATGCTGAAATACAATAAGGACAGCAAAAACTTTGAGTCTACAACGTTTAGTTTAGGTGTGAGAGCCAAAATGAACTTTTTATTGCTTGAAACGCGTTTTCAGCCCCTCATTGTACACTTCAGGTGAAACTGTTAAAATCTTCAAAATGAGCATAAGCACATTGAAATTAATGCTGGAATCATCTTCAGGATGCTAAAATACACTAATGACAGCTAAAAGTTTGAGTCTACAACATTTAGTTAAGGTGTGAGAGCCAAATTGAACTTTTATTGCTTTAAATGCATTTTCATCCCGATTGTACACTTCAGGTGAAACTGTCAAAATCTTCAAAATGAGCATAAGTACAATGCAATTAATGCTGGAATTATCTTCAGGTTGCTAAAATACACTAATGACAGCAACAACTTTTAGTCTACAACATTTAGTTAAGGTGTGAGAGCCAAAATGAACTTTTTATTGCTTTAAATGCATTTTCAGCCCGATTTTGTACACTTCAGGTGAAACTGTCAAAATCTTCAAAATGAGCAAAAGCACAATGAAATTAATGCTGGAATCATATTCAGGTTGCTAAAATACACTAATGACAGCAAAAAGTTTGAGTCTACAACATTTAGTTAAGGTGTGAGAGCCAAAATGAACTTTTTATTGCTTTAAATGCATTTTCAGCCCGATTGTACACTTCAGGTGAAACTGTCAAAATCTTCAAAATGAGCAAAAGCACAATGAAATTAATGCTGGAATCATCTTCAGGTTGCTAAAATACACTAATGACAGCAAAAAGTTTGAGTCTACAACATTTAGTTAAGGTGTGAGAGCCAAAATGAACTTTTTATTGCTTTAAATGCATTTTCAGCCCGATTGTACACTTCAGGTGAAACTGTCAAAATCTTCAAAATGAGCAAAAGCACAATGAAATTAATGCTGGAATCATCTTCAGGTTGCTAAAATACACTAATGACAGCAAAAAGTGTGAGTCTACAACATTTAGTTAAGGTGTGAGAGCCAAAATGAACTTTTTATTGCTTTAAATGCATTTTCAGCCCGATTGTACACTCCAGGTGAAACTGTCAACATTTTTAAAATGAGCAAAAGCACAATGAAATTAATGCTGGAATCATCTTCAGGTTGCTAAAATACACTAATGACAGCAAAAAGTTTGAGTCTACAACATTTAGTTAAGGTCTGAGAGCCAAAATGAACTTTTTATTGCTTTGAATGCATTTTCAGCCCGATTGTACACTTCAGGTGAAACTGTCAAAATCTTCAAAATGAGCATAAGCACAATGAAATTAACGCTGGAATCATCTTCAGGATGCTGAAATACAATAAGGACAGCAAAAACTTTGAGTCTACAACGTTTAGTTTAGGTGTGAGAGCCAAAATGAACTTTTTATTGCTTGAAACGCGTTTTCAGCCCCTCATTGTACACTTCAGGTGAAACTGTTAAAATCTTCAAAATGAGCATAAGCACATTGAAATTAATGCTGGAATCATCTTCAGGATGCTAAAATACACTAATGACAGCTAAAAGTTTGAGTCTACAACATTTAGTTAAGGTGTGAGAGCCAAATTGAACTTTTATTGCTTTAAATGCATTTTCATCCCGATTGTACACTTCAGGTGAAACTGTCAAAATCTTCAAAATGAGCATAAGTACAATGCAATTAATGCTGGAATTATCTTCAGGTTGCTAAAATACACTAATGACAGCAACAACTTTTAGTCTACAACATTTAGTTAAGGTGTGAGAGCCAAAATGAACTTTTTATTGCTTTAAATGCATTTTCAGCCCGATTTTGTACACTTCAGGTGAAACTGTCAAAATCTTCAAAATGAGCAAAAGCACAATGCAATTAATGCTGGAATCATCTTCAGGTTGCTAAAATACACTAATGACAGCAAAAAGTTTGAGTCTACAACATTTAGTTAAGGTGTGAGAGCCAAAATGAACTTTGTATTGCTTTAAATGCATTTTCAGCCTGATTGTACACTTCAGGTGAAACTGTCAAAATCTTCAAAATGAGCAAAAGCACAATTAAATTAATGCTGGAATCATCTTCAGGTTGCTAAAATACACTAATGACAGCAAAAAGTTTGAGTCTACAACATTTAGTTAAGGTGTGAGAGCCAAAATGAACTTTTTATTGCTTTAAATGCATTTTCAGCCCGATTGTACACTTCAGGTGAAACTGTCAAAATCTTCAAAATGAGCAAAAGCACAATGAAATTAATGCTGGAATCATCTTCAGGTTGCTAAAATACACTAATGACAGCAAAAAGTGTGAGTCTACAACATTTAGTTAAGGTGTGAGAGCCAAAATGAACTTTTTATTGCTTTAAATGCATTTTCAGCCCGATTGTACACTTCAGGTGAAACTGTCAACATTTTTAAAATGAGCAAAAGCACAATGAAATTAATGCTGGAATCATCTTCAGGTTGCTAAAATACACTAATGACAGCAAAAAGTTTGAGTCTACAACATTGAGTTAAGGTGTGAGAGCTAAAATGAACTTTTTATTGCTTTAAATGCATTTTCAGCCCGATTGTACACTTCAGGTGAAACTGTCAAAATCTTCAAAATGAGCAAAAGCACAATGAAATTAATGCTGGAATCATCTTCAGGTTGCTAAAATACACTAATGACAGCAAAAAGTTTGAGTCTACAACATTTAGTTAAGGTGTGAGAGCCAAAATGAACTTTCTATTGCTTTAAATGCATTTTCAGCCCGATTGTACACTTCAGGTGAAACTGTCAACATTTTTAAAATGAGCAAAAGCACAATGAAATTAATGCTGGAATCATCTTCAGGTTGCTAAAATACGCTAATGACAGCAAAAAAGTTTGAGTCTACAACATTGAGTTAAGGTGTGAGAGCCAAAATGAACTTTGTATTGCTTTAAATGCATTTTCAGCCTGATTGTACACTTCAGGTTAAACTGTCAAAATCTTCAAAATGAGCATAAGCACAATGAAATTAACGCTGGAATCATCTTCAGGATGCTGAAATACAATAAGGACAGCAAAAACTTTGAGTCTACAACGTTTAGTTTAGGTGTGAGAGCCAAAATGAACTTTTTATTGCTTGAAACGCGTTTTCAGCCCCTCATTGTACACTTCAGGTGAAACTGTTAAAATCTTCAAAATGAGCATAAGCACATTGAAATTAATGCTGGAATCATCTTCAGGATGCTAAAATACACTAATGACAGCTAAAAGTTTGAGTCTACAACATTTAGTTAAGGTGTGAGAGCCAAATTGAACTTTTATTGCTTTAAATGCATTTTCATCCCGATTGTACACTTCAGGTGAAACTGTCAAAATCTTCAAAATGAGCATAAGTACAATGCAATTAATGCTGGAATTATCTTCAGGTTGCTAAAATACACTAATGACAGCAACAACTTTTAGTCTACAACATTTAGTTAAGGTGTGAGAGCCAAAATGAACTTTTTATTGCTTTAAATGCATTTTCAGCCCGATTTTGTACACTTCAGGTGAAACTGTCAAAATCTTCAAAATGAGCAAAAGCACAATGAAATTAATGCTGGAATCATCTTCAGGTTGCTAAAATACACTAATGACAGCAAAAAGTTTGAGTCTACAACATTTAGTTAATTTGTGAGAGCCAAAATGAAGTTTGTATTGCTTTAAATGCATTTTCAGCCTGATTGTACACTTCAGGTGAAACTGTCAAAATCTTCAAAATGAGCAAAAGCACAATGAAATTAATGCTGGAATCATCTTCAGGTTGCTAAAATACACTAATGACAGCAAAAAGTGTGAGTCTACAACATTTAGTTAAGGTGTGAGAGCCAAAATGAACTTTTTATTGCTTTAAATGCATTTTCAGCCCGATTGTACACTTCAGGTGAAACTGTCAACATTTTTAAAATGAGCAAAAGCACAATGAAATTAATGCTGGAATCATCTTCAGGTTGCTAAAATACACTAATGACAGCAAAAAGTTTGAGTCTACAACATTGAGTTAAGGTGTGAGAGCTAAAATGAACTTTTTATTGCTTTAAATGCATTTTCAGCCCGATTGTACACTTCAGGTGAAACTGTCAAAATCTTCAAAATGAGCAAAAGCACAATGAAATTAATGCTGGAATCATCTTCAGGTTGCTAAAATACACTAATGACAGCAAAAAGTTTGAGTCTACAACATTTAGTTAAGGTGTGAGAGCCAAAATGAACTTTCTATTGCTTTAAATGCATTTTCAGCCCGATTGTACACTTCAGGTGAAACTGTCAACATTTTTAAAATGAGCAAAAGCACAATGAAATTAATGCTGGAATCATCTTCAGGTTGCTAAAATACACTAATGACAGCAAAAAGTTTGAGTCTACAACATTGAGTTAAGGTGTGAGAGCCAAAATGAACTTTGTATTGCTTTAAATGCATTTTCAGCCTGATTGTACACTTCAGGTGAAACTGTCAAAATCTTCAAAATGAGCAAAAGCACAATGAAATTAATGCTGGAATCATCTTCAGGTTGCTAAAATACACTAATGACAGCAAAAAAGTTTGAGTCTACAACATTTAGTTAAGGTGTGAGAGCCAAAATGAACTTTTTATTGCTTTAAATGCATTTTCAGCCCGATTGTACATTTCAGGTGAAACTGTCAAAATCTTCAAAATGAGCAAAAGCACAATGAAATTAATGCTGGAATCATCTTCAGGTTGCTAAAATACACTAATGACAGCAAAAAGTTTGAGTCCACAACATTTAGTTAAGGTGTGAGAGCCAAAATGAACTTTTTATTGCTTTAAACGCGTTTTCAGCCCCTGATTGTACACTTCAAATGAAATTGTCAAAATCTTCCAAATGAGCATAATTAAAATGAAATTAATGCTGGAAACATCTTCAGGTTGCTAAAATACACTAATGACAGCAAAAAGTTTGAGTCTACAACATTGAGTTAAGGTGTGAGAGCTAAAATGAACTTTTTATTGCTTTAAATGCATTTTCAGCCCGATTGTACACTTCAGGTGAAACTGTCAAAATCTTCAAAATGAGCAAAAGCACAATGAAATTAATGCTGGAATCATCTTCAGGTTGCTAAAATACACTAATGACAGCAAAAAGTTTGAGTCTACAACATTTAGTTAAGGTGTGAGAGCCAAAATGAACTTTCTATTGCTTTAAATGCATTTTCAGCCCGATTGTACACTTCAGGTGAAACTGTCAACATTTTTAAAATGAGCAAAAGCACAATGAAATTAATGCTGGAATCATCTTCAGGTTGCTAAAATACACTAATGACAGCAAAAAAGTTTGAGTCTACAACATTGAGTTAAGGTGTGAGAGCCAAAATGAACTTTGTATTGCTTTAAATGCAATTTCAGCCTGATTGTACACTTCAGGTGAAACTGTCAAAATCTTCAAAATGAGCATAAGCACAATGAAATTAACGCTGGAATCATCTTCAGGATGCTGAAATACCATAAGGACAGCAAAAACTTTGAGTCTACAACGTTTAGTTTAGGTGTGAGAGCCAAAATGAACTTTTTATTGCTTGAAACGCGTTTTCAGCCCCTCATTGTACACTTCAGGTGAAACTGTTAAAATCTTCAAAATGAGCATAAGTACAATGCAATTAATGCTGGAATTATCTTCAGGTTGCTAAAATACACTAATGACAGCAACAACTTTTAGTCTACAACATTTAGTTAAGGTGTGAGAGCCAAAATGAACTTTTTATTGCTTTAAATGCATTTTCAGCCCGATTTTGTACACTTCAGGTGAAACTGTCAAAATCTTCAAAATGAGCAAAAGCACAATGAAATTAATGCTGGAATCATATTCAGGTTGCTAAAATACACTAATGACAGCAAAAAGTTTGAGTCTACAACATTTAGTTAAGGTGTGAGAGCCAAAATGAACTTTTTATTGCTTTAAATGCATTTTCAGCCCGATTTTGTACACTTCAGGTGAAACTGTCAAAATCTTCAAAATGAGCAAAAGCACAATGAAATTAATGCTGGAATCATCTTCAGGTTGCTAAAATACACTAATGACAGCAAAAAGTTTGAGTCTACAACATTTAGTTAAGGTGTGAGAGCCAAAATGAACTTTTTATTGCTTTAAATGCATTTTCAGCCCGATTGTACACTTCAGGTGAAACTGTCAAAATCTTCAAAATGAGCAAAAGCACAATGAAATTAATGCTGGAATCATCTTCAGGTTGCTAAAATACACTAATGACAGCAAAAAGTTTGAGTCTACAACATTGAGTTAAGGTGTGAGAGCCAAAATGAACTTTTTATTGCTTTAAATGCATTTTCAGCCCCTGATTGTACACTTCAAATGAAATTGTCAAAATCTTCCAAATGAGCATAATTAAAATGAAATTAATGCTGGAAACATCTTCAGGTTGCTAAAATACACTAATGAAAGCAAAAAGTTTGAGTCTACAACGTTTAGTTTAGGTGTGAGAGCCAAAATGATCTTTTTATGGCTTTAAATGCATTTTCAGCCTGATTGTACACTTCAGGTGAAAATGTCAAAATCTTCAAAATGAGCAAAAGCACAATGAAATTAATGCTTGAATCATCTTCATTTTGCTAACATACACTAATGACAGCAAAAAGTTTGAGTCTACAACATTTAGTTAAGGTGTGAGAGCCAAAATGAACTTTTTATTGCTTTGAATGCATTTTCAGCCCGATTGTACACTTCAGGTGAAATTGTCAAAATCTTCAAAATGAGCATAAGCACAATGAAATTAACGCTGGAATCATCTTCAGGATGCTGAAATACAATAAGGACAGCAAAAACTTTGAGTCTACAACGTTTAGTTTAGGTGTGAGAGCCAAAATGAACTTTTTATTGCTTTATACGCGTTTTCAGCCCCTGATTGTACACTTCAAATGAAATTGTCAAAATCTTCCAAATGAGCATAATTAAAATGAAATTAATGCTGGAAACATCTTCAGGTTGCTAAAATACACTAATGACAGCAAAAAGTTTGAGTCTACAACGTTTAGTTTAGGTGTGAGAGCCAAAATGAACTTTTTATTGCTTTAAATGCATTTTCAGCCTGATTATTTACTTCAGGTGAAACTGTCAAAATATTCAAAATTAGCAAAAGCACAATGAAATTAATTCTGGAATCATCTACAGGTTGCTAAAATACACTAATGACAGCAAAAAGTTTGAGTCTACAACATTTAGTTAAGGTCTGAGAGCGAAAAAGGAACTTTTTATTGCTTTAAATGCATTTGCAGCCCGATTGTACACTTCAGGTGAAACTGTCAAAATCTTCAAAATGAGCAAAAGCACAATGAAATTAATGCTGGAATCATCTTCAGGTTGCTAAAATACACTAATGACAGCAAAAAGTTTGAGTCTACAACATTGAGTTAAGGTGTGAGAGCCAAAATGAACTTTGTATTGCTTTAAATGCATTTTCAGCCTGATTGTACACTTCAGGTGAAACTGTCAAAATCTTCAAAATGAGCAAAAGCACAATGAAATTAATGCTGGAATCATCTTCAGGTTGCTAAAATACACTAATGACAGCAAAAAAGTTTGAGTCTACAACATTTAGTTAAGGTGTGAGAGCCAAAATGAACTTTTTATTGCTTTAAATGCATTTTCAGCCCGATTGTACATTTCAGGTGAAACTGTCAAAATCTTCAAAATGAGCAAAAGCACAATGAAATTAATGCTGGAATCATCTTCAGGTTGCTAAAATACACTAATGACAGCAAAAAGTTTGAGTCCACAACATTTAGTTAAGGTGTGAGAGCCAAAATGAACTTTTTATTGCTTTAAACGCGTTTTCAGCCCCTGATTGTACACTTCAAATGAAATTGTCAAAATCTTCCAAATGAGCATAATTAAAATGAAATTAATGCTGGAAACATCTTCAGGTTGCTAAAATACACTAATGACAGCAAAAAGTTTGAGTCTACAACGTTTAGTTTAGGTGTGAGAGCCAAAATGAACTTTTTATTGCTTTAAATGCATTTTCAGCCTGATTATTTACTTCAGGTGAAACTGTCAAAATCTTCAAAATTAGCAAAAGCACAATGAAATTAATTCTGGATTCATCTACAGGTTGCTAAAATACACTAATGACAGCAAAAAGTTTGAGTCTACAACATTGAGTTAAGGTGTGAGAGCCAAAATGAACTTTTTATTGCTTTGAATGCATTTTCAGCCCGATTGTACACTTCAGGTGAAATTGTCAAAATCTTCAAAATGAGCATAAGCACAATGAAATTAACGCTGGAATCATCTTCAGGATGCTGAAATACAATAAGGACAGCAAAAACTTTGAGTCTACAACGTTTAGTTTAGGTGTGAGAGCCAAAATGAACTTTTTATTGCTTTATACGCGTTTTCAGCCCCTGATTGTACACTTCAAATGAAATTGTCAAAATCTTCCAAATGAGCATAATTAAAATGAAATTAATGCTGGAAACATCTTCAGGTTGCTAAAATACACTAATGACAGCAAAAAGTTTGAGTCTACAACGTTTAGTTTAGGTGTGAGAGCCAAAATGAACTTTTTATTGCTTTAAATGCATTTTCAGCCTGATTATTTACTTCAGGTGAAACTGTCAAAATCTTCAAAATTAGCAAAAGCACAATGAAATTAATTCTGGAATCATCTACAGGTTGCTAAAATACACTAATGACAGCAAAAAGTTTGAGTCTACAACATTTAGTTAAGGTCTGAGAGCCAAAATGAACTTTTTATTGCTTTAAATGCATTTGCAGCCCGATTGTACACTTTAGGTGAAACTGTCAAAATCTTCAAAATGAGCAAAAGCACAATGAAATTAATGCTGGAATCATCTTCAGGTTGCTAAAATACACTAATGACAGCAAAAAGTTTGAGTCTACAACATTTAGTTAAGGTCTGAGAGCCAAAATGAACTTTTTATTGCTTTAAATGCATTTTCAGCCCGATTGTACACTTCAGGTGAAACTGTCAAAATCTTCAAAATGAGCAAAAGCACAATGAAATTAATGCTGGAATCATCTTCAGGTTGCTAAAATACACTAATGACAGCAAAAAGTTTGAGTCTACAACATTTAGTTAAGGTGTGAGAGCCAAAATGAACTTTTTATTGCTTTAAATGCATTTTCAGCCCGATTGTACATTTCAGGTGAAACTGTCAAAATCTTCAAAATGAGCAAAAGCACAATGAAATTAATGCTGGAATCATCTTCAGGTTGCTAAAATACACTAATGACAGCAAAAAGTTTGAGTCCACAACATTTAGTTAAGGTGTGAGAGCCAAAATGAACTTTTTATTGCTTTAAACGCGTTTTTAGCCCCTGATTGTACACTTCAGGTGAAACTGTCAAAATCTTCAAAATGATTATAAGCACATTGAAATTAATGCTGGAATCATCTTCAGGATGCTAAAATACACTAATGACAGCTAAAAGTTTGGGTCTACAACATTTAGTTAAGGTGTGAGAGCCAAATTGAACTTGTATTGCTTTAAATGCATTTTCATCCCGTGTGTACACTTCAGGTGAAACTGTCAAAATCTTCAAAATGAGCATAAGCACAATGCAATTAATGCTTGAATCATCTTCAGGTTGCTAAAATACACTAATGACAGCAAAAAGTTTGAGTCTACAACATTTAGTTAAGGTGTGAGAGCCAAAATGAACTTTGTATTGCTTTAAATGCATTTTCAGCCTGATTGTACACTTCAGGTGAAACTGTCAAAATCTTCAAAATGAGCAAAAGCACAATTAAATTAATGCTGGAATCATCTTCAGGTTGCTAAAATACACTAATGACAGCAAAAAGTTTGAGTCTACAACATTTAGTTAAGGTGTGAGAGCCAAAATGAACTTTGTATTGCTTTAAATGCATTTTCAGCCCGATTGTACACTTCAGGTGAAACTGTCAAAATCTTCAAAATGAGCAAAAGCACAATGAAATTAATGCTGGAATCATCTTCAGGTTGCTAAAATACACTAATGACAGCAAAAAGTGTGAGTCTACAACATTTAGTTAAGGTGTGAGAGCCAAAATGAACTTTTTATTGCTTTAAATGCATTTTCAGCCCGATTGTACACTCCAGGTGAAACTGTCAACATTTTTAAAATGAGCAAAAGCACAATGAAATTAATGCTGGAATCATCTTCAGGTTGCTAAAATACACTAATGACAGCAAAAAGTTTGAGTCTACAACATTGAGTTAAGGTGTGAGAGCCAAAATGAACTTTGTATTGCTTTAAATGCATTTTCAGCCTGATTGTACACTTCAGGTGAAACTGTCAAAATCTTCAAAATGAGCAAAAGCACAATGAAATTAATGCTGGAATCATCTTCAGGTTGCTAAAATACACTAATGACAGCAAAAAAGTTTGAGTCTACAACATTTAGTTAAGGTGTGAGAGCCAAAATGAACTTTTTATTGCTTTAAATGCATTTTCAGCCCGATTGTACATTTCAGGTGAAACTGTCAAAATCTTCAAAATGTGCAAAAGCACAATGAAATTAATGCTGGAATCATCTTCAGGTTGCTAAAATACACTAATGACAGCAAAAAGTTTGAGTCCACAACATTTAGTTAAGGTGTGAGAGCCAACATGAACTTTTTATTGCTTTAAACGCGTTTTCAGCCCCTGATTGTACACTTCAAATGAAATTGTCAAAATCTTCCAAATGAGCATAATTAAAATGAAATTAATGCTGGAAACATCTTCAGGTTGCTAAAATACACTAATGACAGCAAAAAGTTTGAGTCTACAACGTTTAGTTTAGGTGTGAGAGCCAAAATGAACTTTTTATTGCTTTAAATGCATTTTCAGCCTGATTATTTACTTCAGGTGAAACTGTCAAAATCTTCAAAATTAGCAAAAGCACAATGAAATTAATTCTGGATTCATCTACAGGTTGCTAAAATACACTAATGACAGCAAAAAGTTTGAGTCTACAACATTTAGTTAAGGTCTGAGAGCCAAAATGAACTTTTTATTGCTTTAAATGCATTTTCAGCCCGATTGTACACTTCAGGTGAAACTGTCAAAATCTTCAAAATGAGCAAAAGCACAATGAAATTAATTCTGGAATCATCTACAGGTTGCTAAAATACACTAATGACAGCAAAAAGTTTGAGTCTACAACATTTAGTTAAGGTCTGAGAGCCAAAATGAACTTTTTATTGCTTTAAATGCATTTTCAGCCCGATTGTACACTTCAGGTGAAACTGTCAAAATCTTCAAAATGAGCAAAAGCACAATGAAATTAATGCTGGAATCATCTTCAGGTTGCTAAAATACACTAATGACAGCAAAAAGTTTGAGTCTACAACATTTAGTTAAGGTGTGAGAGCCAAAATGAACTTTCTATTGCTTTAAATGCATTTTCAGCCCGATTGTACACTTCAGGTGAAACTGTCAACATTTTTAAAATGAGCAAAAGCACAATGAAATTAATGCTGGAATCATCTTCAGGTTGCTAAAATACACTAATGACAGCAAAAAGTTTGAGTCTACAACATTGAGTTAAGGTGTGAGAGCCAAAATGAACTTTGTATTGCTTTAAATGCATTTTCAGCCTGATTGTACACTTCAGGTGAAACTGTCAAAATCTTCAAAATGAGCAAAAGCACAATGAAATTAATGCTGGAATCATCTTCAGGTTGCTAAAATACACTAATGACAGCAAAAAAGTTTGAGTCTACAACATTTAGTTAAGGTGTGAGAGCCAAAATGAACTTTTTATTGCTTTGAATGCATTTTCAGCCCGATTGTACACTTCAGGTGAAACTGTCAAAATCTTCAAAATGAGCATAAGCACATTGAAATTAATGCTGGAATCATCTTCAGGATGCTAAAATACACTAATTACAGCAAAAACTTTGAGTCTACAACGTTTAGTTTAGGTGTGAGAGCCAAAATGAACTTTTTATTGCTTGAAACGCGTTTTCAGCCCCTCATTGTACACTTCAGGTGAAACTGTTAAAATCTTCAAAATGAGCATAAGCACATTGAAATTAATGCTGGAATCATCTTCAGGATGCTAAAATACACTAATTACAGCTAAAAGTTTGAGTCTACAACATTTAGTTAAGGTGTGAGAGCCAAATTGAACTTTTATTGCTTTAAATGCATTTTCATCCCGATTGTACACTTCAGGTGAAACTGTCAAAATCTTCAAAATGAGCATAAGTACAATGCAATTAATGCTGGAATTATCTTCAGGTTGCTAAAATACACTAATGTCAGCAACAACTTTTAGTCTACAACATTTAGTTAAGGTGTGAGAGCCAAAATTAACTTTTTATTGCTTTAAATGCATTTTCAGCCCGATTTTGTACACTTCAGGTGAAACTGTCAAAATCTTCAAAATGAGCAAAAGCACAATGAAATTAATGCTGGAATCATCTTCAGGTTGCTAAAATACACTAATGACAGCAAAAAGTTTGAGTCTACAACATTTAGTTAAGGTGTGAGAGCCAAAATGAACTTTTTATTGCTTTAAATGCATTTTCAGCCCGATTGTACACTTCAGGTGAAACTGTCAAAATCTTCAAAATGAGCAAAAGCACAATGAAATTAATGCTGGAATCATCTTCAGGTTGCTAAAATACACTAATGACAGCAAAAAGTTTGAGTCTACAACATTTAGTTAAGGTCTGAGAGCCAAAATGAACTTTTTATTGCTTTAAATGCATTTTCAGCCCGATTGTACACTTCAGGTGAAACTGTCAACATTTTTAAAATGAGCAAAAGCACAATGAAATTAATGCTGGAATCATCTTCAGGTTGCTAAAATACACTAATGACAGCAAAAAAGTTTGAGTCTACAACATTGAGTTAAGGTGTGAGAGCCAAAATGAACTTTGTATTGCTTTAAATGCATTTTCAGCCTGATTGTACACTTCAGGTGAAACTGTCAAAATCTTCAAAATGAGCATAAGCACAATGAAATTAACGCTGGAATCATCTTCAGGATGCTGAAATACAATAAGGACAGCAAAAACTTTGAGTCTACAACGTTTAGTTTAGGTGTGAGAGCCAAAATGAACTTTTTATTGCTTGAAACGCGTTTTCAGCCCCTCATTTTACACTTCAGGTGAAACTGTTAAAATCTTCAAAATGAGCATAAGCACATTGAAATTAATGCTGGAATCATCTTCAGGATGCTAAAATACACTAATGACAGCTAAAAGTTTGAGTCTACAACATTTAGTTAAGGTGTGAGAGCCAAATTGAACTTTTATTGCTTTAAATGCATTTTTATCCCGATTGTACACTTCAGGTGAAACTGTCAAAATCTTCAAAATGAGCATAAGTACAATGCAATTAATGCTGGAATTATCTTCAGGTTGCTAAAATACACTAATGACAGCAACAACTTTTAGTCTACAACATTTAGTTAAGGTGTGAGAGCCAAAATGAACTTTTTATTGCTTTAAATGCATTTTCAGCCCGATTTTGTACACTTCAGGTGAAACTGTCAAAATCTTCAAAATGAGCAAAAGCACAATGCAATTAATGCTGGAATCATCTTCAGGTTGCTAAAATACACTAATGACAGCAAAAAGTTTGAGTCTACAACATTTAGTTAAGGTGTGAGAGCCAAAATGAACTTTGTATTGCTTTAAATGCATTTTCAGCCTGATTGTACACTTCAGGTGAAACTGTCAAAATCTTCAAAATGAGCAAAAGCACAATTAAATTAATGCTGGAATCATCTTCAGGTTGCTAAAATACACTAATGACAGCAAAAAGTTTGAGTCTACAACATTTAGTTAAGGTGTGAGAGCCAAAATGAACTTTTTATTGCTTTAAATGCATTTTCAGCCCGATTGTACACTTCAGGTGAAACTGTCAAAATCTTCAAAATGAGCAAAAGCACAATGAAATTAATGCTGGAATCATCTTCAGGTTGCTAAAATACACTAATGACAGCAAAAAGTGTGAGTCTACAACATTTAGTTAAGGTGTGAGAGCCAAAATGAACTTTTTATTGCTTTAAATGCATTTTCAGCCCGATTGTACACTTCAGGTGAAACTGTCAACATTTTTAAAATGAGCAAAAGCACAATGAAATTAATGCTGGAATCATCTTCAGGTTGCTAAAATACACTAATGACAGCAAAAAGTTTGAGTCTACAACATTGAGTTAAGGTGTGAGAGCTAAAATGAACTTTTTATTGCTTTAAATGCATTTTCAGCCCGATTGTACACTTCAGGTGAAACTGTCAAAATCTTCAAAATGAGCAAAAGCACAATGAAATTAATGCTGGAATCATCTTCAGGTTGCTAAAATACACTAATGACAGCAAAAAGTGTGAGTCTACAACATTTAGTTAAGGTGTGAGAGCCAAAATGAACTTTTTATTGCTTTAAATGCATTTTCAGCCCGATTGTACACTTCAGGTGAAACTGTCAACATTTTTAAAATGAGCAAAAGCACAATGAAATTAATGCTGGAATCATCTTCAGGTTGCTAAAATACACTAATGACAGCAAAAAGTTTGATTCTACAACATTGAGTTAAGGTGTGAGAGCTAAAATGAACTTTTTATTGCTTTAAATGCATTTTCAGCCCGATTGTACACTTCAGGTGAAACTGTCAAAATCTTCAAAATGAGCAAAAGCACAATGAAATTAATGCTGGAATCATCTTCAGGTTGCTAAAATACACTAATGACAGCAAAAAAGTTTGAGTCTACAACATTGAGTTAAGGTGTGAGAGCCAAAATGAACTTTGTATTGCTTTAAATGCATTTTCAGCCTGATTGTACACTTCAGGTGAAACTGTCAAAATCTTCAAAATGAGCATAAGCACAATGAAATTAACGCTGGAATCATCTTCAGGATGCTGAAATACAATAAGGACAGCAAAAACTTTGAGTCTACAACGTTTAGTTTAGGTGTGAGAGCCAAAATGAACTTTTTATTGCTTGAAACGCGTTTTCAGCCCCTCATTGTACACTTCAGGTGAAACTGTTAAAATCTTCAAAATGAGCATAAGCACATTGAAATTAATGCTGGAATCATCTTCAGGATGCTAAAATACACTAATGACAGCTAAAAGTTTGAGTCTACAACATTTAGTTAAGGTGTGAGAGCCAAAATGAACTTTGTATTGCTTTAAATGCATTTTCAGCCTGATTGTACACTTCAGGTGAAACTGTCAAAATCTTCAAAATGAGCAAAAGCACAATTAAATTAATGCTGGAATCATCTTCAGGTTGCTAAAATACACTAATGACAGCAAAAAGTTTGAGTCTACAACATTTAGTTAAGGTGTGAGAGCCAAAATGAACTTTTTATTGCTTTAAATGCATTTTCAGCCCGATTGTACACTTCAGGTGAAACTGTCAAAATCTTCAAAATGAGCAAAAGCACAATGAAATTAATGCTGGAATCATCTTCAGGTTGCTAAAATACACTAATGACAGCAAAAAGTGTGAGTCTACAACATTTAGTTAAGGTGTGAGAGCCAAAATGAACTTTTTATTGCTTTAAATGCATTTTCAGCCCGATTGTACACTTCAGGTGAAACTGTCAACATTTTTAAAATGAGCAAAAGCACAATGAAATTAATGCTGGAATCATCTTCAGGTTGCTAAAATACACTAATGACAGCAAAAAGTTTGAGTCTACAACATTGAGTTAAGGTGTGAGAGCTAAAATGAACTTTTTATTGCTTTAAATGCATTTTCAGCCCGATTGTACACTTCAGGTGAAACTGTCAAAATCTTCAAAATGAGCAAAAGCACAATGAAATTAATGCTGGAATCATCTTCAGGTTGCTAAAATACACTAATGACAGCAAAAAGTTTGAGTCTACAACATTTAGTTAAGGTGTGAGAGCCAAAATGAACTTTCTATTGCTTTAAATGCATTTTCAGCCCGATTGTACACTTCAGGTGAAACTGTCAACATTTTTAAAATGAGCAAAAGCACAATGAAATTAATGCTGGAATCATCTTCAGGTTGCTAAAATACACTAATGACAGCAAAAAAGTTTGAGTCTACAACATTGAGTTAAGGTGTGAGAGCCAAAATGAACTTTGTATTGCTTTAAATGCATTTTCAGCCTGATTGTACACTTCAGGTTAAACTGTCAAAATCTTCAAAATGAGCATAAGCACAATGAAATTAACGCTGGAATCATCTTCAGGATGCTGAAATACAATAAGGACAGCAAAAACTTTGAGTCTACAACGTTTAGTTTAGGTGTGAGAGCCAAAATGAACTTTTTATTGCTTGAAACGCGTTTTCAGCCCCTCATTGTACACTTCAGGTGAAACTGTTAAAATCTTCAAAATGAGCATAAGCACATTGAAATTAATGCTGGAATCATCTTCAGGATGCTAAAATACACTAATGACAGCTAAAAGTTTGAGTCTACAACATTTAGTTAAGGTGTGAGAGCCAAATTGAACTTTTATTGCTTTAAATGCATTTTCATCCCGATTGTACACTTCAGGTGAAACTGTCAAAATCTTCAAAATGAGCATAAGTACAATGCAATTAATGCTGGAATTATCTTCAGGTTGCTAAAATACACTAATGACAGCAACAACTTTTAGTCTACAACATTTAGTTAAGGTGTGAGAGCCAAAATGAACTTTTTATTGCTTTAAATGCATTTTCAGCCCGATTTTGTACACTTCAGGTGAAACTGTCAAAATCTTCAAAATGAGCAAAAGCACAATGAAATTAATGCTGGAATCATCTTCAGGTTGCTAAAATACACTAATGACAGCAAAAAGTTTGAGTCTACAACATTTAGTTAATTTGTGAGAGCCAAAATGAACTTTGTATTGCTTTAAATGCATTTTCAGCCTGATTGTACACTTCAGGTGAAACTGTCAAAATCTTCAAAATGAGCAAAAGCACAATGAAATTAATGCTGGAATCATCTTCAGGTTGCTAAAATACACTAATGACAGCAAAAAGTTTGAGTCTACAACATTGAGTTAAGGTGTGAGAGCCAAAATGAACTTTTTATTGCTTTAAATGCATTTTCAGCCCGATTGTACACTTCAGGTGAAACTGTCAAAATCTTCAAAATAAGCAAAAGCACAATGAAATTAATGCTGGAATCATCTTCAGGTTGCTAAAATACACTAATGACAGCAAAAAGTGTGAGTCTACAACATTTAGTTAAGGTGTGAGAGCCAAAATGAACTTTTTATTGCTTTAAATGCATTTTCAGCCCGATTGTACACTCCAGGTGAAACTGTCAACATTTTTAAAATGAGCAAAAGCACAATGAAATTAATGCTGGAATCATCTTCAGGTTGCTAAAATACACTAATGACAGCAAAAAGTTTGAGTCTACAACATTTAGTTAAGGTCTGAGAGCCAAAATGAACTTTTTATTGCTTTAAATGCATTTGCAGCCCGATTGTACACTTTAGGTGAAACTGTCAAAATCTTCAAAATGAGCAAAAGCACAATGAAATTAATGCTGGAATCATCTTCAGGTTGCTAAAATACACTAATGACAGCAAAAAGTTTGAGTCTACAACATTTAGTTAAGGTGTGAGAGCCAAAATGAACTTTTTATTGCTTTAAATGCATTTTCAGCCCGATTGTACATTTCAGGTGAAACTGTCAAAATCTTCAAAATGAGCAAAAGCACAATGAAATTAATGCTGGAATCATCTTCAGGTTGCTAAAATACACTAATGACAGCAACAAGTTTGAGTCCACAACATTTAGTTAAGGTGTGAGAGCCAAAATGAACTTTTTATTGCTTTAAACGCGTTTTTAGCCCCTGATTGTACACTTCAGGTGAAACTGTCAAAATCTTCAAAATGATTATAAGCACATTGAAATTAATGCTGGAATCATCTTCAGGATGCTAAAATACACTAATGACAGCTAAAAGTTTGGGTCTACAACATTTAGTTAAGGTGTGAGAGCCAAATTGAACTTGTATTGCTTTAAATGCATTTTCATCCCGTGTGTACACTTCAGGTGAAACTGTCAAAATCTTCAAAATGAGCATAAGCACAATGCAATTAATGCTTGAATCATCTTCAGGTTGCTAAAATACACTAATGACAGCAAAAAGTTTGAGTCTACAACATTTAGTTAAGGTGTGAGAGCCAAAATGAACTTTTTATTGCTTTAAATGCATTTTCAGCCCGATTGTACACTTCAGGTGAAACTGTCAACATTTTTAAAATGAGCAAAAGCACAATGAAATTAATGCTGGAATCATCTTCAGGTTGCTAAAATACACTAATGACAGCAAAAAAGTTTGAGTCTACAACATTGAGTTAAGGTGTGAGAGCTAAAATGAACTTTTTATTGCTTTAAATGCATTTTCAGCCCGATTGTACACTTCAGGTGAAACTGTCAAAATCTTCAAAATGAGCAAAAGCACAATGAAATTAATGCTGGAATCATCTTCAGGTTGCTAAAATACACTAATGACAGCAAAAAGTTTGAGTCTACAACATTTAGTTAAGGTGTGAGAGCCAAAATGAACTTTCTATTGCTTTAAATGCATTTTCAGCCCGATTGTACACTTCAGGTGAAACTGTCAACATTTTTAAAATGAGCAAAAGCACAATGAAATTAATGCTGGAATCATCTTCAGGTTGCTAAAATACACTAATGACAGCAAAAAAGTTTGAGTCTACAACATTGAGTTAAGGTGTGAGAGCCAAAATGAACTTTGTATTGCTTTAAATGCATTTTCAGCCTGATTGTACACTTCAGGTGAAACTGTCAAAATCTTCAAAATGAGCATAAGCACAATGAAATTAACGCTGGAATCATCTTCAGGATGCTGAAATACAATAAGGACAGCAAAAACTTTGAGTCTACAACGTTTAGTTTAGGTGTGAGAGCCAAAATGAACTTTTTATTGCTTGAAACGCGTTTTCAGCCCCTCATTGTACACTTCAGGTGAAACTGTTAAAATCTTCAAAATGAGCATAAGCACATTGAAATTAATGCTGGAATCATCTTCAGGATGCTAAAATACACTAATGACAGCTAAAAGTTTGAGTCTACAACATTTAGTTAAGGTGTGAGAGCCAAATTGAACTTTTATTGCTTTAAATGCATTTTCATCCCGATTGTACACTTCAGGTGAAACTGTCAAAATCTTCAAAATGAGCATAAGTACAATGCAATTAATGCTGGAATTATCTTCAGGTTGCTAAAATACACTAATGACAGCAACAACTTTTAGTCTACAACATTTAGTTAAGGTGTGAGAGCCAAAATGAACTTTTTATTGCTTTAAATGCATTTTCAGCCCGATTTTGTACACTTCAGGTGAAACTGTCAAAATCTTCAAAATGAGCAAAAGCACAATGCAATTAATGCTGGAATCATCTTCAGGTTGCTAAAATACACTAATGACAGCAAAAAGTTTGAGTCTACAACATTTAGTTAAGGTGTGAGAGCCAAAATGAACTTTGTATTGCTTTAAATGCATTTTCAGCCTGATTGTACACTTCAGGTGAAACTGTCAAAATCTTCAAAATGAGCAAAAGCACAATTAAATTAATGCTGGAATCATCTTCAGGTTGCTAAAATACACTAATGACAGCAAAAAGTTTGAGTCTACAACATTTAGTTAAGGTGTGAGAGCCAAAATGAACTTTTTATTGCTTTAAATGCATTTTCAGCCCGATTGTACACTTCAGGTGAAACTGTCAAAATCTTCAAAATGAGCAAAAGCACAATGAAATTAATGCTGGAATCATCTTCAGGTTGCTAAAATACACTAATGACAGCAAAAAGTGTGAGTCTACAACATTTAGTTAAGGTGTGAGAGCCAAAATGAACTTTTTATTGCTTTAAATGCATTTTCAGCCCGATTGTACACTTCAGGTGAAACTGTCAACATTTTTAAAATGAGCAAAAGCACAATGAAATTAATGCTGGAATCATCTTCAGGTTGCTAAAATACACTAATGACAGCAAAAAGTTTGAGTCTACAACATTGAGTTAAGGTGTGAGAGCTAAAATGAACTTTTTATTGCTTTAAATGCATTTTCAGCCCGATTGTACACTTCAGGTGAAACTGTCAAAATCTTCAAAATGAGCAAAAGCACAATGAAATTAATGCTGGAATCATCTTCAGGTTGCTAAAATACACTAATGACAGCAAAAAGTTTGAGTCTACAACATTTAGTTAAGGTGTGAGAGCCAAAATGAACTTTCTATTGCTTTAAATGCATTTTCAGCCCGATTGTACACTTCAGGTGAAACTGTCAACATTTTTAAAATGAGCAAAAGCACAATGAAATTAATGCTGGAATCATCTTCAGGTTGCTAAAATACACTAATGACAGCAAAAAAGTTTGAGTCTACAACATTGAGTTAAGGTGTGAGAGCCAAAATGAACTTTGTATTGCTTTAAATGCATTTTCAGCCTGATTGTACACTTCAGGTTAAACTGTCAAAATCTTCAAAATGAGCATAAGCACAATGAAATTAACGCTGGAATCATCTTCAGGATGCTGAAATACAATAAGGACAGCAAAAACTTTGAGTCTACAACGTTTAGTTTAGATGTGAGAGCCAAAATGAACTTTTTATTGCTTGAAACGCGTTTTCAGCCCCTCATTGTACACTTCAGGTGAAACTGTTAAAATCTTCAAAATGAGCATAAGCACATTGAAATTAATGCTGGAATCATCTTCAGGATGCTAAAATACACTAATGACAGCTAAAAGTTTGAGTCTACAACATTTAGTTAAGGTGTGAGAGCCAAATTGAACTTTTATTGCTTTAAATGCATTTTCATCCCGATTGTACACTTCAGGTGAAACTGTCAAAATCTTCAAAATGAGCATAAGTACAATGCAATTAATGCTGGAATTATCTTCAGGTTGCTAAAATACACTAATGACAGCAACAACTTTTAGTCTACAACATTTAGTTAAGGTGTGAGAGCCAAAATGAACTTTTTATTGCTTTAAATGCATTTTCAGCCCGATTTTGTACACTTCAGGTGAAACTGTCAAAATCTTCAAAATGAGCAAAAGCACAATGAAATTAATGCTGGAATCATCTTCAGGTTGCTAAAATACACTAATGACAGCAAAAAGTTTGAGTCTACAACATTTAGTTAATTTGTGAGAGCCAAAATGAACTTTGTATTGCTTTAAATGCATTTTCAGCCTGATTGTACACTTCAGGTGAAACTGTCAAAATCTTCAAAATGAGCAAAAGCACAATGAAATTAATGCTGGAATCATCTTCAGGTTGCTAAAATACACTAATGACAGCAAAAAGTTTGAGTCTACAACATTGAGTTAAGGTGTGAGAGCCAAAATGAACTTTTTATTGCTTTAAATGCATTTTCAGCCCGATTGTACACTTCAGGTGAAACTGTCAAAATCTTCAAAATGAGCAAAAGCACAATGAAATTAATGCTGGAATCATCTTCAGGTTGCTAAAATACACTAATGACAGCAAAAAGTGTGAGTCTACAACATTTAGTTAAGGTGTGAGAGCCAAAATGAACTTTTTATTGCTTTAAATGCATTTTCAGCCCGATTGTACACTCCAGGTGAAACTGTCAACATTTTTAAAATGAGCAAAAGCACAATGAAATTAATGCTGGAATCATCTTCAGGTTGCTAAAATACACTAATGACAGCAAAAAGTTTGAGTCTACAACATTTAGTTAAGGTCTGAGAGCCAAAATGAACTTTTTATTGCTTTAAATGCATTTGCAGCCCGATTGTACACTTTAGGTGAAACTGTCAAAATCTTCAAAATGAGCAAAAGCACAATGAAATTAATGCTGGAATCATCTTCAGGTTGCTAAAATACACTAATGACAGCAAAAAGTTTGAGTCTACAACATTTAGTTAAGGTGTGAGAGCCAAAATGAACTTTTTATTGCTTTAAATGCATTTTCAGCCCGATTGTACATTTCAGGTGAAACTGTCAAAATCTTCAAAATGAGCAAAAGCACAATGAAATTAATGCTGGAATCATCTTCAGGTTGCTAAAATACACTAATGACAGCAACAAGTTTGAGTCCACAACATTTAGTTAAGGTGTGAGAGCCAAAATGAACTTTTTATTGCTTTAAACGCGTTTTTAGCCCCTGATTGTACACTTCAGGTGAAACTGTCAAAATCTTCAAAATGATTATAAGCACATTGAAATTAATGCTGGAATCATCTTCAGGATGCTAAAATACACTAATGACAGCTAAAAGTTTGGGTCTACAACATTTAGTTAAGGTGTGAGAGCCAAATTGAACTTGTATTGCTTTAAATGCATTTTCATCCCGTGTGTACACTTCAGGTGAAACTGTCAAAATCTTCAAAATGAGCATAAGCACAATGCAATTAATGCTTGAATCATCTTCAGGTTGCTAAAATACACTAATGACAGCAAAAAGTTTGAGTCTACAACATTTAGTTAAGGTGTGAGAGCCAAAATGAACTTTTTATTGCTTTAAATGCATTTTCAGCCCGATTGTACACTTCAGGTGAAACTGTCAACATTTTTAAAATGAGCAAAAGCACAATGAAATTAATGCTGGAATCATCTTCAGGTTGCTAAAATACACTAATGACAGCAAAAAAGTTTGAGTCTACAACATTGAGTTAAGGTGTGAGAGCTAAAATGAACTTTTTATTGCTTTAAATGCATTTTCAGCCCGATTGTACACTTCAGGTGAAACTGTCAAAATCTTCAAAATGAGCAAAAGCACAATGAAATTAATGCTGGAATCATCTTCAGGTTGCTAAAATACACTAATGACAGCAAAAAGTTTGAGTCTACAACATTTAGTTAAGGTGTGAGAGCCAAAATGAACTTTCTATTGCTTTAAATGCATTTTCAGCCCGATTGTACACTTCAGGTGAAACTGTCAACATTTTTAAAATGAGCAAAAGCACAATGAAATTAATGCTGGAATCATCTTCAGGTTGCTAAAATACACTAATGACAGCAAAAAAGTTTGAGTCTACAACATTGAGTTAAGGTGTGAGAGCCAAAATGAACTTTGTATTGCTTTAAATGCATTTTCAGCCTGATTGTACACTTCAGGTGAAACTGTCAAAATCTTCAAAATGAGCATAAGCACAATGAAATTAACGCTGGAATCATCTTCAGGATGCTGAAATACAATAAGGACAGCAAAAACTTTGAGTCTACAACGTTTAGTTTAGGTGTGAGAGCCAAAATGAACTTTTTATTGCTTGAAACGCGTTTTCAGCCCCTCATTGTACACTTCAGGTGAAACTGTTAAAATCTTCAAAATGAGCATAAGCACATTGAAATTAATGCTGGAATCATCTTCAGGATGCTAAAATACACTAATGACAGCTAAAAGTTTGAGTCTACAACATTTAGTTAAGGTGTGAGAGCCAAAATGAACTTTTTATTGCTTTAAATGCATTTTCAGCCCGATTTTGTACACTTCAGGTGAAACTGTCAAAATCTTCAAAATGAGCAAAAGCACAATGCAATTAATGCTGGAATCATCTTCAGGTTGCTAAAATACACTAATGACAGCAAAAAGTTTGAGTCTACAACATTTAGTTAAGGTGTGAGAGCCAAAATGAACTTTGTATTGCTTTAAATGCATTTTCAGCCTGATTGTACACTTCAGGTGAAACTGTCAAAATCTTCAAAATGAGCAAAAGCACAATTAAATTAATGCTGGAATCATCTTCAGGTTGCTAAAATACACTAATGACAGCAAAAAGTTTGAGTCTACAACATTTAGTTAAGGTGTGAGAGCCAAAATGAACTTTTTATTGCTTTAAATGCATTTTCAGCCCGATTGTACACTTCAGGTGAAACTGTCAAAATCTTCAAAATGAGCAAAAGCACAATGAAATTAATGCTGGAATCATCTTCAGGTTGCTAAAATACACTAATGACAGCAAAAAGTGTGAGTCTACAACATTTAGTTAAGGTGTGAGAGCCAAAATGAACTTTTTATTGCTTTAAATGCATTTTCAGCCCGATTGTACACTTCAGGTGAAACTGTCAACATTTTTAAAATGAGCAAAAGCACAATGAAATTAATGCTGGAATCATCTTCAGGTTGCTAAAATACACTAATGACAGCAAAAAGTTTGAGTCTACAACATTGAGTTAAGATGTGAGAGCTAAAATGAACTTTTTATTGCTTTAAATGCATTTTCAGCCCGATTGTACACTTCAGGTGAAACTGTCAAAATCTTCAAAATGAGCAAAAGCACAATGAAATTAATGCTGGAATCATCTTCAGGTTGCTAAAATACACTAATGATAGCAAAAAGTTTGAGTCTACAACATTTAGTTAAGGTGTGAGAGCCAAAATGAACTTTCTATTGCTTTAAATGCATTTTCAGCCCGATTGTACACTTCAGGTGAAACTGTCAACATTTTTAAAATGAGCAAAAGCACAATGAAATTAATGCTGGAATCATCTTCAGGTTGCTAAAATACACTAATGACAGCAAAAAAGTTTGAGTCTACAACATTGAGTTAAGGTGTGAGAGCCAAAATGAACTTTGTATTGCTTTAAATGCATTTTCAGCCTGATTGTACACTTCAGGTTAAACTGTCAAAATCTTCAAAATGAGCATAAGCACAATGAAATTAACGCTGGAATCATCTTCAGGATGCTGAAATACAATAAGGACAGCAAAAACTTTGAGTCTACAACGTTTAGTTTAGGTGTGAGAGCCAAAATGAACTTTTTATTGCTTGAAACGCGTTTTCAGCCCCTCATTGTACACTTCAGGTGAAACTGTTAAAATCTTCAAAATGAGCATAAGCACATTGAAATTAATGCTGGAATCATCTTCAGGATGCTAAAATACACTAATGACAGCTAAAAGTTTGAGTCTACAACATTTAGTTAAGGTGTGAGAGCCAAATTGAACTTTTATTGCTTTAAATGCATTTTCATCCCGATTGTACACTTCAGGTGAAACTGTCAAAATCTTCAAAATGAGCAAAAGCACAATGAAATTAATGCTGGAATCATCTTCAGGTTGCTAAAATACACTAATGACAGCAAAAAGTTTGAGTCTACAACATTTAGTTAAGGTCTGAGAGCCAAAATGAACTTTTTATTGCTTTAAATGCATTTGCAGCCCGATTGTACACTTTAGGTGAAACTGTCAAAATCTTCAAAATGAGCAAAAGCACAATGAAATTAATGCTGGAATCATCTTCAGGTTGCTAAAATACACTAATGACAGCAAAAAGTTTGAGTCTACAACATTTAGTTAAGGTGTGAGAGCCAAAATGAACTTTTTATTGCTTTAAATGCATTTTCAGCCCGATTGTACATTTCAGGTGAAACTGTCAAAATCTTCAAAATGAGCAAAAGCACAATGAAATTAATGCTGGAATCATCTTCAGGTTGCTAAAATACACTAATGACAGCAACAAGTTTGAGTCCACAACATTTAGTTAAGGTGTGAGAGCCAAAATGAACTTTTTATTGCTTTAAACGCGTTTTTAGCCCCTGATTGTACACTTCAGGTGAAACTGTCAAAATCTTCAAAATGATTATAAGCACATTGAAATTAATGCTGGAATCATCTTCAGGATGCTAAAATACACTAATGACAGCTAAAAGTTTGGGTCTACAACATTTAGTTAAGGTGTGAGAGCCAAATTGAACTTGTATTGCTTTAAATGCATTTTCATCCCGTGTGTACACTTCAGGTGAAACTGTCAAAATCTTCAAAATGAGCATAAGCACAATGCAATTAATGCTTGAATCATCTTCAGGTTGCTAAAATACACTAATGACAGCAAAAAGTTTGAGTCTACAACATTTAGTTAAGGTGTGAGAGCCAAAATGAACTTTTTATTGCTTTAAATGCATTTTCAGCCCGATTGTACACTTCAGGTGAAACTGTCAACATTTTTAAAATGAGCAAAAGCACAATGAAATTAATGCTGGAATCATCTTCAGGTTGCTAAAATACACTAATGACAGCAAAAAAGTTTGAGTCTACAACATTGAGTTAAGGTGTGAGAGCTAAAATGAACTTTTTATTGCTTTAAATGCATTTTCAGCCCGATTGTACACTTCAGGTGAAACTGTCAAAATCTTCAAAATGAGCAAAAGCACAATGAAATTAATGCTGGAATCATCTTCAGGTTGCTAAAATACACTAATGACAGCAAAAAGTTTGAGTCTACAACATTTAGTTAAGGTGTGAGAGCCAAAATGAACTTTCTATTGCTTTAAATGCATTTTCAGCCCGATTGTACACTTCAGGTGAAACTGTCAACATTTTTAAAATAAGCAAAAGCACAATGAAATTAATGCTGGAATCATCTTCAGGTTGCTAAAATACACTAATGACAGCAAAAAAGTTTGAGTCTACAACATTGAGTTAAGGTGTGAGAGCCAAAATGAACTTTGTATTGCTTTAAATGCATTTTCAGCCTGATTGTACACTTCAGGTGAAACTGTCAAAATCTTCAAAATGAGCATAAGCACAATGAAATTAACGCTGGAATCATCTTCAGGATGCTGAAATACAATAAGGACAGCAACAACTTTGAGTCTACAACGTTTAGTTTAGGTGTGAGAGCCAAAATGAACTTTTTATTGCTTGAAACGCGTTTTCAGCCCCTCATTGTACACTTCAGGTGAAACTGTTAAAATCTTCAAAATGAGCATAAGCACATTGAAATTAATGCTGGAATCATCTTCAGGATGCTAAAATACACTAATGACAGCTAAAAGTTTGAGTCTACAACATTTAGTTAAGGTGTGAGAGCCAAAATGAACTTTTTATTGCTTTAAATGCATTTTCAGCCCGATTTTGTACACTTCAGGTGAAACTGTCAAAATCTTCAAAATGAGCAAAAGCACAATGCAATTAATGCTGGAATCATCTTCAGGTTGCTAAAATACACTAATGACAGCAAAAAGTTTGAGTCTACAACATTTAGTTAAGGTGTGAGAGCCAAAATGAACTTTGTATTGCTTTAAATGCATTTTCAGCCTGATTGTACACTTCAGGTGAAACTGTCAAAATCTTCAAAATGAGCAAAAGCACAATTAAATTAATGCTGGAATCATCTTCAGGTTGCTAAAATACACTAATGACAGCAAAAAGTTTGAGTCTACAACATTTAGTTAAGGTGTGAGAGCCAAAATGAACTTTTTATTGCTTTAAATGCATTTTCAGCCCGATTGTACACTTCAGGTGAAACTGTCAAAATCTTCAAAATGAGCAAAAGCACAATGAAATTAATGCTGGAATCATCTTCAGGTTGCTAAAATACACTAATGACAGCAAAAAGTGTGAGTCTACAACATTTAGTTAAGGTGTGAGAGCCAAAATGAACTTTTTATTGCTTTAAATGCATTTTCAGCCCGATTGTACACTTCAGGTGAAACTGTCAACATTTTTAAAATGAGCAAAAGCACAATGAAATTAATGCTGGAATCATCTTCAGGTTGCTAAAATACACTAATGACAGCAAAAAGTTTGAGTCTACAACATTGAGTTAAGGTGTGAGAGCTAAAATTAACTTTTTATTGCTTTAAATGCATTTTCAGCCCGATTGTACACTTCAGGTGAAACTGTCAAAATCTTCAAAATGAGCATAAGTACAATGCAATTAATGCTGGAATTATCTTCAGGTTGCTAAAATACACTAATGACAGCAACAACTTTTAGTCTACAACATTTAGTTAAGGTGTGAGAGCCAAAATGAACTTTTTATTGCTTTAAATGCATTTTCAGCCCGATTTTGTACACTTCAGGTGAAACTGTCAAAATCTTCAAAATGAGCAAAAGCACAATGAAATTAATGCTGGAATCATCTTCAGGTTGCTAAAATACACTAATGACAGCAAAAAGTTTGAGTCTACAACATTGAGTTAAGGTGTGAGAGCCAAAATGAACTTTTTATTGCTTTAAATGCATTTTCAGCCCGATTGTACACTTCAGGTGAAACTGTCAAAATCTTCAAAATGAGCAAAAGCACAATGAAATTAATGCTGGAATCATCTTCAGGTTGCTAAAATACACTAATGACAGCAAAAAGTGTGAGTCTACAACATTTAGTTAAGGTGTGAGAGCCAAAATGAACTTTTTATTGCTTTAAATGCATTTTCAGCCCGATTGTACACTCCAGGTGAAACTGTCAACATTTTTAAAATGAGCAAAAGCACAATGAAATTAATGCTGGAATCATCTTCAGGTTGCTAAAATACACTAATGACAGCAAAAAGTTTGAGTCTACAACATTTAGTTAAGGTCTGAGAGCCAAAATGAACTTTTTATTGCTTTAAATGCATTTGCAGCCCGATTGTACACTTTAGGTGAAACTGTCAAAATCTTCAAAATGAGCAAAAGCACAATGAAATTAATGCTGGAATCATCTTCAGGTTGCTAAAATACACTAATGACAGCAAAAAGTTTGAGTCTACAACATTTAGTTAAGGTGTGAGAGCCAAAATGAACTTTTTATTGCTTTAAATGCATTTTCAGCCAGATTGTACATTTCAGGTGAAACTGTCAAAATCTTCAAAATGAGCAAAAGCACAATGAAATTAATGCTGGAATCATCTTCAGGTTGCTAAAATACACTAATGAGAGCAACAAGTTTGAGTCCACAACATTTAGTTAAGGTGTGAGAGCCAAAATGAACTTTTTATTGCTTTAAACGCGTTTTTAGCCCCTGATTGTACACTTCAGGTGAAACTGTCAAAATCTTCAAAATGATTATAAGCACATTGAAATTAATGCTGGAATCATCTTCAGGATGCTAAAATACACTAATGACAGCTAAAAGTTTGGGTCTACAACATTTAGTTAAGGTGTGATTAGCCAAATTGAACTTGTATTGCTTTAAATGCATTTTCATCCCGTGTGTACACTTCAGGTGAAACTGTCAAAATCTTCAAAATGAGCATAAGCACAATGCAATTAATGCTTGAATCATCTTCAGGTTGCTAAAATACACTAATGACAGCAAAAAGTTTGAGTCTACAACATTTAGTTAAGGTGTGAGAGCCAAAATGAACTTTTTATTGCTTTAAATGCATTTTCAGCCCGATTGTACACTTCAGGTGAAACTGTCAACATTTTTAAAATGAGCAAAAGCACAATGAAATTAATGCTGGAATCATCTTCAGGTTGCTAAAATACACTAATGACAGCAAAAAAGTTTGAGTCTACAACATTGAGTTAAGGTGTGAGAGCTAAAATGAACTTTTTATTGCTTTAAATGCATTTTCAGCCCGATTGTACACTTCAGGTGAAACTGTCAAAATCTTCAAAATGAGCAAAAGCACAATGAAATTAATGCTGGAATCATCTTCAGGTTGCTAAAATACACTAATGACAGCAAAAAGTTTGAGTCTACAACATTTAGTTAAGGTGTGAGAGCCAAAATGAACTTTCTATTGCTTTAAATGCATTTTCAGCCCGATTGTACACTTCAGGTGAAACTGTCAACATTTTTAAAATGAGCAAAAGCACAATGAAATTAATGCTGGAATCATCTTCAGGTTGCTAAAATACACTAATGACAGCAAAAAAGTTTGAGTCTACAACATTGAGTTAAGGTGTGAGAGCCAAAATGAACTTTGTATTGCTTTAAATGCATTTTCAGCCTGATTGTACACTTCAGGTGAAACTGTCAAAATCTTCAAAATGAGCATAAGCACAATGAAATTAACGCTGGAATCATCTTCAGGATGCTGAAATACAATAAGGACAGCAAAAACTTTGAGTCTACAACGTTTAGTTTAGGTGTGAGAGCCAAAATGAACTTTTTATTGCTTGAAACGCGTTTTCAGCCCCTCATTGTACACTTCAGGTGAAACTGTTAAAATCTTCAAAATGAGCATAAGCACATTGAAATTAATGCTGGAATCATCTTCAGGATGCTAAAATACACTAATGACAGCTAAAAGTTTGAGTCTACAACATTTAGTTAAGGTGTGAGAGCCAAAATGAACTTTTTATTGCTTTAAATGCATTTTCAGCCCGATTTTGTACACTTCAGGTGAAACTGTCAAAATCTTCAAAATGAGCAAAAGCACAATGCAATTAATGCTGGAATCATCTTCAGGTTGCTAAAATACACTAATGACAGCAAAAAGTTTGAGTCTACAACATTTAGTTAAGGTGTGAGAGCCAAAATGAACTTTGTATTGCTTTAAATGCATTTTCAGCCTGATTGTACACTTCAGGTGAAACTGTCAAAATCTTCAAAATGAGCAAAAGCACAATTAAATTAATGCTGGAATCATCTTCAGGTTGCTAAAATACACTAATGACAGCAAAAAGTTTGAGTCTACAACATTTAGTTAAGGTGTGAGAGCCAAAATGAACTTTTTATTGCTTTAAATGCATTTTCAGCCCGATTGTACACTTCAGGTGAAACTGTCAAAATCTTCAAAATGAGCAAAAGCACAATGAAATTAATGCTGGAATCATCTTCAGGTTGCTAAAATACACTAATGACAGCAAAAAGTGTGAGTCTACAACATTTAGTTAAGGTGTGAGAGCCAAAATGAACTTTTTATTGCTTTAAATGCATTTTTAGCCCGATTGTACACTTCAGGTGAAACTGTCAACATTTTTAAAATGAGCAAAAGCACAATGAAATTAATGCTGGAATCATCTTCAGGTTGCTAAAATACACTAATGACAGCAAAAAGTTTGAGTCTACAACATTGAGTTAAGGTGTGAGAGCTAAAATGAACTTTTTATTGCTTTAAATGCATTTTCAGCCCGATTGTACACTTCAGGTGAAACTGTCAAAATCTTCAAAATGAGCATAAGTACAATGCAATTAATGCTGGAATTATCTTCAGGTTGCTAAAATACACTAATGACAGCAACAACTTTTAGTCTACAACATTTAGTTAAGGTGTGAGAGCCAAAATGAACTTTTTATTGCTTTAAATGCATTTTCAGCCCGATTTTGTACACTTCAGGTGAAACTGTCAAAATCTTCAAAATGAGCAAAAGCACAATGAAATTAATGCTGGAATCATCTTCAGGTTGCTAAAATACACTAATGACAGCAAAAAGTTTGAGTCTACAACATTGAGTTAAGGTGTGAGAGCCAAAATGAACTTTTTATTGCTTTAAATGCATTTTCAGCCCGATTGTACACTTCAGGTGAAACTGTCAAAATCTTCAAAATGAGCAAAAGCACAATGAAATTAATGCTGGAATCATCTTCAGGTTGCTAAAATACACTAATGACAGCAAAAAGTGTGAGTCTACAACATTTAGTTAAGGTCTGAGAGCCAAAATGAACTTTTTATTGCTTTAAATGCATTTGCAGCCCGATTGTACACTTTAGGTGAAACTGTCAAAATCTTCAAAATGAGCAAAAGCACAATGAAATTAATGCTGGAATCATCTTCAGGTTGCTAAAATACACTAATGACAGCAAAAAGTTTGAGTCTACAACATTTAGTTAAGGTGTGAGAGCCAAAATGAACTTTTTATTGCTTTAAATGCATTTTCAGCCCGATTGTACATTTCAGGTGAAACTGTCAAAATCTTCAAAATGAGCAAAAGCACAATGAAATTAATGCTGGAATCATCTTCAGGTTGCTAAAATACACTAATGACAGCAACAAGTTTGAGTCCACAACATTTAGTTAAGGTGTGAGAGCCAAAATGAACTTTTTATTGCTTTAAACGCGTTTTTAGCCCCTGATTGTACACTTCAGGTGAAACTGTCAAAATCTTCAAAATGATTATAAGCACATTGAAATTAATGCTGGAATCATCTTCAGGATGCTAAAATACACTAATGACAGCTAAAAGTTTGGGTCTACAACATTTAGTTAAGGTGTGAGAGCCAAATTGAACTTGTATTGCTTTAAATGCATTTTCATCCCGTGTGTACACTTCAGGTGAAACTGTCAAAATCTTCAAAATGAGCATAAGCACAATGCAATTAATGCTTGAATCATCTTCAGGTTGCTAAAATACACTAATGACAGCAAAAAGTTTGAGTCTACAACATTTAGTTAAGGTGTGAGAGCCAAAATGAACTTTTTATTGCTTTAAATGCATTTTCAGCCCGATTGTACACTTCAGGTGAAACTGTCAACATTTTTAAAATGAGCAAAAGCACAATGAAATTAATGCTGGAATCATCTTCAGGTTGCTAAAATACACTAATGACAGCAAAAAGTTTGATTCTACAACATTGAGTTAAGGTGTGAGAGCTAAAATGAACTTTTTATTGCTTTAAATGCATTTTCAGCCCGATTGTACACTTCAGGTGAAACTGTCAAAATCTTCAAAATGAGCAAAAGCACAATGAAATTAATGCTGGAATCATCTTCAGGTTGCTAAAATACACTAATGACAGCAAAAAGTTTGAGTCTACAACATTTAGTTAAGGTGTGAGAGCCAAAATGAACTTTCTATTGCTTTAAATGCATTTTCAGCCCGATTGTACACTTCAGGTGAAACTGTCAACATTTTTAAAATGAGCAAAAGCACAATGAAATTAATGCTGGAATCATCTTCAGGTTGCTAAAATACACTAATGACAGCAAAAAAGTTTGAGTCTACAACATTGAGTTAAGGTGTGAGAGCCAAAATGAACTTTGTATTGCTTTAAATGCATTTTCAGCCTGATTGTACACTTCAGGTGAAACTGTCAAAATCTTCAAAATGAGCATAAGCACAATGAAATTAACGCTGGAATCATCTTCAGGATGCTGAAATACAATAAGGACAGCAAAAACTTTGAGTCTACAACGTTTAGTTTAGGTGTGAGAGCCAAAATGAACTTTTTATTGCTTGAAACGCGTTTGCAGCCCCTCATTGTACACTTCAGGTGAAACTGTTAAAATCTTCAAAATGAGCATAAGCACATTGAAATTAATGCTGGAATCATCTTCAGGATGCTAAAATACACTAATGACAGCTAAAAGTTTGAGTCTACAACATTTAGTTAAGGTGTGAGAGCCAAATTGAACTTTTATTGCTTTAAATGCATTTTCATCCCGATTGTACACTTCAGGTGAAACTGTCAAAATCTTCAAAATGAGCATAAGTACAATGCAATTAATGCTGGAATTATCTTCAGGTTGCTAAAATACACTAATGACAGCAACAACTTTTAGTCTACAACATTTAGTTAAGGTGTGAGAGCCAAAATGAACTTTTTATTGCTTTAAATGCATTTTCAGCCCGATTTTGTACACTTCAGGTGAAACTGTCAAAATCTTCAAAATGAGCAAAAGCACAATGCAATTAATGCTGGAATCATCTTCAGGTTGCTAAAATACACTAATGACAGCAAAAAGTTTGAGTCTACAACATTTAGTTAAGGTGTGAGAGCCAAAATGAACTTTGTATTGCTTTAAATGCATTTTCAGCCTGATTGTACACTTCAGGTGAAACTGTCAAAATCTTCAAAATGAGCAAAAGCACAATGAAATTAATGCTGGAATCATCTTCAGGTTGCTAAAATACACTAATGACAGCAAAAAGTTTGAGTCTACAACATTTAGTTAAGGTGTGAGAGCCAAAATGAACTTTTTATTGCTTTAAATGCATTTTCAGCCCGATTGTACATTTCAGGTGAAACTGTCAAAATCTTCAAAATGAGCAAAAGCACAATGAAATTAATGCTGGAATCATCTTCAGGTTGCTAAAATACACTAATGACAGCAACAAGTTTGAGTCCACAACATTTAGTTAAGGTGTGAGAGCCAAAATGAACTTTTTATTGCTTTAAACGCGTTTTTAGCCCCTGATTGTACACTTCAGGTGAAACTGTCAAAATCTTCAAAATGATTATAAGCACATTGAAATTAATGCTGGAATCATCTTCAGGATGCTAAAATACACTAATGACAGCTAAAAGTTTGGGTCTACAACATTTAGTTAAGGTGTGAGAGCCAAATTGAACTTTGTATTGCTTTAAATGCATTTTCAGCCCGATTGTACACTTCAGGTGAAACTGTCAAAATCTTCAAAATGAGCAAAAGCACAATGAAATTAATGCTGGAATCATCTTCAGGTTGCTAAAATACACTAATGACAGCAAAAAGTGTGAGTCTACAACATTTAGTTAAGGTGTGAGAGCCAAAATGAACTTTTTATTGCTTTAAATGCATTTTCAGCCCGATTGTACACTTCAGGTGAAACTGTCAACATTTTTAAAATGAGCAAAAGCACAATGAAATTAATGCTGGAATCATCTTCAGGTTGCTAAAATACACTAATGACAGCAAAAAGTTTGAGTCTACAACATTGAGTTAAGGTGTGAGAGCTAACATGAACTTTTTATTGCTTTAAATGCATTTTCAGCCCGATTGTACACTTCAGGTGAAACTGTCAAAATCTTCAAAATGAGCAAAAGCACAATGAAATTAATGCTGGAATCATCTTCAGGTTGCTAAAATACACTAATGACAGCAAAAAGTTTGAGTCTACAACATTTAGTTAAGGTGTGAGAGCCAAAATGAACTTTCTATTGCTTTAAATGCATTTTCAGCCCGATTGTACACTTCAGGTGAAACTGTCAACATTTTTAAAATGAGCAAAAGCACAATGAAATTAATGCTGGAATCATCTTCAGGTTGCTAAAATACACTAATGACAGCAAAAAAGTTTGAGTCTACAACATTGAGTTAAGGTGTGAGAGCCAAAATGAACTTTGTATTGCTTTAAATGCATTTTCAGCCTGATTGTACACTTCAGGTTAAACTGTCAAAATCTTCAAAATGAGCATAAGCACAATGAAATTAACGCTGGAATCATCTTCAGGATGCTGAAATACAATAAGGACAGCAAAAACTTTGAGTCTACAACGTTTAGTTTAGGTGTGAGAGCCAAAATGAACTTTTTATTGCTTGAAACGCGTTTTCAGCCCCTCATTGTACACTTCAGGTGAAACTGTTAAAATCTTCAAAATGAGCATAAGCACATTGAAATTAATGCTGGAATCATCTTCAGGATGCTAAAATACACTAATGACAGCTAAAAGTTTGAGTCTACAACATTTAGTTAAGGTGTGAGAGCCAAATTGAACTTTTATTGCTTTAAATGCATTTTCATCCCGATTGTACACTTCAGGTGAAACTGTCAAAATCTTCAAAATGAGCATAAGTACAATGCAATTAATGCTGGAATTATCTTCAGGTTGCTAAAATACACTAATGACAGCAACAACTTTTAGTCTACAACATTTAGTTAAGGTGTGAGAGCCAAAATGAACTTTTTATTGCTTTAAATGCATTTTCAGCCCGATTTTGTACACTTCAGGTGAAACTGTCAAAATCTTCAAAATGAGCAAAAGCACAATGAAATTAATGCTGGAATCATCTTCAGGTTGCTAAAATACACTAATGACAGCAAAAAGTTTGAGTCTACAACATTTAGTTAATTTGTGAGAGCCAAAATGAACTTTGTATTGCTTTAAATGCATTTTCAGCCTGATTGTACACTTCAGGTGAAACTGTCAAAATCTTCAAAATGAGCAAAAGCACAATGAAATTAATGCTGGAATCATCTTCAGGTTGCTAAAATACACTAATGACAGCAAAAAGTTTGAGTCTACAACATTGAGTTAAGGTGTGAGAGCCAAAATGAACTTTTTATTGCTTTAAATGCATTTTCAGCCCGATTGTACACTTCAGGTGAAACTGTCAAAATCTTCAAAATGAGCAAAAGCACAATGAAATTAATGCTGGAATCATCTTCAGGTTGCTAAAATACACTAATGACAGCAAAAAGTGTGAGTCTACAACATTTAGTTAAGGTGTGAGAGCCAAAATGAACTTTTTATTGCTTTAAATGCATTTTCAGCCCGATTGTACACTCCAGGTTAAACTGTCAACATTTTTAAAATGAGCAAAAGCACAATGAAATTAATGCTGGAATCATCTTCAGGTTGCTAAAATACACTAATGACAGCAAAAAGTTTGAGTCTACAACATTTAGTTAAGGTCTGAGAGCCAAAATGAACTTTTTATTGCTTTAAATGCATTTGCAGCCCGATTGTACACTTTAGGTGAAACTGTCAAAATCTTCAAAATGAGCAAAAGCACAATGAAATTAATGCTGGAATCATCTTCAGGTTGCTAAAATACACTAATGACAGCAAAAAGTTTGAGTCTACAACATTTAGTTAAGGTCTGAGAGCCAAAATGAACTTTTTATTGCTTTAAATGCATTTTCAGCCCGATTGTACACTTCAGGTGAAACTGTCAAAATCTTCAAAATGAGCAAAAGCACAATGAAATTAATGCTGGAATCATCTTCAGGTTGCTAAAATACACTAATGACAGCAAAAAGTTTGAGTCTACAACATTTAGTTAAGGTGTGAGAGCCAAAATGAACTTTTTATTGCTTTAAATGCATTTTCAGCCCGATTGTACATTTCAGGTGAAACTGTCAAAATCTTCAAAATGAGCAAAAGCACAATGAAATTAATGCTGGAATCATCTTCAGGTTGCTAAAATACACTAATGACAGCAACAAGTTTGAGTCCACAACATTTAGTTAAGGTGTGAGAGCCAAAATGAACTTTTTATTGCTTTAAACGCGTTTTTAGCCCCTGATTGTACACTTCAGGTGAAACTGTCAAAATCTTCAAAATGATTATAAGCACATTGAAATTAATGCTGGAATCATCTTCAGGATGCTAAAATACACTAATGACAGCTAAAAGTTTGGGTCTACAACATTTAGTTAAGGTGTGAGAGCCAAATTGAACTTGTATTGCTTTAAATGCATTTTCATCCCGTGTGTACACTTCAGGTGAAACTGTCAAAATCTTCAAAATGAGCAAAAGCACAATGAAATTAATGCTGGAATCATCTTCAGGTTGCTAAAATACACTAATGACAGCAAAAAGTGTGAGTCTACAACATTTAGTTAAGGTGTGAGAGCCAAAATGAACTTTTTATTGCTTTAAATGCATTTTCAGCCCGATTGTACACTCCAGGTTAAACTGTCAACATTTTTAAAATGAGCAAAAGCACAATGAAATTAATGCTGGAATCATCTTCAGGTTGCTAAAATACACTAATGACAGCAAAAAGTTTGAGTCTACAACATTTAGTTAAGGTCTGAGAGCCAAAATGAACTTTTTATTGCTTTAAATGCATTTGCAGCCCGATTGTACACTTTAGGTGAAACTGTCAAAATCTTCAAAATGAGCAAAAGCACAATGAAATTAATGCTGGAATCATCTTCAGGTTGCTAAAATACACTAATGACAGCAAAAAGTTTGAGTCTACAACATTTAGTTAAGGTCTGAGAGCCAAAATTAACTTTTTATTGCTTTAAATGCATTTTCAGCCCGATTGTACACTTCAGGTGAAACTGTCAAAATCTTCAAAATGAGCAAAAGCACAATGAAATTAATGCTGGAATCATCTTCAGGTTGCTAAAATACACTAATGACAGCAAAAAGTTTGAGTCTACAACATTTAGTTAAGGTGTGAGAGCCAAAATGAACTTTTTATTGCTTTAAATGCATTTTCAGCCCGATTGTACATTTCAGGTGAAACTGTCAAAATCTTCAAAATGAGCAAAAGCACAATGAAATTAATGCTGGAATCATCTTCAGGTTGCTAAAATACACTAATGACAGCAACAAGTTTGAGTCCACAACATTTAGTTAAGGTGTGAGAGCCAAAATGAACTTTTTATTGCTTTAAACGCGTTTTTAGCCCCTGATTGTACACTTCAGGTGAAACTGTCAAAATCTTCAAAATGATTATAAGCACATTGAAATTAATGCTGGAATCATCTTCAGGATGCTAAAATACACTAATGACAGCTAAAAGTTTGGGTCTACAACATTTAGTTAAGGTGTGAGAGCCAAATTGAACTTGTATTGCTTTAAATGCATTTTCATCCCGTGTGTACACTTCAGGTGAAACTGTCAAAATCTTCAAAATGAGCATAAGCACAATGCAATTAATGCTTGAATCATCTTCAGGTTGCTAAAATACACTAATGACAGCAAAAAGTTTGAGTCTACAACATTTAGTTAAGGTGTGAGAGCCAAAATGAACTTTGTATTGCTTTAAATGCATTTTCAGCCTGATTGTACACTTCAGGTGAAACTGTCAAAATCTTCAAAATGAGCAAAAGCACAATTAAATTAATGCTGGAATCATCTTCAGGTTGCTAAAATACACTAATGACAGCAAAAAGTTTGAGTCTACAACATTTAGTTAAGGTGTGAGAGCCAAAATGAACTTTGTATTGCTTTAAATGCATTTTCAGCCCGATTGTACACTTCAGGTGAAACTGTCAACATTTTTAAAATGAGCAAAAGCACAATGAAATTAATGCTGGAATCATCTTCAGGTTGCTAAAATACACTAATGACAGCAAAAAGTTTGAGTCTACAACATTGAGTTAAGGTGTGAGAGCCAAAATGAACTTTGTATTGCTTTAAATGCATTTTCAGCCTGATTGTACACTTCAGGTGAAACTGTCAAAATCTTCAAAATGAGCAAAAGCACAATGAAATTAATGCTGGAATCATCTTCAGGTTGCTAAAATACACTAATGACAGCAAAAAGTTTGAGTCTACAACATTTAGTTAAGGTGTGAGAGCCAAAATGAACTTTGTATTGCTTTAAATGCATTTTCAGCCCGATTGTACACTTCAGGTGAAACTGTCAAAATCTTCACAATGAGCATAAGCACAATGCAATTAATGCTTGAATCATCTTCAGGTTGCTAAAATACACTAATGACAGCAAAAAGTTTGAGTCTACAACATTTAGTTAAGGTGTGAGAGCCAAAATGAACTTTGTATTGCTTTAAATGCATTTTCAGCCTGATTGTACACTTCAGGTGAAACTGTCAAAATCTTCAAAATGAGCAAAAGCACAATTAAATTAATGCTGGAATCATCTTCAGGTTGCTAAAATACACTAATGACAGCAAAAAGTTTGAGTCTACAACATTTAGTTAAGGTGTGAGAGCCAAAATGAACTTTGTATTGCTTTAAATGCATTTTCAGCCCGATTGTACACTTCAGGTGAAACTGTCAACATTTTTAAAATGAGCAAAAGCACAATGAAATTAATGCTGGAATCATCTTCAGGTTGCTAAAATACACTAATGACAGCAAAAAGTTTGAGTCTACAACATTGAGTTAAGGTGTGAGAGCCAAAATGAACTTTGTATTGCTTTAAATGCATTTTCAGCCTGATTGTACACTTCAGGTGAAACTGTCAAAATCTTCAAAATGAGCAAAAGCACAATGAAATTAATGCTGGAATCATCTTCAGGTTGCTAAAATACACTAATGACAGCAAAAAAGTTTGAGTCTACAACATTTAGTTAAGGTGTGAGAGCCAAAATGAACTTTTTATTGCTTTAAATGCATTTTCAGCCCGATTGTACATTTCAGGTGAAACTGTCAAAATCTTCAAAATGAGCAAAAGCACAATGAAATTAATGCTGGAATCATCTTCAGGTTGCTAAAATACACTAATGACAGCAAAAAGTTTGAGTCCACAACATTTAGTTAAGGTGTGAGAGCCAAAATGAACTTTTTATTGCTTTAAACGCGTTTTCAGCCCCTGATTGTACACTTCAAATGAAATTGTCAAAATCTTCCAAATGAGCATAATTAAAATGAAATTAATGCTGGAAACATCTTCAGGTTGCTAAAATACACTAATGACAGCAAAAAGTTTGAGTCTACAACGTTTAGTTTAGGTGTGAGAGCCAAAATGAACTTTTTATTGCTTTAAATGCATTTTCAGCCTGATTATTTACTTCAGGTGAAACTGTCAAAATCTTCAAAATTAGCAAAAGCACAATGAAATTAATTCTGGATTCATCTACAGGTTGCTAAAATACACTAATGACAGCAAAAAGTTTGAGTCTACAACATTTAGTTAAGGTCTGAGAGCCAAAATGAACTTTTTATTGCTTTAAATGCATTTTCAGCCCGATTGTACACTTCAGGTGAAACTGTCAAAATCTTCAAAATGAGCAAAAGCACAATGAAATTAATGCTGGAATCATCTTCAGGTTGCTAAAATACACTAATGACAGCAAAAAGTTTGAGTCTACAACATTTAGTTAAGGTGTGAGAGCCAAAATGAACTTTTTATTGCTTTAAATGCATTTTCAGCCCGATTGTACACTTCAGGTGAAACTGTCAAAATCTTCAAAATGAGCAAAAGCACAATGAAATTAATGCTGGAATCATCTTCAGGTTGCTAAAATACACTAATGACAGCAAAAAGTTTGAGTCTACAACATTTAGTTAAGGTCTGAGAGCCTAAATGAACTTTTTATTGTTTTAAATGCATTTTCAGCCCGATTGTACACTTCAGGTGAAACTGTCAAAATCTTCAAAATGAGCAAAAGCACAATGAAATTAATGCTGGAATCATCTTCAGGTTGCTAAAATACACTAATGACAGCAAAAAGTTTGAGTCTACAACATTTAGTTAAGGTGTGAGAGCCAAAATGAACTTTCTATTGCTTTAAATGCATTTTCAGCCCGATTGTACACTTCAGGTGAAACTGTCAACATTTTTAAAATGAGCAAAAGCACAATGAAATTAATGCTGGAATCATCTTCAGGTTGCTAAAATACACTAATGACAGCAAAAAGTTTGAGTCTACAACATTGAGTTAAGGTGTGAGAGCCAAAATGAACTTTGTATTGCTTTAAATGCATTTTCAGCCTGATTGTACACTTCAGGTGAAACTGTCAAAATCTTCAAAATGAGCAAAAGCACAATGAAATTAATGCTGGAATCATCTTCAGGTTGCTAAAATACACTAATGACAGCAAAAAAGTTTGAGTCTACAACATTTAGTTAAGGTGTGAGAGCCAAAATGAACTTTTTATTGCTTTGAATGCATTTTCAGCCCGATTGTACACTTCAGGTGAAACTGTCAAAATCTTCAAAATGAGCATAAGCACAATGAAATTAACGCTGGAATCATCTTCAGGATGCTGAAATACAATAAGTACAGCAAAAACTTTGAGTCTACAACGTTTAGTTTAGGTGTGAGAGCCAAAATGAACTTTTTATTGCTTGAAACGCGTTTTCAGCCCCTCATTGTACATTTCAGGTGAAACTGTTAAAATCTTCAAAATGAGCATAAGCACATTGAAATTAATGCTGGAATCATCTTCAGGATGCTAAAATACACCAATTACAGCTAAAAGTTTGAGTCTACAACATTTAGTTAAGGTGTGAGAGCCAAATTGAACTTTTATTGCTTTAAATGCATTTTCATCCCGATTGTACACTTCAGGTGAAACTGTCAAAATCTTCAAAATGAGCATAAGTACAATGCAATTAATGCTGGAATTATCTTCAGGTTGCTAAAATACACTAATGACAGCAACAACTTTTAGTCTACAACATTTAGTTAAGGTGTGAGAGCCAAAATTAACTTTTTATTGCTTTAAATGCATTTTCAGCCCGATTTTGTACACTTCAGGTGAAACTGTCAAAATCTTCAAAATGAGCAAAAGCACAATGAAATTAATGCTGGAATCATCTTCAGGTTGCTAAAATACACTAATGACAGCAAAAAGTTTGAGTCTACAACATTTAGTTAAGGTGTGAGAGCCAAAATGAACTTTTTATTGCTTTAAATGCATTTTCAGCCCGATTGTACACTTCAGGTGAAACTGTCAAAATCTTCAAAATGAGCAAAAGCACAATGAAATTAATGCTGGAATCATCTTCAGGTTGCTAAAATACACTAATGACAGCAAAAAGTTTGAGTCTACAACATTTAGTTAAGGTCTGAGAGCCAAAATGAACTTTTTATTGCTTTAAATGCATTTTCAGCCCGATTGTACACTTCAGGTGAAACTGTCAAAATCTTCAAAATGAGCAAATGCACAATGAAATTAATGCTGGAATCATCTTCAGGTTGCTAAAATACACTAATGACAGCAAAAAGTTTGAGTCTACAACATTTAGTTAAGGTGTGAGAGCCAAAATGAACTTTCTATTGCTTTAAATGCATTTTCAGCCCGATTGTACACTTCAGGTGAAACTGTCAACATTTTTAAAATGAGCAAAAGCACAATGAAATTAATGCTGGAATCATCTTCAGGTTGCTAAAATACACTAATGACAGCAAAAAGTTTGAGTCTACAACATTGAGTTAAGGTGTGAGAGCCAAAATGAACTTTGTATTGCTTTAAATGCATTTTCAGCCTGATTGTACACTTCAGGTGAAACTGTCAAAATCTTCAAAATGAGCAAAAGCACAATGAAATTAATGCTGGAATCATCTTCAGGTTGCTAAAATACACTAATGACAGCAAAAAAGTTTGAGTCTACAACATTTAGTTAAGGTGTGAGAGCCAAAATGAACTTTTTATTGCTTTGAATGCATTTTCAGGCCGATTGTACACTTCAGGTGAAACTGTCAAAATCTTCAAAATGAGCATAAGCACAATGAAATTAACGCTGGAATCATCTTCAGGATGCTGAAATACAATAAGGACAGCAAAAACTTTGAGTCTACAACGTTTAGTTTAGGTGTGAGAGCCAAAATGAACTTTTTATTGCTTGAAACGCGTTTTCAGCCCCTCATTGTACATTTCAGGTGAAACTGTTAAAATCTTCAAAATGAGCAAAAGCACAATGAAATTAATGCTGGAATCATCTTCAGGTTGCTAAAATACACTAATGACAGCAAAAAGTTTGAGTCTACAACATTTAGTTAAGGTGTGAGAGCCAAAATGAACTTTGTATTGCTTTAAATGCATTTTCAGCCTGATTGTACACTTCAGGTGAAACTGTCAAAATCTTCAAAATGAGCAAAAGCACAATTAAATTAATGCTGGAATCATCTTCAGGTTGCTAAAATACACTAATGACAGCAAAAAGTTTGAGTCTACAACATTTAGTTAAGGTGTGAGAGCCAAAATGAACTTTTTATTGCTTTAAATGCATTTTCAGCCCGATTGTACACTTCAGGTGAAACTGTCAAAATCTTCAAAATGAGCAAAAGCACAATGAAATTAATGCTGGAATCATCTTCAGGTTGCTAAAATACACTAATGACAGCAAAAAGTTTGAGTCTACAACATTGAGTTAAGGTGTGAGAGCCAAAATGAACTTTTTATTGCTTTAAATGCATTTTCAGCCCGATTGTACACTTCAGGTGAAACTGTCAAAATCTTCAAAATGAGCAAAAGCACAATGAAATTAATGCTGGAATCATCTTCAGGTTGCTAAAATACACTAATGACAGCAAAAAGTGTGAGTTTACAACATTTAGTTAAGGTGTGAGAGCCAAAATGAACTTTTTATTGCTTTAAATGCATTTTCAGCCCGATTGTACACTTCAGGTGAAACTGTCAACATTTTTAAAATGAGCAAAAGCACAATGAAATTAATGCTGGAATCATCTTCAGGTTGCTAAAATACACTAATGACAGCAAAAAGTTTGAGTCTACAACATTGAGTTAAGGTGTGAGAGCCAAAATGAACTTTTTATTGCTTTAAATGCATTTTCAGCCCGATTGTACACTTCAGGTGAAACTGTCAAAATCTTCAAAATGAGCATAAGTACAATGCAATTAATGCTGGAATTATCTTCAGGTTGCTAAAATACACTAATGACAGCAACAACTTTTAGTCTACAACATTTAGTTAAGGTGTGAGAGCCAAAATTAACTTTTTATTGCTTTAAATGCATTTTCAGCCCGATTTTGTACACTTCAGGTGAAACTGTCAAAATCTTCAAAATGAGCAAAAGCACAATGAAATTAATGCTGGAATCATCTTCAGGTTGCTAAAATACACTAATGACAGCAAAAAGTTTGAGTCTACAACATTTAGTTAAGGTGTGAGAGCCAAAATGAACTTTTTATTGCTTTAAATGCATTTTCAGCCCGATTGTACACTTCAGGTGAAACTGTCAAAATCTTCAAAATGAGCAAAAGCACAATGAAATTAATGCTGGAATCATCTTCAGGTTGCTAAAATACACTAATGACAGCAAAAAGTTTGAGTCTACAACATTTAGTTAAGGTCTGAGAGCCAAAATGAACTTTTTATTGCTTTAAATGCATTTTCAGCCCGATTGTACACTTCAGGTGAAACTGTCAAAATCTTCAAAATGAGCAAATGCACAATGAAATTAATGCTGGAATCATCTTCAGGTTGCTAAAATACACTAATGACAGCAAAAAGTTTGAGTCTACAACATTTAGTTAAGGTGTGAGAGCCAAAATGAACTTTCTATTGCTTTAAATGCATTTTCAGCCCGATTGTACACTTCAGGTGAAACTGTCAACATTTTTAAAATGAGCAAAAGCACAATGAAATTAATGCTGGAATCATCTTCAGGTTGCTAAAATACACTAATGACAGCAAAAAGTTTGAGTCTACAACATTGAGTTAAGGTGTGAGAGCCAAAATGAACTTTGTATTGCTTTAAATGCATTTTCAGCCTGATTGTACACTTCAGGTGAAACTGTCAAAATCTTCAAAATGAGCATAAGCACAATGAAATTAACGCTGGAATCATCTTCAGGATGCTGAAATACAATAAGGACAGCAAAAACTTTGAGTCTACAACGTTTAGTTTAGGTGTGAGAGCCAAAATGAACTTTTTATTGCTTGAAACGCGTTTTCAGCCCCTCATTGTACATTTCAGGTGAAACTGTTAAAATCTTCAAAATGAGCAAAAGCACAATGAAATTAATGCTGGAATCATCTTCAGGTTGCTAAAATACACTAATGACAGCAAAAAGTTTGAGTCTACAACATTTAGTTAAGGTGTGAGAGCCAAAATGAACTTTGTATTGCTTTAAATGCATTTTCAGCCTGATTGTACACTTCAGGTGAAACTGTCAAAATCTTCAAAATGAGCAAAAGCACAATTAAATTAATGCTGGAATCATCTTCAGGTTGCTAAAATACACTAATGACAGCAAAAAGTTTGAGTCTACAACATTTAGTTAAGGTGTGAGAGCCAAAATGAACTTTTTATTGCTTTAAATGCATTTTCAGCCCGATTGTACACTTCAGGTGAAACTGTCAAAATCTTCAAAATGAGCAAAAGCACAATGAAATTAATGCTGGAATCATCTTCAGGTTGCTAAAATACACTAATGACAGCAAAAAGTGTGAGTCTACAACATTTAGTTAAGGTGTGAGAGCCAAAAGGAACTTTTTATTGCTTTAAATGCATTTTCAGCCCGATTGTACACTTCAGGTGAAACTGTCAACATTTTTAAAATGAGCAAAAGCACAATGAAATTAATGCTGGAATCATCTTCAGGTTGCTAAAATACACTAATGACAGCAAAAAGTTTGAGTCTACAACATTTAGTTAATTTGTGAGAGCCAAAATGAACTTTGTATTGCTTTAAATGCATTTTCAGCCTGATTGTACACTTCAGGTGAAACTGTCAAAATCTTCAAAATGAGCAAAAGCACAATGAAATTAATGCTGGAATCATCTTCAGGTTGCTAAAATACACTAATGACAGCAAAAAGTTTGAGTCTACAACATTGAGTTAAGGTGTGAGAGCCAAAATGAACTTTTTATTGCTTTAAATGCATTTTCAGCCCGATTGTACACTTCAGGTGAAACTGTCAAAATCTTCAAAATGAGCATAAGCACAATGAAATTAACGCTGGAATCATCTTCAGGATGCTGAAATACAATAAGGACAGCAAAAACTTTGAGTCTACAACGTTTAGTTTAGGTGTGAGAGCCAAAATGAACTTTTTATTGCTTGAAACGCGTTTTCAGCCCCTCATTGTACACTTCAGGTGAAACTGTTAAAATCTTCAAAATGAGCATAAGCACATTGAAATTAATGCTGGAATCATCTTCAGGATGCTAAAATACACTAATGACAGCTAAAAGTTTGAGTCTACAACATTTAGTTAAGGTGTGAGAGCCAAATTGAACTTTTATTGCTTTAAATGCATTTTCATCCCGATTGTACACTTCAGGTGAAACTGTCAAAATCTTCAAAATGAGCATAAGTACAATGCAATTAATGCTGGAATTATCTTCAGGTTGCTAAAATACACTAATGACAGCAACAACTTTTAGTCTACAACATTTAGTTAAGGTGTGAGAGCCAAAATGAACTTTTTATTGCTTTAAATGCATTTTCAGCCCGATTTTGTACACTTCAGGTGAAACTGTCAAAATCTTCAAAATGAGCAAAAGCACAATGCAATTAATGCTGGAATCATCTTCAGGTTGCTAAAATACACTAATGACAGCAAAAAGTTTGAGTCTACAACATTTAGTTAAGGTGTGAGAGCCAAAATGAACTTTGTATTGCTTTAAATGCATTTTCAGCCTGATTGTACACTTCAGGTGAAACTGTCAAAATCTTCAAAATGAGCAAAAGCACAATTAAATTAATGCTGGAATCATCTTCAGGTTGCTAAAATACACTAATGACAGCAAAAAGTTTGAGTCTACAACATTTAGTTAAGGTGTGAGAGCCAAAATGAACTTTTTATTGCTTTAAATGCATTTTCAGCCCGATTGTACACTTCAGGTGAAACTGTCAAAATCTTCAAAATGAGCAAAAGCACAATGAAATTAATGCTGGAATCATCTTCAGGTTGCTAAAATACACTAATGACAGCAAAAAGTGTGAGTCTACAACATTTAGTTAAGGTGTGAGAGCCAAAATGAACTTTTTATTGCTTTAAATGCATTTTCAGCCCGATTGTACACTTCAGGTGAAACTGTCAACATTTTTAAAATGAGCAAAAGCACAATGAAATTAATGCTGGAATCATCTTCAGGTTGCTAAAATACACTAATGACAGCAAAAAGTTTGAGTCTACAACATTTAGTTAATTTGTGAGAGCCAAAATGAACTTTGTATTGCTTTAAATGCATTTTCAGCCTGATTGTACACTTCAGGTGAAACTGTCAAAATCTTCAAAATGAGCAAAAGCACAATGAAATTAATGCTGGAATCATCTTCAGGTTGCTAAAATACACTAATGACAGCAAAAAGTTTGAGTCTACAACATTGAGTTAAGGTGTGAGAGCCAAAATGAACTTTTTATTGCTTTAAATGCATTTTCAGCCCGATTGTACACTTCAGGTGAAACTGTCAAAATCTTCAAAATGAGCAAAAGCACAATGAAATTAATGCTGGAATCATCTTCAGGTTGCTAAAATACACTAATGACAGCAAAAAGTGTGAGTTTACAACATTTAGTTAAGGTGTGAGAGCCAAAATGAACTTTTTATTGCTTTAAATGCATTTTCAGCCCGATTGTACACTTCAGGTGAAACTGTCAACATTTTTAAAATGAGCAAAAGCACAATGAAATTAATGCTGGAATCATCTTCAGGTTGCTAAAATACACTAATGACAGCAAAAAGTTTGAGTCTACAACATTGAGTTAAGGTGTGAGAGCCAAAATGAACTTTTTATTGCTTTAAATGCATTTTCAGCCCGATTGTACACTTCAGGTGAAACTGTCAAAATCTTCAAAATGAGCAAAAGCACAATGAAATTAATGCTGGAATCATCTTCAGGTTGCTAAAATACACTAATGACAGCAAAAAGTTTGAGTCTACAACATTGAGTTAAGGTGTGAGAGCCAAAATGAACTTTTTATTGCTTTAAATGCATTTTCAGCCCGATTGTACACTTCAGGTGAAACTGTCAACATTTTTAAAATCAGCAAAAGCACAATGAAATTAATGCTGGAATCATCTTCAGGTTGCTAAAATACACTAATGACAGCAAAAAAGTTTGAGTCTACAACATTTAGTTAAGGTGTGAGAGCCAAAATGAACTTTTTATTGCTTTATACGCGTTTTCAGCCCCTGATTGTACACTTCAAATGAAATTGTCAAAATCTTCCAAATGAGCATAATTAAAATGAAATTAATGCTGGAAACATCTTCAGGTTGCTAAAATACACTAATGACAGCAAAAAGTTTGAGTCTACAACGTTTAGTTTAGGTGTGAGAGCCAAAATGAACTTTTTATTGCTTTAAATGCATTTTCAGCCTGATTATTTACTTCAGGTGAAACTGTCAAAATCTTCAAAATTAGCAAAAGCACAATGAAATTAATTCTGGAATCATCTACAGGTTGCTAAAATACACTAATGACAGCAAAAAGTTTGAGTCTACAACATTTAGTTAAGGTCTGAGAGCCAAAATGAACTTTTTATTGCTTTAAATGCATTTTCAGCCCGATTGTACACTTCAGGTGAAACTGTCAAAATCTTCAAAATGAGCAAAAGCACAATGAAATTAATGCTGGAATCATCTTCAGGTTGCTAAAATACACTAATGACAGCAAAAAGTTTGAGTCTACAACATTTAGTTAAGGTGTGAGAGCCAAAATGAACTTTTTATTGCTTTAAATGCATTTTCAGCCCGATTGTACACTTCAGGTGAAACTGTCAAAATCTTCAAAATGAGCAAAAGCACAATGAAATTAATGCTGGAATCATCTTCAGGTTGCTAAAATACACTAATGACAGCAAAAAGTTTGAGTCTACAACATTTAGTTAAGGTGTGAGAGCCAAAATGAACTTTTTATTGCTTTAAATGCATTTTCAGCCCGATTGTACACTTCAGGTGAAACTGTCAAAATTTTTAAAATGAGCAAAAGCACAATGAAATTAATGCTGGAATCATCTTCAGGTTGCTAAAATACACTAATGACAGCAAAAAGTTTGAGTCTACAACATTGAGTTAAGGTGTGAGAGCCAAAATGAACTTTGTATTGCTTTAAATGCATTTTGAGCCTGATTGTACACTTCAGGTGAAACTGTCAAAATCTTCAAAATGAGCAAAAGCACAATGAAATTAATGCTGGAATCATCTTCAGGTTGCTAAAATACACTAATGAAAGCAAAAAAGTTTGAGTCTACAACATTTAGTTAAGGTGTGAGAGCCAAAATGAACTTTTTATTGCTTTAAATGCATTTTCAGCCCGATTGTACACTTCAGGTGAAACTGTCAAAATCTTCAAAATGAGCAAAAGCACAATGAAATTAATGCTGGAATCATCTTCAGGTTGCTAAAATACACTAATGACAGCAAAAAGTGTGAGTTTACAACATTTAGTTAAGGTGTGAGAGCCAAAATGAACTTTTTATTGCTTTAAATGCATTTTCAGCCCGATTGTACACTTCAGGTGAAACTGTCAACATTTTTAAAATGAGCAAAAGCACAATGAAATTAATGCTGGAATCATCTTCAGGTTGCTAAAATACACTAATGACAGCAAAAAGTTTGAGTCTACAACATTGAGTTAAGGTGTGAGAGCCAAAATGAACTTTTTATTGCTTTAAATGCATTTTCAGCCCGATTGTACACTTCAGGTGAAACTGTCAAAATCTTCAAAATGAGCAAAAGCACAATGAAATTAATGCTGGAATCATCTTCAGGTTGCTAAAATACACTAATGACAGCAAAAAGTTTGAGTCTACAACATTGAGTTAAGGTGTGAGAGCCAAAATGAACTTTTTATTGCTTTAAATGCATTTTCAGCCCGATTGTACACTTCAGGTGAAACTGTCAACATTTTTAAAATGAGCAAAAGCACAATGAAATTAATGCTGGAATCATCTTCAGGTTGCTAAAATACACTAATGACAGCAAAAAAGTTTGAGTCTACAACATTTAGTTAAGGTGTGAGAGCCAAAATGAACTTTTTATTGCTTTATACGCGTTTTCAGCCCCTGATTGTACACTTCAAATGAAATTGTCAAAATCTTCCAAATGAGCATAATTAAAATGAAATTAATGCTGGAAACATCTTCAGGTTGCTAAAATACACTAATGACAGCAAAAAGTTTGAGTCTACAACGTTTAGTTTAGGTGTGAGAGCCAAAATGAACTTTTTATTGCTTTAAATGCATTTTCAGCCTGATTATTTACTTCAGGTGAAACTGTCAAAATCTTCAAAATTAGCAAAAGCACAATGAAATTAATTCTGGAATCATCTACAGGTTGCTAAAATACACTAATGACAGCAAAAAGTTTGAGTCTACAACATTTAGTTAAGGTCTGAGAGCCAAAATGAACTTTTTATTGCTTTAAATGCATTTTCAGCCCGATTGTACACTTCAGGTGAAACTGTCAAAATCTTCAAAATGAGCAAAAGCACAATGAAATTAATGCTGGAATCATCTTCAGGTTGCTAAAATACACTAATGACAGCAAAAAGTTTGAGTCTACAACATTTAGTTAAGGTGTGAGAGCCAAAATGAACTTTTTATTGCTTTAAATGCATTTTCAGCCCGATTGTACACTTCAGGTGAAACTGTCAAAATCTTCAAAATGAGCAAAAGCACAATGAAATTAATGCTGGAATCATCTTCAGGTTGCTAAAATACACTAATGACAGCAAAAAGTTTGAGTCTACAACATTTAGTTAAGGTGTGAGAGCCAAAATGAACTTTTTATTGCTTTAAATGCATTTTCAGCCCGATTGTACACTTCAGGTGAAACTGTCAAAATTTTTAAAATGAGCAAAAGCACAATGAAATTAATGCTGGAATCATCTTCAGGTTGCTAAAATACACTAATGACAGCAAAAAGTTTGAGTCTACAACATTGAGTTAAGGTGTGAGAGCCAAAATGAACTTTGTATTGCTTTAAATGCATTTTGAGCCTGATTGTACACTTCAGGTGAAACTGTCAAAATCTTCAAAATGAGCAAAAGCACAATGAAATTAATGCTGGAATCATCTTCAGGTTGCTAAAATACACTAATGAAAGCAAAAAAGTTTGAGTCTACAACATTTAGTTAAGGTGTGAGAGCCAAAATGAACTTTTTATTGCTTTAAATGCTTTTTCAGCCCGATTGTACACTTCAGGTGAAACTGTCAAAATCTTCAAAATGAGCAAAAGCACAATGAAATTAATGCTGGAATCATCTTCAGGTTGCTAAAATACACTAATGACAGCAAAAAGTTTGAGTCTACAACATTTAGTTAAGGTGTGAGAGCCAAAATGAACTTTTTATTGCTTTAAATGCATTTTCAGCCCGATTGTACACTTCAGGTGAAACTGTCAAAATCTTCAAAATGAGCAAAAGCACAATGAAATTAATGCTGGAATCATCTTCAGGTTGCTAAAATACACTAATGACAGCAAAAAGTTTGAGTCTACAACATTTAGTTAAGGTGTGAGAGCCAAAATGAACTTTTTATTGCTTTAAATGCATTTTCAGCCCGATTGTACACTTCAGGTGAAACTGTCAAAATTTTTAAAATGAGCAAAAGCACAATGAAATTAATGCTGGAATCATCTTCAGGTTGCTAAAATACACTAATGACAGCAAAAAGTTTGAGTCTACAACATTGAGTTAAGGTGTGAGAGCCAAAATGAACTTTGTATTGCTTTAAATGCATTTTGAGCCTGATTGTACACTTCAGGTGAAACTGTCAAAATCTTCAAAATGAGCAAAAGCACAATGAAATTAATGCTGGAATCATCTTCAGGTTGCTAAAATACACTAATGACAGCAAAAAAGTTTGAGTCTACAACATTTAGTTAAGGTGTGAGAGCCAAAATGAACTTTTTATTGCTTTGAATGCATTTTCAGCCCGATTGTACACTTCAGGTGAAATTGTCAAAATCTTCAAAATGAGCATAAGCACAATGAAATTAATGCTGGAATCATCTTCAGGATGCTAAAATACACTAATGACAGCTAAAAGTTTGGGTCTACAACATTTAGTTAAGGTGTGAGAGCCAAATTGAACTTTTATTGCTTTAAATGCATTTTCATCCCGTGTGTACACTTCAGGTGAAACTGTCAAAATCTTCAAAATGAGCATAAGCACAATGCAATTAATGCTGGAATCATCTTCAGGTTGCTAAAATACACTAATGACAGCAAAAAGTTTGAGTCTACAACATTTAGTTAAGGTGTGAGAGCCAAAATGAACTTTGTATTGCTTTAAATGCATTTTCAGCCTGATTGTACACTTCAGGTGAAACTGTCAAAATCTTCAAAATGAGCAAAAGCACAATGAAATTAATGCTGGAATCATCTTCGGGTTGCTAAAATACTCTAATGACAGCAAAAAGTGTGAGTCTACAACATTTAGTTAAGGTGTGAGAGCCAAAATGAACTTTTTATTGCTTTAAATGCATTTTCAGCCCGATTGTACACTTCAGGTGAAACTGTCAAAATTTTTAAAATGAGCAAAAGCACAATGAAATTAATGCTGGAATCATCTTCAGGTTGCTAAAATACACTAATGACAGCAAAAAGTTTGAGTCTACAACATTGAGTTAAGGTGTGAGAGCCAAAATGAACTTTGTATTGCTTTAAATGCATTTTGAGCCTGATTGTACACTTCAGGTGAAACTGTCAAAATCTTCAAAATGAGCAAAAGCACAATGAAATTAATGCTGGAATCATCTTCAGGTTGCTAAAATACACTAATGACAGCAAAAAAGTTTGAGTCTACAACATTTAGTTAAGGTGTGAGAGCCAAAATGAACTTTTTATTGCTTTGAATGCATTTTCAGCCCGATTGTACACTTCAGGTGAAATTGTCAAAATCTTCAAAATGAGCATAAGCACAATGAAATTAACGCTGGAATCATCTTCAGGATGCTGAAATACAATAAGGACAGCAAAAACTTTGAGTCTACAACGTTTAGTTTAGGTGTGAGAGCCAAAATTAACTTTTTATTGCTTTAAACGCGTTTTTAGCCACTGATTGTACACTTCAGGTGAAACTGTCAAAATCTTCAAAATGATTATAAGCACATTGAAATTAATGCTGGAATCATCTTCAGGATGCTAAAATACACTAATGACAGCTAAAAGTTTGGGTCTACAACATTTAGTTAAGGTGTGAGAGCCAAATTGAACTTTTATTGCTTTAAATGCATTTTCATCCCGTGTGTACACTTCAGGTGAAAATGTCAAAATCTTCAAAATGAGCATAAGCACAATGCAATTAATGCTGGAATCATCTTCAGGTTGCTAAAATACACTAATGACAGCAAAAAGTTTGAGTCCACAACATTTAGTTAAGGTGTGAGAGCCAAAATGAACTTTTTATTGCTTTAAACGCGTTTTTAGCCCCTGATTGTACACTTCAGGTGAAACTGTCAAAATCTTCAAAATGATTATAAGCACATTGAAATTAATGCTGGAATCATCTTCAGGATGCTAAAATACACTAATGACAGCTAAAAGTTTGGGTCTACAACATTTAGTTAAGGTGTGAGAGCCAAATTGAACTTGTATTGCTTTAAATGCATTTTCATCCCGTGTGTACACTTCAGGTGAAACTGTCAAAATCTTCAAAATGAGCATAAGCACAATGCAATTAATGCTTGAATCATCTTCAGGTTGCTAAAATACACTAATGACAGCAAAAAGTTTGAGTCTACAACATTTAGTTAAGGTGTGAGAGCCAAAATGAACTTTGTATTGCTTTAAATGCATTTTCAGCCTGATTGTACACTTCAGGTGAAACTGTCAAAATCTTCAAAATGAGCAAAAGCACAATTAAATTAATGCTGGAATCATCTTCAGGTTGCTAAAATACACTAATGACAGCAAAAAGTTTGAGTCTACAACATTTAGTTAAGTTGTGAGAGCCAAAATGAACTTTGTATTGCTTTAAATGCATTTTCAGCCCGATTGTACACTTCAGGTGAAACTGTCAACATTTTTAAAATGAGCAAAAGCACAATGAAATTAATGCTGGAATCATCTTCAGGTTGCTAAAATACACTAATGACAGCAAAAAGTTTGAGTCTACAACATTGAGTTAAGGTGTGAGAGCCAAAATGAACTTTGTATTGCTTTAAATGCATTTTCAGCCTGATTGTACACTTCAGGTGAAACTGTCAAAATCTTCAAAATGAGCAAAAGCACAATGAAATTAATGCTGGAATCATCTTCAGGTTGCTAAAATACACTAATGACAGCAAAAAGTTTGAGTCTACAACATTTAGTTAAGGTGTGAGAGCCAAAATGAACTTTGTATTGCTTTAAATGCATTTTCAGCCCGATTGTACACTTCAGGTGAAACTGTCAACATTTTTAAAATGAGCAAAAGCACAATGAAATTAATGCTGGAATCATCTTCAGGTTGCTAAAATACACTAATGACAGCAAAAAGTTTGAGTCTACAACATTGAGTTAAGGTGTGAGAGCCAAAATGAACTTTGTATTGCTTTAAATGCATTTTCAGCCTGATTGTACACTTCAGGTGAAACTGTCAAAATCTTCAAAATGAGCAAAAGCACAATGAAATTAATGCTGGAATCATCTTCAGGTTGCTAAAATACACTAATGACAGCAAAAAAGTTTGAGTCTACAACATTTAGTTAAGGTGTGAGAGCCAAAATGAACTTTTTATTGCTTTAAATGCATTTTCAGCCCGATTGTACATTTCAGGTGAAACTGTCAAAATCTTCAAAATGAGCAAAAGCACAATGAAATTAATGCTGGAATCATCTTCAGGTTGCTAAAATACACTAATGACAGCAAAAAGTTTGAGTCCACAACATTTAGTTAAGGTGTGAGAGCCAAAATGAACTTTTTATTGCTTTAAACGCGTTTTCAGCCCCTGATTGTACACTTCAAATGAAATTGTCAAAATCTTCCAAATGAGCATAATTAAAATGAAATTAATGCTGGAAACATCTTCAGGTTGCTAAAATACACTAATGACAGCAAAAAGTTTGAGTCTACAACGTTTAGTTTAGGTGTGAGAGCCAAAATGAACTTTTTATTGCTTTAAATGCATTTTCAGCCTGATTATTTACTTCAGGTGAAACTGTCAAAATCTTCAAAATTAGCAAAAGCACAATGAAATTAATTCTGGATTCATCTACAGGTTGCTAAAATACACTAATGACAGCAAAAAGTTTGAGTCTACAACATTTAGTTAAGGTCTGAGAGCCAAAATGAACTTTTTATTGCTTTAAATGCATTTTCAGCCCGATTGTACACTTCAGGTGAAACTGTCAAAATCTTCAAAATGAGCAAAAGCACAATGAAATTAATGCTGGAATCATCTTCAGGTTGCTAAAATACACTAATGACAGCAAAAAGTTTGAGTCTACAACATTTAGTTAAGGTGTGAGAGCCAAAATGAACTTTTTATTGCTTTAAATGCATTTTCAGCCCGATTGTACACTTCAGGTGAAACTGTCAAAATCTTCAAAATGAGCAAAAGCACAATGAAATTAATGCTGGAATCATCTTCAGGTTGCTAAAATACACTAATGACAGCAAAAAGTTTGAGTCTACAACATTTAGTTAAGGTCTGAGAGCCTAAATGAACTTTTTATTGTTTTAAATGCATTTTCAGCCCGATTGTACACTTCAGGTGAAACTGTCAAAATCTTCAAAATGAGCAAAAGCACAATGAAATTAATGCTGGAATCATCTTCAGGTTGCTAAAATACACTAATGACAGCAAAAAGTTTGAGTCTACAACATTTAGTTAAGGTGTGAGAGCCAAAATGAACTTTCTATTGCTTTAAATGCATTTTCATCCCGATTGTACACTTCAGGTGAAACTGTCAACATTTTTAAAATGAGCAAAAGCACAATGAAATTAATGCTGGAATCATCTTCAGGTTGCTAAAATACACTAATGACAGCAAAAAGTTTGAGTCTACAACATTGAGTTAAGGTGTGAGAGCCAAAATGAACTTTGTATTGCTTTAAATGCATTTTCAGCCTGATTGTACACTTCAGGTGAAACTGTCAAAATCTTCAAAATGAGCAAAAGCACAATGAAATTAATGCTGGAATCATCTTCAGGTTGCTAAAATACACTAATGACAGCAAAAAAGTTTGAGTCTACAACATTTAGTTAAGGTGTGAGAGCCAAAATGAACTTTTTATTGCTTTGAATGCATTTTCAGCCCGATTGTACACTTCAGGTGAAACTGTCAAAATCTTCAAAATGAGCATAAGCACAATGAAATTAACGCTGGAATCATCTTCAGGATGCTGAAATACAATAAGTACAGCAAAAACTTTGAGTCTACAACGTTTAGTTTAGGTGTGAGAGCCAAAATGAACTTTTTATTGCTTGAAACGCGTTTTCAGCCCCTCATTGTACATTTCAGGTGAAACTGTTAAAATCTTCAAAATGAGCATAAGCACATTGAAATTAATGCTGGAATCATCTTCAGGATGCTAAAATACACCAATTACAGCTAAAAGTTTGAGTCTACAACATTTAGTTAAGGTGTGAGAGCCAAATTGAACTTTTATTGCTTTAAATGCATTTTCATCCCGATTGTACACTTCAGGTGAAACTGTCAAAATCTTCAAAATGAGCATAAGTACAATGCAATTAATGCTGGAATTATCTTCAGGTTGCTAAAATACACTAATGACAGCAACAACTTTTAGTCTACAACATTTAGTTAAGGTGTGAGAGCCAAAATTAACTTTTTATTGCTTTAAATGCATTTTCAGCCCGATTTTGTACACTTCAGGTGAAACTGTCAAAATCTTCAAAATGAGCAAAAGCACAATGAAATTAATGCTGGAATCATCTTCAGGTTGCTAAAATACACTAATGACAGCAAAAAGTTTGAGTCTACAACATTTAGTTAAGGTGTGAGAGCCAAAATGAACTTTTTATTGCTTTAAATGCATTTTCAGCCCGATTGTACACTTCAGGTGAAACTGTCAAAATCTTCAAAATGAGCAAAAGCACAATGAAATTAATGCTGGAATCATCTTCAGGTTGCTAAAATACACTAATGACAGCAAAAAGTTTGAGTCTACAACATTTAGTTAAGGTCTGAGAGCCAAAATGAACTTTTTATTGCTTTAAATGCATTTTCAGCCCGATTGTACACTTCAGGTGAAACTGTCAAAATCTTCAAAATGAGCAAATGCACAATGAAATTAATGCTGGAATCATCTTCAGGTTGCTAAAATACACTAATGACAGCAAAAAGTTTGAGTCTACAACATTTAGTTAAGGTGTGAGAGCCAAAATGAACTTTCTATTGCTTTAAATGCATTTTCAGCCCGATTGTACACTTCAGGTGAAACTGTCAACATTTTTAAAATGAGCAAAAGCACAATGAAATTAATGCTGGAATCATCTTCAGGTTGCTAAAATACACTAATGACAGCAAAAAGTTTGAGTCTACAACATTGAGTTAAGGTGTGAGAGCCAAAATGAACTTTGTATTGCTTTAAATGCATTTTCAGCCTGATTGTACACTTCAGGTGAAACTGTCAAAATCTTCAAAATGAGCAAAAGCACAATGAAATTAATGCTGGAATCATCTTCAGGTTGCTAAAATACACTAATGACAGCAAAAAAGTTTGAGTCTACAACATTTAGTTAAGGTGTGAGAGCCAAAATGAACTTTTTATTGCTTTGAATGCATTTTCAGCCCGATTGTACACTTCAGGTGAAACTGTCAAAATCTTCAAAATGAGCATAAGCACAATGAAATTAACGCTGGAATCATCTTCAGGATGCTGAAATACAATAAGGACAGCAAAAACTTTGAGTCTACAACGTTTAGTTTAGGTGTGAGAGCCAAAATGAACTTTTTATTGCTTGAAACGCGTTTTCAGCCCCTCATTGTACATTTCAGGTGAAACTGTTAAAATCTTCAAAATGAGCAAAAGCACAATGAAATTAATGCTGGAATCATCTTCAGGTTGCTAAAATACACTAATGACAGCAAAAAGTTTGAGTCTACAACATTTAGTTAAGGTGTGAGAGCCAAAATGAACTTTGTATTGCTTTAAATGCATTTTCAGCCTGATTGTACACTTCAGGTGAAACTGTCAAAATCTTCAAAATGAGCAAAAGCACAATTAAATTAATGCTGGAATCATCTTCAGGTTGCTAAAATACACTAATGACAGCAAAAAGTTTGAGTCTACAACATTTAGTTAAGGTGTGAGAGCCAAAATGAACTTTTTATTGCTTTAAATGCATTTTCAGCCCGATTGTACACTTCAGGTGAAACTGTCAAAATCTTCAAAATGAGCAAAAGCACAATGAAATTAATGCTGGAATCATCTTCAGGTTGCTAAAATACACTAATGACAGCAAAAAGTGTGAGTCTACAACATTTAGTTAAGGTGTGAGAGCCAAAATGAACTTTTTATTGCTTTAAATGCATTTTCAGCCCGATTGTACACTTCAGGTGAAACTGTCAACATTTTTAAAATGAGCAAAAGCACAATGAAATTAATGCTGGAATCATCTTCAGGTTGCTAAAATACACTAATGACAGCAAAAAGTTTGAGTCTACAACATTTAGTTAATTTGTGAGAGCCAAAATGAACTTTGTATTGCTTTAAATGCATTTTCAGCCTGATTGTACACTTCAGGTGAAACTGTCAAAATCTTCAAAATGAGCAAAAGCACAATGAAATTAATGCTGGAATCATCTTCAGGTTGCTAAAATACACTAATGACAGCAAAAAGTTTGAGTCTACAACATTGAGTTAAGGTGTGAGAGCCAAAATGAACTTTGTATTGCTTTAAATGCATTTTCAGCCCGATTGTACACTTCAGGTGAAACTGTCAAAATCTTCAAAATGAGCATAAGCACAATGAAATTAACGCTGGAATCATCTTCAGGATGCTGAAATACAATAAGTACAGCAAAAACTTTGAGTCTACAACGTTTAGTTTAGGTGTGAGAGCCAAAATGAACTTTTTATTGCTTGAAACGCGTTTTCAGCCCCTCATTGTACATTTCAGGTGAAACTGTTAAAATCTTCAAAATGAGCATAAGCACATTGAAATTAATGCTGGAATCATCTTCAGGATGCTAAAATACACCAATTACAGCTAAAAGTTTGAGTCTACAACATTTAGTTAAGGTGTGAGAGCCAAATTGAACTTTTATTGCTTTAAATGCATTTTCATCCCGATTGTACACTTCAGGTGAAACTGTCAAAATCTTCAAAATGAGCATAAGTACAATGCAATTAATGCTGGAATTATCTTCAGGTTGCTAAAATACACTAATGACAGCAACAACTTTTAGTCTACAACATTTAGTTAAGGTGTGAGAGCCAAAATTAACTTTTTATTGCTTTAAATGCATTTTCAGCCCGATTTTGTACACTTCAGGTGAAACTGTCAAAATCTTCAAAATGAGCAAAAGCACAATGAAATTAATGCTGGAATCATCTTCAGGTTGCTAAAATACACTAATGACAGCAAAAAGTTTGAGTCTACAACATTTAGTTAAGGTGTGAGAGCCAAAATGAACTTTTTATTGCTTTAAATGCATTTTCAGCCCGATTGTACACTTCAGGTGAAACTGTCAAAATCTTCAAAATGAGCAAAAGCACAATGAAATTAATGCTGGAATCATCTTCAGGTTGCTAAAATACACTAATGACAGCAAAAAGTTTGAGTCTACAACATTTAGTTAAGGTCTGAGAGCCAAAATGAACTTTTTATTGCTTTAAATGCATTTTCAGCCCGATTGTACACTTCAGGTGAAACTGTCAAAATCTTCAAAATGAGCAAATGCACAATGAAATTAATGCTGGAATCATCTTCAGGTTGCTAAAATACACTAATGACAGCAAAAAGTTTGAGTCTACAACATTTAGTTAAGGTGTGAGAGCCAAAATGAACTTTCTATTGCTTTAAATGCATTTTCAGCCCGATTGTACACTTCAGGTGAAACTGTCAACATTTTTAAAATGAGCAAAAGCACAATGAAATTAATGCTGGAATCATCTTCAGGTTGCTAAAATACACTAATGACAGCAAAAAGTTTGAGTCTACAACATTGAGTTAAGGTGTGAGAGCCAAAATGAACTTTGTATTGCTTTAAATGCATTTTCAGCCTGATTGTACACTTCAGGTGAAACTGTCAAAATCTTCAAAATGAGCAAAAGCACAATGAAATTAATGCTGGAATCATCTTCAGGTTGCTAAAATACACTAATGACAGCAAAAAAGTTTGAGTCTACAACATTTAGTTAAGGTGTGAGAGCCAAAATGAACTTTTTATTGCTTTGAATGCATTTTCAGCCCGATTGTACACTTCAGGTGAAACTGTCAAAATCTTCAAAATGAGCATAAGCACAATGAAATTAACGCTGGAATCATCTTCAGGATGCTGAAATACAATAAGGACAGCAAAAACTTTGAGTCTACAACGTTTAGTTTAGGTGTGAGAGCCAAAATGAACTTTTTATTGCTTGAAACGCGTTTTCAGCCCCTCATTGTACATTTCAGGTGAAACTGTTAAAATCTTCAAAATGAGCAAAAGCACAATGAAATTAATGCTGGAATCATCTTCAGGTTGCTAAAATACACTAATGACAGCAAAAAGTTTGAGTCTACAACATTTAGTTAAGGTGTGAGAGCCAAAATGAACTTTGTATTGCTTTAAATGCATTTTCAGCCTGATTGTACACTTCAGGTGAAACTGTCAAAATCTTCAAAATGAGCAAAAGCACAATTAAATTAATGCTGGAATCATCTTCAGGTTGCTAAAATACACTAATGACAGCAAAAAGTTTGAGTCTACAACATTTAGTTAAGGTGTGAGAGCCAAAATGAACTTTTTATTGCTTTAAATGCATTTTCAGCCCGATTGTACACTTCAGGTGAAACTGTCAAAATCTTCAAAATGAGCAAAAGCACAATGAAATTAATGCTGGAATCATCTTCAGGTTGCTAAAATACACTAATGACAGCAAAAAGTGTGAGTCTACAACATTTAGTTAAGGTGTGAGAGCCAAAATGAACTTTTTATTGCTTTAAATGCATTTTCAGCCCGATTGTACACTTCAGGTGAAACTGTCAACATTTTTAAAATGAGCAAAAGCACAATGAAATTAATGCTGGAATCATCTTCAGGTTGCTAAAATACACTAATGACAGCAAAAAGTTTGAGTCTACAACATTTAGTTAATTTGTGAGAGCCAAAATGAACTTTGTATTGCTTTAAATGCATTTTCAGCCTGATTGTACACTTCAGGTGAAACTGTCAAAATCTTCAAAATGAGCAAAAGCACAATGAAATTAATGCTGGAATCATCTTCAGGTTGCTAAAATACACTAATGACAGCAAAAAGTTTGAGTCTACAACATTGAGTTAAGGTGTGAGAGCCAAAATGAACTTTTTATTGCTTTAAATGCATTTTCAGCCCGATTGTACACTTCAGGTGAAACTGTCAAAATCTTCAAAATGAGCAAAAGCACAATGAAATTAATGCTGGAATCATCTTCAGGTTGCTAAAATACACTAATGACAGCAAAAAGTGTGAGTTTACAACATTTAGTTAAGGTGTGAGAGCCAAAATGAACTTTTTATTGCTTTAAATGCATTTTCAGCCCGATTGTACACTTCAGGTGAAACTGTCAACATTTTTAAAATGAGCAAAAGCACAATGAAATTAATGCTGGAATCATCTTTAGGTTGCTAAAATACACTAATGACAGCAAAAAGTTTGAGTCTACAACATTGAGTTAAGGTGTGAGAGCCAAAATGAACTTTTTATTGCTTTAAATGCATTTTCAGCCCGATTGTACACTTCAGGTGAAACTGTCAAAATCTTCAAAATGAGCATAAGCACAATGAAATTAACGCTGGAATCATCTTCAGGATGCTGAAATACAATAAGGACAGCAAAAACTTTGAGTCTACAACGTTTAGTTTAGGTGTGAGAGCCAAAATGAACTTTTTATTGCTTGAAACGCGTTTTCAGCCCCTCATTGTACACTTCAGGTGAAACTGTTAAAATCTTCAAAATGAGCATAAGCACATTGAAATTAATGCTGGAATCATCTTCAGGATGCTAAAATACACTAATGACAGCTAAAAGTTTGAGTCTACAACATTTAGTTAAGGTGTGAGAGCCAAATTGAACTTTTATTGCTTTAAATGCATTTTCATCCCGATTGTACACTTCAGGTGAAACTGTCAAAATCTTCAAAATGAGCATAAGTACAATGCAATTAATGCTGGAATTATCTTCAGGTTGCTAAAATACACTAATGACAGCAACAACTTTTAGTCTACAACATTTAGTTAAGGTGTGAGAGCCAAAATTAACTTTTTATTGCTTTAAATGCATTTTCAGCCCGATTTTGTACACTTCAGGTGAAACTGTCAAAATCTTCAAAATGAGCAAAAGCACAATGCAATTAATGCTGGAATCATCTTCAGGTTGCTAAAATATACTAATGACAGCAAAAAGTTTGAGTCTACAACATTTAGTTAAGGTGTGAGAGCCAAAATGAACTTTGTATTGCTTTAAATGCATTTTCAGCCTGATTGTACACTTCAGGTGAAACTGTCAAAATCTTCAAAATGAGCAAAAGCACAATTAAATTAATGCTGGAATCATCTTCAGGTTGCTAAAATACACTAATGACAGCAAAAAGTTTGAGTCTACAACATTTAGTTAAGGTGTGAGAGCCAAAATGAACTTTTTATTGCTTTAAATGCATTTTCAGCCCGATTGTACACTTCAGGTGAAACTGTCAAAATCTTCAAAATGAGCAAAAGCACAATGAAATTAATGCTGGAATCATCTTCAGGTTGCTAAAATACACTAATGACAGCAAAAAGTGTGAGTCTACAACATTTAGTTAAGGTGTGAGAGCCAAAATGAACTTTTTATTGCTTTAAATGCATTTTCAGCCCGATTGTACACTTCAGGTGAAACTGTCAACATTTTTAAAATGAGCAAAAGCACAATGAAATTAATGCTGGAATCATCTTCAGGTTGCTAAAATACACTAATGACAGCAAAAAGTTTGAGTCTACAACATTTAGTTAATTTGTGAGAGCCAAAATGAACTTTGTATTGCTTTAAATGCATTTTCAGCCTGATTGTACACTTCAGGTGAAACTGTCAAAATCTTCAAAATGAGCAAAAGCACAATGAAATTAATGCTGGAATCATCTTCAGGTTGCTAAAATACACTAATGACAGCAAAAAGTTTGAGTCTACAACATTGAGTTAAGGTGTGAGAGCCAAAATGAACTTTTTATTGCTTTAAATGCATTTTCAGCCCGATTGTACACTTCAGGTGAAACTGTCAAAATCTTCAAAATGAGCAAAAGCACAATGAAATTAATGCTGGAATCATCTTCAGGTTGCTAAAATACACTAATGACAGCAAAAAGTGTGAGTTTACAACATTTAGTTAAGGTGTGAGAGCCAAAATGAACTTTTTATTGCTTTAAATGCATTTTCAGCCCGATTGTACACTTCAGGTGAAACTGTCAACATTTTTAAAATGAGCAAAAGCACAATGAAATTAATGCTGGAATCATCTTCAGGTTGCTAAAATACACTAATGACAGCAAAAAGTTTGAGTCTACAACATTGAGTTAAGGTGTGAGAGCCAAAATGAACTTTTTATTGCTTTAAATGCATTTTCAGCCCGATTGTACACTTCAGGTGAAACTGTCAAAATCTTCAAAATGAGCAAAAGCACAATGAAATTAATGCTGGAATCATCTTCAGGTTGCTAAAATACACTAATGACAGCAAAAAGTTTGAGTCTACAACATTGAGTTAAGGTGTGAGAGCCAAAATGAACTTTTTATTGCTTTAAATGCATTTTCAGCCCGATTGTACACTTCAGGTGAAACTGTCAACATTTTTAAAATGAGCAAAAGCACAATGAAATTAATGCTGGAATCATCTTCAGGTTGCTAAAATACACTAATGACAGCAAAAAAGTTTGAGTCTACAACATTTAGTTAAGGTGTGAGAGCCAAAATGAACTTTTTATTGTTTTATACGCGTTTTCAGCCCCTGATTGTACACTTCAAATGAAATTGTCAAAATCTTCCAAATGAGCATAATTAAAATGAAATTAATGCTGGAAACATCTTCAGGTTGCTAAAATACACTAATGACAGCAAAAAGTTCGAGTCTACAACGTTTAGTTTAGGTGTGAGAGCCAAAATGAACTTTTTATTGCTTTAAATGCATTTTCAGCCTGATTATTTACTTCAGGTGAAACTGTCAAAATCTTCAAAATTAGCAAAAGCACAATGAAATTAATTCTGGAATCATCTACAGGTTGCTAAAATACACTAATGACAGCAAAAAGTTTGAGTCTACAACATTTAGTTAAGGTCTGAGAGCCAAAATGAACTTTTTATTGCTTTAAATGCATTTTCAGCCCGATTGTACACTTCAGGTGAAACTGTCAAAATCTTCAAAATGAGCAAAAGCACAATGAAATTAATGCTGGAATCATCTTCAGGTTGCTAAAATACACTAATGACAGCAAAAAGTTTGAGTCTACAACATTTAGTTAAGGTGTGAGAGCCAAAATGAACTTTTTATTGCTTTAAATGCATTTTCAGCCCGATTGTACACTTCAGGTGAAACTGTCAAAATCTTCAAAATGAGCAAAAGCACAATGAAATTAATGCTGGAATCATCTTCAGGTTGCTAAAATACACTAATGACAGCAAAAAGTTTGAGTCTACAACATTTAGTTAAGGTGTGAGAGCCAAAATGAACTTTTTATTGCTTTAAATGCATTTTCAGCCCGATTGTACACTTCAGGTGAAACTGTCAAAATTTTTAAAATGAGCAAAAGCACAATGAAATTAATGCTGGAATCATCTTCAGGTTGCTAAAATACACTAATGACAGCAAAAAGTTTGAGTCTACAACATTGAGTTAAGGTGTGAGAGCCAAAATGAACTTTGTATTGCTTTAAATGCATTTTGAGCCTGATTGTACACTTCAGGTGAAACTGTCAAAATCTTCAAAATGAGCAAAAGCACAATGAAATTAATGCTGGAATCATCTTCAGGTTGCTAAAATACACTAATGACAGCAAAAAAGTTTGAGTCTACAACATTTAGTTAAGGTGTGAGAGCCAAAATGAACTTTTTATTGCTTTAAATGCATTTTCAGCCCGATTGTACACTTCAGGTGAAACTGTCAAAATCTTCAAAATGAGCAAAAGCACAATGAAATTAATGCTGGAATCATCTTCAGGTTGCTAAAATACACTAATGACAGCAAAAAGTTTGAGTCTACAACATTTAGTTAAGGTGTGAGAGCCAAAATGAACTTTTTATTGCTTTAAATGCATTTTCAGCCCGATTGTACACTTCAGGTGAAACTGTCAAAATCTTCAAAATGAGCAAAAGCACAATGAAATTAATGCTGGAATCATCTTCAGGTTGCTAAAATACACTAATGACAGCAAAAAGTTTGAGTCTACAACATTTAGTTAAGGTGTGAGAGCCAAAATGAACTTTTTATTGCTTTAAATGCATTTTCAGCCCGATTGTACACTTCAGGTGAAACTGTCAAAATTTTTAAAATGAGCAAAAGCACAATGAAATTAATGCTGGAATCATCTTCAGGTTGCTAAAATACACTAATGACAGCAAAAAGTTTGAGTCTACAACATTGAGTTAAGGTGTGAGAGCCAAAATGAACTTTGTATTGCTTTAAATGCATTTTGATTCTGATTGTACACTTCAGGTGAAACTGTCAAAATCTTCAAAATGAGCAAAAGCACAATGAAATTAATGCTGGAATCATCTTCAGGTTGCTAAAATACACTAATGACAGCAAAAAAGTTTGAGTCTACAACATTTAGTTAAGGTGTGAGAGCCAAAATGAACTTTTTATTGCTTTGAATGCATTTTCAGCCCGATTGTACACTTCAGGTGAAATTGTCAAAATCTTCAAAATGAGCATAAGCACAATGAAATTAATGCTGGAATCATCTTCAGGATGCTAAAATACACTAATGACAGCTAAAAGTTTGGGTCTACAACATTTAGTTAAGGTGTGAGAGCCAAATTGAACTTTTATTGCTTTAAATGCATTTTCATCCCGTGTGTACACTTCAGGTGAAACTGTCAAAATCTTCAAAATGAGCATAAGCACAATGCAATTAATGCTGGAATCATCTTCAGGTTGCTAAAATACACTAATGACAGCAAAAAGTTTGAGTCTACAACATTTAGTTAAGGTGTGAGAGCCAAAATGAACTTTGTATTGCTTTAAATGCATTTTCAGCCTGATTGTACACTTCAGGTGAAACTGTCAAAATCTTCAAAATGAGCAAAAGCACAATGAAATTAATGCTGGAATCATCTTCAGGTTGCTAAAATACTCTAATGACAGCAAAAAGTGTGAGTCTACAACATTTAGTTAAGGTGTGAGAGCCAAAATGAACTTTTTATTGCTTTAAATGCATTTTCAGCCCGATTGTACACTTCAGGTGAAACTGTCAAAATTTTTAAAATGAGCAAAAGCACAATGAAATTAATGCTGGAATCATCTTCAGGTTGCTAAAATACACTAATGACAGCAAAAAGTTTGAGTCTACAACATTGAGTTAAGGTGTGAGAGCCAAAATGAACTTTTTATTGCTTTAAATGCATTTTCAGCCCGATTGTACACTTCAGGTGAAACTGTCAAAATTTTTAAAATGAGCAAAAGCACAATGAAATTAATGCTGGAATCATCTTCAGGTTGCTAAAATACACTAATGACAGCAAAAAGTTTGAGTCTACAACATTGAGTTAAGGTGTGAGAGCCAAAATGAACTTTGTATTGCTTTAAATGCATTTTGAGCCTGATTGTACACTTCAGGTGAAACTGTCAAAATCTTCAAAATGAGCAAAAGCACAATGAAATTAATGCTGGAATCATCTTCAGGTTGCTAAAATACACTAATGACAGCAAAAAAGTTTGAGTCTACAACATTTAGTTAAGGTGTGAGAGCCAAAATGAACTTTTTATTGCTTTGAATGCATTTTCAGCCCGATTGTACACTTCAGGTGAAATTGTCAAAATCTTCAAAATGAGCATAAGCACAATGAAATTAACGCTGGAATCATCTTCAGGATGCTGAAATACAATAAGGACAGCAAAAACTTTGAGTCTACAACGTTTAGTTTAGGTGTGAGAGCCAAAATTAACTTTTTATTGCTTTAAACGCGTTTTTAGCCACTGATTGTACACTTCAGGTGAAACTGTCAAAATCTTCAAAATGATTATAAGCACATTGAAATTAATGCTGGAATCATCTTCAGGATGCTAAAATACACTAATGACAGCTAAAAGTTTGGGTCTACAACATTTAGTTAAGGTGTGAGAGCCAAATTGAACTTTTATTGCTTTAAATGCATTTTCATCCCGTGTGTACACTTCAGGTGAAACTGTCAAAATCTTCAAAATGAGCATAAGCACAATGCAATTAATGCTGGAATCATCTTCAGGTTGCTAAAATACACTAATGACAGCAAAAAGTTTGAGTCTACAACATTTAGTTAAGGTGTGAGAGCCAAAATGAACTTTGTATTGCTTTAAATGCATTTTCAGCCTGATTGTACACTTCAGGTGAAACTGTCAAAATCTTCAAAATGAGCAAAAGCACAATGAAATTAATGCTGGAATCATCTTCAGGTTGCTAAAATACTCTAATGACAGCAAAAAGTGTGAGTCTACAACATTTAGTTAAGGTGTGAGAGCCAAAATGAACTTTTTATTGCTTTAAATGGATTTTCAGCCCGATTGTACACTTCAGGTGAAACTGTCAAAATCTTCAAAATGAGCAAAAGCACAATGAAATTAATGCTGGAATCATCTTCAGGTTGCTAAAATACACTAATGACAGCAAAAAGTGTGAGTTTACAACATTTAGTTAAGGTGTGAGAGCTAAAATGAACTTTTTATTGCTTTAAATGCATTTTCAGCCCGATTGTACACTTCAGGTGAAACTGTCAACATTTTTAAAATGAGCAAAAGCACAATGAAATTAATGCTGGAATCATCTTCAGGTTGCTAAAATACACTAATGACAGCAAAAAGTTTGAGTCTACAACATTGAGTTAAGGTGTGAGAGCCAAAATGAACTTTTTATTGCTTTGAATGCATTTTCAGCCCGATTGTACACTTCAGGTGAAATTGTCAAAATCTTCAAAATGAGCATAAGCACAATGAAATTAACGCTGGAATCATCTTCAGGATGCTGAAATACAATAAGGACAGCAAAAACTTTGAGTCTACAACGTTTAGTTTAGGTGTGAGAGCCAAAATTAACTTTTTATTGCTTTAAACGCGTTTTTAGCCCCTGATTGTACACTTCAGGTGAAACTGTCAAAATCTTCAAAATGATTATAAGCACATTGAAATTAATGCTGGAATCATCTTCAGGATGCTAAAATACACTAATGACAGCTAAAAGTTTGGGTCTACAACATTTAGTTAAGGTGTGAGAGCCAAATTGAACTTTTATTGCTTTAAATGCATTTTCATCCCGTGTGTACACTTCAGGTGAAACTGTCAAAATCTTCAAAATGAGCATAAGCACAATGCAATTAATGCTGGAATCATCTTCAGGTTGCTAAAATACACTAATGACAGCAAAAAGTTTGAGTCTACAACATTTAGTTAAGGTGTGAGAGCCAAAATGAACTTTTTATTGCTTTAAATGCATTTTCAGCCCGATTTTGTACACTTCAGGTGAAACTGTCAAAATCTTCAAAATGAGCAAAAGCACAATGAAATTAATGCTGGAATCATCTTCAGGTTGCTAAAATACTCTAATGACAGCAAAAAGTGTGAGTCTACAACATTTAGTTAAGGTGTGAGAGCCAAAATGAACTTTTTATTGCTTTAAATGGATTTTCAGCCCGATTGTACACTTCAGGTGAAACTGTCAAAATCTTCAAAATGAGCAAAAGCACAATGAAATTAATGCTGGAATCATCTTCAGGTTGCTAAAATACACTAATGACAGCAAAAAGTGTGAGTTTACAACATTTAGTTAAGGTGTGAGAGCTAAAATGAACTTTTTATTGCTTTAAATGCATTTTCAGCCCGATTGTACACTTCAGGTGAAACTGTCAACATTTTTAAAATGAGCAAAAGCACAATGAAATTAATGCTGGAATCATCTTCAGGTTGCTAAAATACACTAATGACAGCAAAAAGTTTGAGTCTACAACATTGAGTTAAGGTGTGAGAGCCAAAATGAACTTTTTATTGCTTTAAATGCATTTTCAGCCCGATTGTACACTTCAGGTGAAACTGTCAACATTTTTAAAATGAGCAAAAGCACAATGAAATTAATGCTGGAATCATCTTCAGGTTGCTAAAATACACTAATGACAGCAAAAAAGTTTGAGTCTACAACATTTAGTTAAGGTGTGAGAGCCAAAATGAACTTTTTATTGCTTTATACGCGTTTTCAGCCCCTGATTGTACACTTCAAATGAAATTGTCAAAATCTTCCAAATGAGCATAATTAAAATGAAATTAATGCTGGAAACATCTTCAGGTTGCTAAAATACACTAATGACAGCAAAAAGTTTGAGTCTACAACGTTTAGTTTAGGTGTGAGAGCCAAAATGAACTTTTTATTGCTTTAAATGCATTTTCAGCCTGATTATTTACTTCAGGTGAAACTGTCAAAATCTTCAAAATTAGCAAAACCACAATGAAATTAATTCTGGAATCATCTACAGGTTGCTAAAATACACTAATGACAGCAAAAAGTTTGAGTCTACAACATTTAGTTAAGGTCTGAGAGCCAAAATGAACTTTTTATTGCTTTAAATGCATTTGCAGCCCGATTGTACACTTCAGGTGAAACTGTCAAAATCTTCAAAATGAGCAAAAGCACAATGAAATTAATGCTGGAATCATCTTCAGGTTGCTAAAATACACTAATGACAGCAAAAAGTTTGAGTCTACAACATTTAGTTAAGGTGTGAGAGCCAAAATGAACTTTTTATTGCTTTAAATGCATTTTCAGCCCGATTGTACACTTCAGGTGAAACTGTCAAAATCTTCAAAATGAGCAAAAGCACAATGAAATTAATGCTGGAATCATCTTCAGGTTGCTAAAATACACTAATGACAGCAAAAAGTTTGAGTCTACAACATTTAGTTAAGGTGTGAGAGCCAAAATGAACTTTTTATTGCTTTAAATGCATTTTCAGCCCGATTGTACACTTCAGGTGAAACTGTCAAAATTTTTAAAATGAGCAAAAGCACAATGAAATTAATGCTGGAATCATCTTCAGGTTGCTAAAATACACTAATGACAGCAAAAAAGTTTGAGTCTACAACATTTAGTTAAGGTGTGAGAGCCAAAATGAACTTTTTATTGCTTTGAATGCATTTTCAGCCCGATTGTACACTTCAGGTGAAATTGTCATAATCTTCAAAATGAGCATAAGCACAATGAAATTAACGCTGGAATCATCTTCAGGATGCTGAAATACAATAAGGACAGCAAAAACTTTGAGTCTACAACGTTTAGTTTAGGTGTGAGAGCCAAAATGAACTTTTTATTGCTTTAAACGCGTTTTTAGCCCCTGATTGTACACTTCAGGTGAAACTGTCAAAATCTTCAAAATGATTATAAGCACATTGAAATTAATGCTGGAATCATCTTCAGGATGCTAAAATACACTAATGACAGCTAAAAGTTTGGGTCTACAACATTTAGTTAAGGTGTGAGAGCCAAATAGAACTTCTATTGCTTTAAATGCATTTTCATCCCGTGTGTACACTTCAGGTGAAACTGTCAAAATCTTCAAAATGAGCATAAGCACAATGCAATTAATGCTGGAATCATCTTCAGGTTGCTAAAATACACTAATGACAGCAAAAAGTTTGAGTCTACAACATTTAGTTAAGGTGTGAGAGCCAAAATGAACTTTTTATTGCTTTAAATGCATTTTCAGCCCGATTGTACACTTCAGGTGAAACTGTCAACATTTTTAAAATGAGCAAAAGCACAATGAAATTAATGCTGGAATCATCTTCAGGTTGCTAAAATACACTAATGACAGCAAAAAGTTTGAGTCTACAACATTGAGTTAAGGTGTGAGAGCCAAAATGAACTTTGTATTGCTTTAAATGCATTTTCAGCCTGATTGTACACTTCAGGTGAAACTGTCAAAATCTTCAAAATGAGCAAAAGCACAATGAAATTAATGCTGGAATCATCTTCAGGTTGCTAAAATACACTAATGACAGCAAAAAAGTTTGAGTCTACAACATTTAGTTAAGGTGTGAGAGCCAAAATGAACTTTTTATTGCTTTGAATGCATTTTCAGCCCGATTGTACACTTCAGGTGAAACTGTCAAAATCTTCAAAATGAGCATAAGCACAATGAAATTAACGCTGGAATCATCTTCAGGATGCTGAAATACAATAAGGACAGCAAAAACTTTGAGTCTACAACGTTTAGTTTAGGTGTGAGAGCCAAAATGAACTTTTTATTGCTTGAAACGCGTTTTCAGCCCCTCATTGTACACTTCAGGTGAAACTGTTAAAATCTTCAAAATGAGCATAAGCACATTGAAATTAATGCTGGAATCATCTTCAGGATGCTAAAATACACTAATGACAGCTAAAAGTTTGAGTCTACAACATTTAGTTAAGGTGTGAGAGCCAAATTGAACTTTTATTGCTTTAAATGCATTTTCATCCCGATTGTACACTTCAGGTGAAACTGTCAAAATCTTCAAAATGAGCATAAGTACAATGCAATTAATGCTGGAATTATCTTCAGGTTGCTAAAATACACTAATGACAGCAACAACTTTTAGTCTACAACATTTAGTTAAGGTGTGAGAGCCAAAATGAACTTTTTATTGCTTTAAATGCATTTTCAGCCCGATTTTGTACACTTCAGGTGAAACTGTCAAAATCTTCAAAATGAGCAAAAGCACAATGAAATTAATGCTGGAATCATCTTCAGGTTGCTAAAATACACTAATGACAGCAAAAAGTTTGAGTCTACAACATTTAGTTAATTTGTGAGAGCCAAAATGAACTTTGTATTGCTTTAAATGCATTTTCAGCCTGATTGTACACTTCAGGTGAAACTGTCAAAATCTTCAAAATGAGCAAAAGCACAATGAAATTAATGCTGGAATCATCTTCAGGTTGCTAAAATACACTAATGACAGCAAAAAGTTTGAGTCTACAACATTGAGTTAAGGTGTGAGAGCCAAAATGAACTTTTTATTGCTTTAAATGCATTTTCAGCCCGATTGTACACTTCAGGTGAAACTGTCAAAATCTTCAAAATGAGCAAAAGCACAATGAAATTAATGCTGGAATCATCTTCAGGTTGCTAAAATACACTAATGACAGCAAAAAGTGTGAGTTTACAACATTTAGTTAAGGTGTGAGAGCCAAAATGAACTTTTTATTGCTTTAAATGCATTTTCAGCCCGATTGTACACTTCAGGTGAAACTGTCAACATTTTTAAAATGAGCAAAAGCACAATGAAATTAATGCTGGAATCATCTTCAGGTTGCTAAAATACACTAATGACAGCAAAAAGTTTGAGTCTACAACATTGAGTTAAGGTGTGAGAGCCAAAATGAACTTTTTATTGCTTTAAATGCATTTTCAGCCCGATTGTACACTTCAGGTGAAACTGTCAACATTTTTAAAATGAGCAAAAGCACAATGAAATTAATGCTGGAATCATCTTCAGGTTGCTAAAATACACTAATGACAGCAAAAAAGTTTGAGTCTACAACATTTAGTTAAGTTGTGAGAGCCAAAATGAACTTTTTATTGCTTTATACGCGTTTTCAGCCCCTGATTGTACACTTCAAATGAAATTGTCAAAATCTTCCAAATGAGCATAATTAAAATGAAATTAATGCTGGAAACATCTTCAGGTTGCTAAAATACACTAATGACAGCAAAAAGTTTGAGTCTACAACGTTTAGTTTAGGTGTGAGAGCCAAAATGAACTTTTTATTGCTTTAAATGCATTTTCAGCCTGATTATTTACTTCAGGTGAAACTGTCAAAATCTTCAAAATTAGCAAAAGCACAATGAAATTAATTCTGGAATCATCTACAGGTTGCTAAAATACACTAATGGCAGCAAAAAGTTTGAGTCTACAACATTTAGTTAAGGTCTGAGAGCCAAAATGAACTTTTTATTGCTTTAAATGCATTTGCAGCCCGATTGTACACTTCAGGTGAAACTGTCAAAATCTTCAAAATGAGCAAAAGCACAATGAAATTAATGCTGGAATCATCTTCAGGTTGCTAAAATACACTAATGACAGCAAAAAGTTTGAGTCTACAACATTTAGTTAAGGTCTGAGAGCCAAAATGAACTTTTTATTGCTTTAAATGCATTTTCAGCCCGATTGTACACTTCAGGTGAAACTGTCAAAATCTTCAAAATGAGCAAAAGCACAATGAAATTAATGCTGGAATCATCTTCAGGTTGCTAAAATACACTAATGACAGCAAAAAGTTTGAGTCTACAACATTGAGTTAAGGTGTGAGAGCCAAAATGAACTTTTTATTGCTTTAAATGCATTTTCAGCCCGATTGTACACTTCAGGTGAAACTGTCAAAATCTTCAAAATGAGCATAAGCACAATGAAATTAACGCTGGAATCATCTTCAGGATGCTGAAATACAATAAGGACAGCAAAAACTTTGAGTCTACAACGTTTAGTTTAGGTGTGAGAGCCAAAATGAACTTTTTATTGCTTGAAACGCGTTTTCAGCCCCTCATTGTACACTTCAGGTGAAACTGTTAAAATCTTCAAAATGAGCATAAGCACATTGAAATTAATGCTGGAATCATCTTCAGGATGCTAAAATACACTAATGACAGCTAAAAGTTTGAGTCTACAACATTTAGTTAAGGTGTGAGAGCCAAATTGAACTTTTATTGCTTTAAATGCATTTTCATCCCGATTGTACACTTCAGGTGAAACTGTCAAAATCTTCAAAATGAGCATAAGTACAATGCAATTAATGCTGGAATTATCTTCAGGTTGCTAAAATACACTAATGACAGCAACAACTTTTAGTCTACAACATTTAGTTAAGGTGTGAGAGCCAAAATGAACTTTTTATTGCTTTAAATGCATTTTCAGCCCGATTTTGTACACTTCAGGTGAAACTGTCAAAATCTTCAAAATGAGCAAAAGCACAATGCAATTAATGCTGGAATCATCTTCAGGTTGCTAAAATACACTAATGACAGCAAAAAGTTTGAGTCTACAACATTTAGTTAAGGTGTGAGAGCCAAAATGAACTTTGTATTGCTTTAAATGCATTTTCAGCCTGATTGTACACTTCAGGTGAAACTGTCAAAATCTTCAAAATGAGCAAAAGCACAATTAAATTAATGCTGGAATCATCTTCATTTTGCTAACATACACTAATGACAGCAAAAAGTTTGAGTCTACAACATTTAGTTAAGGTGTGAGAGCCAAAATGAACTTTTTATTGCTTTAAATGCATTTTCAGCCCGATTGTACACTTCAGGTGAAACTGTCAAAATCTTCAAAATGAGCAAAAGCACAATGAAATTAATGCTGGAATCATCTTCAGGTTGCTAAAATACACTAATGACAGCAAAAAGTGTGAGTCTACAACATTTAGTTAAGGTGTGAGAGCCAAAATGAACTTTTTATTGCTTTAAATGCATTTTCAGCCCGATTGTACACTTCAGGTGAAACTGTCAACATTTTTAAAATGAGCAAAAGCACAATGAAATTAATGCTGGAATCATCTTCAGGTTGCTAAAATACACTAATGACAGCAAAAAGTTTGAGTCTACAACATTGAGTTAAGGTGTGAGAGCCAAAATGAACTTTTTATTGCTTTAAATGCATTTTCAGCCCGATTGTACACTTCAGGTGAAACTGTCAAAATCTTCAAAATGAGCAAAAGCACAATGAAATTAATGCTGGAATCATCTTCAGGTTGCTAAAATACACTAATGACAGCAAAAAGTTTGAGTCTACAACATTGAGTTAAGGTGTGAGAGCCAAAATGAACTTTTTATTGCTTTAAATGCATTTTCAGCCCGATTGTACACTTCAGGTGAAACTGTCAACATTTTTAAAATGAGCAAAAGCACAATGAAATTAATGCTGGAATCATCTTCAGGTTGCTAAAATACACTAATGACAGCAAAAACTTTGAGTCTACAACGTTTAGTTAAGGTGTGAGAGCCAAAATTAACTTTGTATTGCTTTAAATGCATTTTCAGCCCGATAGTACACTTCAGGTGAAACTGTCAAAATCTTCAAAATGAGCAAAAGCACAATGAAATTAATGCTGGAATCATCTTCAAGTTGCTAAAATACACTAATGACAGCAAAAAGTTTGAGTCTACAACATTTAGTTAATTTGTGAGAGCCAAAATGAACTTTGTATTGCTTTAAATGCATTTTCAGCCTGATTGTACATTTCAGGTGAAACTGTCAAAATCTTCAAAATGAGCAAAAGCACAATGAAATTAATGCTGGAATCATCTTCAGGTTGCTAAAATACACTAATGACAGCAAAAAGTTTGAGTCTACAACATTGAGTTAAGGTGTGAGAGCCAAAATGAACTTTTTATTGCTTTAAATGCATTTTCATCCCGATTGTACACTTCAGGTGAAACTGTCAAAATCTTCAAAATGAGCATAAGTACAATGCAATTAATGCTGGAATTATCTTCAGGTTGCTAAAATACACTAATGACAGCAACAACTTTTAGTCTACAACATTTAGTTAAGGTGTGAGAGCCAAAATGAACTTTTTATTGCTTTAAATGCATTTTCAGCCCGATTTTGTACACTTCAGGTGAAACTGTCAAAATCTTCAAAATGAGCAAAAGCACAATGAAATTAATGCTGGAATCATCTTCAGGTTGCTAAAATACACTAATGACAGCAAAAAGTTTGAGTCTACAACATTTAGTTAATTTGTGAGAGCCAAAATGAACTTTGTATTGCTTTAAATGCATTTTCAGCCTGATTGTACATTTCAGGTGAAACTGTCAAAATCTTCAAAATGAGCAAAAGCACAATGAAATTAATGCTGGAATCATCTTCAGGTTGCTAAAATACACTAATGACAGCAAAAAGTTTGAGTCTACAACATTGAGTTAAGGTGTGAGAGCCAAAATGAACTTTTTATTGCTTTAAATGCATTTTCAGCCCGATTGTACACTTCAGGTGAAACTGTCAAAATCTTCAAAATGAGCAAAAGCACAATGAAATTAATGCTGGAATCATCTTCAGGTTGCTAAAATACACTAATGACAGCAAAAAGTTTGAGTCTACAACATTGAGTTAAGGTGTGAGAGCCAAAATGAACTTTTTATTGCTTTAAATGCATTTTCAGCCCGATTGTACACTTCAGGTGAAACTGTCAACATTTTTAAAATGAGCAAAAGCACAATGAAATTAATGCTGGAATCATCTTCAGGTTGCTAAAATACACTAATGACAGCAAAAAAGTTTGAGTCTACAACATTTAGTTAAGGTGTGAGAGCCAAAATGAACTTTTTATTGCTTTATACGCGTTTTCAGCCCCTGATTGTACACTTCAAATGAAATTGTCAAAATCTTCCAAATGAGCATAATTAAAATGAAATTAATGCTGGAAACATCTTCAGGTTGCTAAAATACACTAATGACAGCAAAAAGTTTGAGTCTACAACGTTTAGTTTAGGTGTGAGAGCCAAAATGAACTTTTTATTGCTTTAAATGCATTTTCAGCCTGATTATTTACTTCAGGTGAAACTGTCAAAATCTTCAAAATTAGCAAAAGCACAATGAAATTAATTCTGGAATCATCTACAGGTTGCTAAAATACACTAATGACAGCAAAAAGTTTGAGTCTACAACATTTAGTTAAGGTCTGAGAGCCAAAATGAACTTTTTATTGCTTTAAATGCATTTGCAGCCCGATTGTACACTTCAGGTGAAACTGTCAAAATCTTCAAAATGAGCAAAAGCACAATGAAATTAATGCTGGAATCATCTTCAGGTTGCTAAAATACACTAATGACAGCAAAAAGTTTGAGTCTACAACATTTAGTTAAGGTCTGAGAGCCAAAATGAACTTTTTATTGCTTTAAATGCATTTTCAGCCCGATTGTACACTTCAGGTGAAACTGTCAAAATCTTCAAAATGAGCAAAAGCACAATGAAATTAATGCTGGAATCATCTTCAGGTTGCTAAAATACACTAATGACAGCAAAAAGTTTGAGTCTACAACATTTAGTTAAGGTGTGAGAGCCAAAATGAACTTTTTATTGCTTTAAATGCATTTTCAGCCCGATTGTACACTTCAGGTGAAACTGTCAAAATCTTCAAAATGAGCAAAAGCACAATGAAATTAATGCTGGAATCATCTTCAGGTTGCTAAAATACACTAATGACAGCAAAAAGTTTGAGTCTACAACATTGAGTTAAGGTGTGAGAGCCAAAATGAACTTTGTATTGCTTTAAATGCATTTTCAGCCTGATTGTACACTTCAGGTGAAACTGTCAAAATCTTCAAAATGAGCAAAAGCACAATGAAATTAATGCTGGAATCATCTTCAGGTTGCTAAAATACACTAATGACAGCAAAAAGTTTGAGTCTACAACATTTAGTTAATTTGTGAGAGCCAAAATGAACTTTGTATTGCTTTAAATGCATTTTCAGCCTGATTGTACACTTCAGGTGAAACTGTCAAAATCTTCAAAATGAGCAAAAGCACAATGAAATTAATGCTGGAATCATCTTCAGGTTGCTAAAATACACTAATGACAGCAACAAGTTTGAGTCTACAACATTTAGTTTAGGTGTGAGAGCCAAAATGAACTTTTTATTGCTTTAAATGCATTTTCAGCCCGATTGTACATTTCAGGTGAAACTGTCAAAATCTTCAAAATGAGCAAAAGCACAATGAAATTAATGCTGGAATCATCTTCAGGTTGCTAAAATACACTAATGACAGCAAAAAGTTTGAGTCCACAACATTTAGTTAAGGTGTGAGAGCCAAAATGAACTTTTTATTGCTTTAAACGCGTTTTTAGCCCCTGATTGTACACTTCAGGTGAAACTGTCAAAATCTTCAAAATGATTATAAGCACATTGAAATTAATGCTGGAATCATCTTCAGGATGCTAAAATACACTAATGACAGCTAAAAGTTTGGGTCTACAACATTTAGTTAAGGTGTGAGAGCCAAATTGAACTTTTATTGCTTTAAATGCATTTTCATCCCGTGTGTACACTTCAGGTGAAACTGTCAAAATCTTCAAAATGAGCATAAGCACAATGCAATTAATGCTGGAATCATCTTCAGGTTGCTAAAATACACTAATGACAGCAAAAAGTTTGAGTCTACAACATTTAGTTAAGGTGTGAGAGCCAAAATGAACTTTGTATTGCTTTAAATGCATTTTCAGCCTGATTGTACACTTCAGGTGAAACTGTCAAAATCTTCAAAATGAGCAAAAGCACAATGAAATTAATGCTGGAATCATTTTCAGGTTGCTAAAATACACTAATGACAGCAAAAAGTGTGAGTCTACAACATTTAGTTAAGGTGTGAGAGCCAAAATGAACTTTTTATTGCTTTAAATGCATTTTCAGCCCGATTGTACACTTCAGGTGAAACTGTCAACATTTTTAAAATGAGCAAAAGCACAATGAAATTAATGCTGGAATCATCTTCAGGTTGCTAAAATACACTAATGACAGCAAAAAGTTTGAGTCTACAACATTGAGTTAAGGTGTGAGAGCCAAAATGAACTTTGTATTGCTTTAAATGCATTTTCAGCCTGATTGTACACTTCAGGTGAAACTGTCAAAATCTTCAAAATGAGCAAAAGCACAATTAAATTAATGCTGGAATCATCTTCAGGTTGCTAAAATACACTAATGACAGCAAAAAAGTTTGAGTCTACAACATTTAGTTAAGGTGTGAGAGCCAAAATGAACTTTTTATTGCTTTATACGCGTTTTCAGCCCCTGATTGTACACTTCAAATGAAATTGTCAAAATCTTCCAAATGAGCATAATTACAATGAAATTAATGCTGGAAACATCTTCAGGTTGCTAAAATACACTAATGACAGCAAAAAGTTTGAGTCTACAACATTTAGTTAAGGTGTGAGAGCCAAAATGAACTTTTTATTGCTTTAAATGCATTTTCAGCCCGATTGTACACTTCAGGTGAAAATGTAAAAATCTTCAAAATGAGCAAAAGCACAATGAAATTATTGCTTGAATCATCTTCATTTTGCTAAAATACACTAATGACAGCAAAAAGTTTGAGTCTACAACATTTAGTTAAGGTGTGAGAGCCAAAATGAACTTTTTATTGCTTTAAACGCGTTTTCAGCCCCTGATTGTACACTTCAGGTGAAAATGTCAAAATCTTCAAAATGAGCAAAAGCACAATGAAATTAATGCTTGAATCATCTTCATTTTGCTAACATACACTAATGACAGCAATAAGTTTGAGTCTACAACATTTAGTTAAGGTGTGAGAGCCAAAATGAACTTTTTATGGCTTTAAATGCATTTTCAGCCCGATTGTACACTTCAGGTGAAAATGTCAAAATCTTCAAAATGAGCAAAAGCACAATAAAAAAAATGCTTGAATCATCTTCATTTTGCTAACATACACTAATGACAGCAAAAAGTTTGAGTGTACAACATTTAGTTAAGGTGTGAGAGCCAAAATGAACTTTTTATGGCTTTAAATGCATTTTCAGCCCGATTGTACACTTCAGGTGAAAATGTCAAAATCTTCAAAATGAGCAAAAGCACAATGAAATTAAGGCTGGAATCATCTTCAAGTTGCTAAAATACACTAATGACAGCAAAAAGTTTGAGTCTACAACATTTAGTTAAGGTGTGAGAGCCAAAATGAACTTTTTATTGCTTTAAACGCGTTTTCAGCCCCTGATTGTACACTTCAGGTGAAAATGTCAAAATCTTCAAAATGAGCAAAAGCACAATGAAATTAATGCTTGAATCATCTTCATTTTGCTAACATACACTAATGACAGCAAAAAGTTTGAGTGTACAACATTTAGTTAAGGTGTGAGAGCCAAAATGAACTTTTTATGGCTTTAAATGCATTTTCAGCCCGATTGTACACTTCAGGTGAAAATGTCAAAATCTTCAAAATGAGCAAAAGCACAATGAAATTAAGGCTGGAATCATCTTCAAGTTGCTAAAATACACTAATGACAGCAAAAAGTTTGAGTCTACAACATTTAGTTAAGGTGTGAGAGCCAAAATGAACTTTTTATGGCTTTAAACGCGTTTTCAGCCCCTAATTGTACACTTCAGGTGAAAATGTCAAAATCTTCAAAATGAGCAAAAGCACAATGAAATTAATGCTTGAATCATCTTCATTTTGCTAAAATACACTAATGAAAGCAAAAAGTTTGAATCTACAACATTTAGTTAAGGTGTGAGAGCCAAAATGAACTTTTTATTGCTTTAAATGCATTTTCAGCCCGATTGTACACTTCAGGTGAAAATGTAAAAATCTTCAAAATGAGCAAAAGCACAATGAAATTAATGCTTGAATCATCTTCATTTTGCTAACATACACTAATGACAGCAAAACGTTTGAGTCTACAACATTTAGTTAAGGTGTGAGAACCAAAATGAACTTTTTATTGCTTTAAACGCGTTTTTAGCCCCTGATTGTACACTTCAGGTGAAACTGTCAAAATCTTCAAAATGATTATAAGCACATTGAAATTAATGCTGGAATCATCTTCAGGATGCTAAAATACACTAATGACAGCTAAAAGTTTGGGTCTACAACATTTAGTTAAGGTGTGAGAGCCAAATTGAACTTTTATTGCTTTAAATGCATTTTCATCCCGTGTGTACACTTCAGGTGAAACTGTCAAAATCTTCAAAATGAGCATAAGCACAATGCAATTAATGCTGGAATCATCTTCAGGTTGCTAAAATACACTAATGACAGCAAAAAGTTTGAGTCCACAACATTTAGTTAAGGTGTGAGAGCCAAAATGAACTTTTTATTGCTTTAAACGCGTTTTTAGCCCCTGATTGTACACTTCAGGTGAAACTGTCAAAATCTTCAAAATGATTATAAGCACATTGAAATTAATGCTGGAATCATCTTCAGGATGCTAAAATACACTAATGACAGCTAAAAGTTTGGGTCTACAACATTTAGTTAAGGTGTGAGAGCCAAATTGAACTTTTATTGCTTTAAATGCATTTTCATCCCGTGTGTACACTTCAGGTGAAACTGTCAAAATCTTCAAAATGAGCATAAGCACAATGCAATTAATGCTGGAATCATCTTCAGGTTGCTAAAATACACTAATGACAGCAAAAAGTTTGAGTCTACAACATTTAGTTAAGGTGTGAGAGCCAAAATGAACTTTGTATTGCTTTAAATGCATTTTCAGCCTGATTGTACACTTCAGGTGAAACTGTCAAAATCTTCAAAATGAGCAAAAGCACAATGAAATTAATGCTGGAATCATCTTCAGGTTGCTAAAATACACTAATGACAGCAAAAAGTGTGAGTCTACAACATTTAGTTAAGGTGTGAGAGCCAAAATGAACTTTTTATTGCTTTAAATGCATTTTCAGCCCGATTGTACACTTCAGGTGAAACTGTCAACATTTTTAAAATGAGCAAAAGCACAATGAAATTAATGCTGGAATCATCTTCAGTTTGCTAAAATACACTAATGACAGCAAAAAGTTTGAGTCTACAACATTGAGTTAAGGTGTGAGAGCCAAAATGAACTTTGTATTGCTTTAAATGCATTTTCAGCCTGATTGTACACTTCAGGTGAAACTGTCAAAATCTTCAAAATGAGCAAAAGCACAATTAAATTAATGCTGGAATCATCTTCAGGTTGCTAAAATACACTAATGACAGCAAAAAAGTTTGAGTCTACAACATTTAGTTAAGGTGTGAGAGCCAAAATGAACTTTTTATTGATTTATACGCGTTTTCAGCCCCTGATTGTACACTTCAAATGAAATTGTCAAAATCTTCCAAATGAGCATAATTACAATGAAATTAATGCTGGAAACATCTTCAGGTTGCTAAAATACACTAATGACAGCAAAAAGTTTGAGTCTACAACGTTTAGTTTAGGTGTGAGAGCCAAAATGTACTTTTTATTGCTTTAAATGCATTTTCAGCCTGATTGTTTACTTCAGGTGAAACTGTCAAAATCTTCAAAATGAGCAAAAGCACAATGAAATTAATGCTGGAATCATCTTCAGGTTGCTAAAATACACTAATGACAGCAAAAAGTTTGAGTCTACAACATTTAGTTAAGGTGTGAGAGCCAAAATGAACTTTTTATGGCTTTAAATGCATTTTCAGCCCGATTGTACACTTCAGGTGAAAATGTCAAAATCTTCAAAATGAGCAAAAGCACAATGAAATTAATGCTTGAATCATCTTCATTTTGCTAACATACACTAATGACAGCAAAAAGTTTGAGTGTACAACATTTAGTTAAGGTGTGAGAGCCAAAATGAACTTTTTATGGCTTTAAATGCATTTTCAGCCCGATTGTACACTTCAGGTGAAAATGTCAAAATCTTCAAAATGAGCAAAAGCACAATGAAATTAAGGCTGGAATCATCTTCAAGTTGCTAAAATACACTAATGACAGCAAAAAGTTTGAGTCTACAACATTTAGTTAAGGTGTGAGAGCCAAAATGAACTTTTTATTGCTTTAAACGCGTTTTCAGCCCCTGATTGTACACTTCAGGTGAAAATGTCAAAATCTTCAAAATGAGCAAAAGCACAATGAAATTAATGCTTGAATCATCTTCATTTTGCTAACATACACTAATGACAGCAAAAAGTTTGAGTGTACAACATTTAGTTAAGGTGTGAGAGCCAAAATGAACTTTTTATGGCTTTAAATGCATTTTCAGCCCGATTGTACACTTCAGGTGAAAATGTCAAAATCTTCAAAATGAGCAAAAGCACAATGAAATTAAGGCTGGAATCATCTTCAAGTTGCTAAAATACACTAATGACAGCAAAAAGTTTGAGTCTACAACATTTAGTTAAGGTGTGAGAGCCAAAATGAACTTTTTATTGCTTTAAACGCGTTTTCAGCCCCTGATTGTACACTTCAGGTGAAAATGTCAAAATCTTCAAAATGAGCAAAAGCACAATGAAATTAATGCTTGAATCATCTTCATTTTGCTAACATACACTAATGACAGCAAAAAGTTTGAGTGTACAACATTTAGTTAAGGTGTGAGAGCCAAAATGAACTTTTTATTGCTTTAAATGCATTTTCAGCCCGATTGTACACTTCAGGTGAAAATGTAAAAATCTTCAAAATGAGCAAAAGCACAATGAAATTAATGCTTGAATCATCTTCATTTTGCTAACATACACTAATGACAGCAAAAAGTTTGAGTCTACAACATTTAGTTAAGGTGTGAGAGCCAAAATGAACTTTTTATGGCTTTAAATGCATTTTCAGCCCGATTGTACACTTCAGGTGAAAATGTCAAAATCTTCAAAATGAGCAAAAGCACAATGAAATTAATGCTTGAATCATCTTCATTTTGCTAACATACACTAATGACAGCAAAAAGTTTGAGTGTACAACATTTAGTTAAGGTGTGAGAGCCAAAATGAACTTTTTATGGCTTTAAATGCATTTTCAGCCCGATTGTACACTTCAGGTGAAAATGTCAAAATCTTCAAAATGAGCAAAAGCACAATGAAATTAAGGCTGGAATCATCTTCAAGTTGCTAAAATACACTAATGACAGCAAAAAGTTTGAGTCTACAACATTTAGTTAAGGTGTGAGAGCCAAAATGAACTTTTTATTGCTTTAAACGCGTTTTCAGCCCCTGATTGTACACTTCAGGTGAAAATGTCAAAATCTTCAAAATGAGCAAAAGCACAATGAAATTAATGCTTGAATCATCTTCATTTTGCTAACATACACTAATGACAGCAAAAAGTTTGAGTGTACAACATTTAGTTAAGGTGTGAGAGCCAAAATGAACTTTTTATGGCTTTAAATGCATTTTCAGCCCGATTGTACACTTCAGGTGAAAATGTCAAAATCTTCAAAATGAGCAAAAGCACAATGAAATTAATGCTTGAATCATCTTCATTTTGCTAACATACACTAATGACAGCAAAAAGTTTGAGTGTACAACATTTAGTTAAGGTGTGAGAGCCAAAATGAACTTTTTATGGCTTTAAATGCATTTTCAGCCCGATTGTACACTTCAGGTGAAAATGTCAAAATCTTCAAAATGAGCAAAAGCACAATGAAATTAAGGCTGGAATCATCTTCAAGTTGCTAAAATACACTAATGACAGCAAAAAGTTTGAGTCTACAACATTTAGTTAAGGTGTGAGAGCCAAAATGAACTTTTTATTGCTTTAAACGCGTTTTCAGCCCCTGATTGTACACTTCAGGTGAAAATGTCAAAATCTTCAAAATGAGCAAAAGCACAATGAAATTAATGCTTGAATCATCTTCATTTTGCTAACATACACTAATGACAGCAAAAAGTTTGAGTGTACAACATTTAGTTAAGGTGTGAGAGCCAAAATGAACTTTTTATGGCTTTAAATGCATTTTCAGCCCGATTGTACACTTCAGGTGAAAATGTCAAAATCTTCAAAATGAGCAAAAGCACAATGAAATTAAGGCTGGAATCATCTTCAAGTTGCTAAAATACACTAATGACAGCAAAAAGTTTGAGTCTACAACATTTAGTTAAGGTGTGAGAGCCAAAATGAACTTTTTATGGCTTTAAACGCGTTTTCAGCCCCTAATTGTACACTTCAGGTGAAAATGTCAAAATCTTCAAAATGAGCAAAAGCACAATGAAATTAATGCTTGAATCATCTTCATTTTGCTAGAATACACTAATGAAAGCAAAAAGTTTGAATCTACAACATTTAATTAAGGTGTGAGAGCCAAAATGAACTTTTTATTGCTTTAAATGCATTTTCAGCCCGATTGTACACTTCAGGTGAAAATGTAAAAATCTTCAAAATGAGCAAAAGCACAATGAAATTAATGCTTGAATCATCTTCATTTTGCTAACATACACTAATGACAGCAAAACGTTTGAGTCTACAACATTTAGTTAAGGTGTGAGAGCCAAAATGAACTTTTTATTGCTTTAAACGCGTTTTTAGCCCCTGATTGTACACTTCAGGTGAAACTGTCAAAATCTTCAAAATGATTATAAGCACATTGAAATTAATGCTGGAATCATCTTCAGGATGCTAAAATACACTAATGACAGCTAAAAGTTTGGGTCTACAACATTTAGTTAAGGTGTGAGAGCCAAATTGAACTTTTATTGCTTTAAATGCATTTTCATCCCGTGTGTACACTTCAGGTGAAACTGTCAAAATCTTCAAAATGAGCATAAGCACAATGCAATTAATGCTGGAATCATCTTCAGGTTGCTAAAATACACTAATGACAGCAAAAAGTTTGAGTCCACAACATTTAGTTAAGGTGTGAGAGCCAAAATGAACTTTTTATTGCTTTAAACGCGTTTTTAGCCCCTGATTGTACACTTCAGGTGAAACTGTCAAAATCTTCAAAATGATTATAAGCACATTGAAATTAATGCTGGAATCATCTTCAGGATGCTAAAATACACTAATGACAGCTAAAAGTTTGGGTCTACAACATTTAGTTAAGGTGTGAGAGCCAAATTGAACTTTTATTGCTTTAAATGCATTTTCATCCCGTGTGTACACTTCAGGTGAAACTGTCAAAATCTTCAAAATGAGCATAAGCACAATGCAATTAATGCTGGAATCATCTTCAGGTTGCTAAAATACACTAATGACAGCAAAAAGTTTGAGTCTACAACATTTAGTTAAGGTGTGAGAGCCAAAATGAACTTTGTATTGCTTTAAATGCATTTTCAGCCTGATTGTACACTTCAGGTGAAACTGTCAAAATCTTCAAAATGAGCAAAAGCACAATGAAATTAATGCTGGAATCATCTTCAGGTTGCTAAAATACACTAATGACAGCAAAAAGTGTGAGTCTACAACATTTAGTTAAGGTGTGAGAGCCAAAATGAACTTTTTATTGCTTTAAATGCATTTTCAGCCCGATTGTACACTTCAGGTGAAACTGTCAACATTTTTAAAATGAGCAAAAGCACAATGAAATTAATGCTGGAATCATCTTCAGGTTGCTAAAATACACTAATGACAGCAAAAAGTTTGAGTCTACAACATTGAGTTAAGGTGTGAGAGCCAAAATGAACTTTGTATTGCTTTAAATGCATTTTCAGCCTGATTGTACACTTCAGGTGAAACTGTCAAAATCTTCAAAATGAGCAAAAGCACAATTAAATTAATGCTGGAATCATCTTCAGGTTGCTAAAATACACTAATGACAGCAAAAAAGTTTGAGTCTACAACATTTAGTTAAGGTGTGAGAGCCAAAATGAACTTTTTATTGATTTATACGCGTTTTCAGCCCCTGATTGTACACTTCAAATGAAATTGTCAAAATCTTCCAAATGAGCATAATTACAATGAAATTAATGCTGGAAACATCTTCAGGTTGCTAAAATACACTAATGACAGCAAAAAGTTTGAGTCTACAACATTTAGTTAAGGTGTGAGAGCCAAAATGAACTTTTTATTGCTTTAAACGCGTTTTCAGCCCCTGATTGTACACTTCAGGTGAAAATGTCAAAATCTTCAAAATGAGCAAAAGCACAATGAAATTAATGCTTGAATCATCTTCATTTTGCTAACATACACTAATGACAGCGAAAAGTTTGAGTCTACAACATTTAGTTAAGGTGTGAGAGCCAAAATGAACTTTTTATGGCTTTAAATGCATTTTCAGCCCGATTGTACACTTCAGGTGAAAATGTCAAAATCTTCAAAATGAGCAAAAGCACAATAAAATTAATGCTTGAATCATCTTCATTTTGCTAAAATATACTAATGACAGCAAAAAGTTTGAGTCTACAACATTTAGTTTAGGTGTGAGAGCCAAAATGAACTTTTTATTGCTTTAAATGCATTTTCAGCCTGATTGTACACTTCAGGTGAAAATGTCAAAATCTTCAAAATGAGCAAAAGCACAATGAAATTAATGCTTGAATCATCTTCATTTTGCTAACATACACTAATGACAGCAAAAAGTTTGAGTCTACAACATTTAGTTAAGGTGTGAGAGCCAAAATGAACTTTTTATGGCTTTAAATGCATTTTCAGCCTGATTGTACACTTCAGGTGAAAATGTCAAAATCTTCAAAATGAGCAAAAGCACAATAAAATTAATGCTTGAATCATCTTCATTTTGCTAAAATATACTAATGACAGCAAACAGTTTGAGTCTACAACATTTAGTTAAGGTGTGAGAGCCAAAATGAACTTTTTATTGCTTTAAACGCGTTTTCAGCCCCTAATTGTACACTTCAGGTGAAAATGTCAAAATCTTCAAAATGAGCAAAAGCACAATGAAATTAATGCTTGAATCATCTTCATTTTGCTAAAATACACTAATGAAAGCAAAAAGTTTGAATCTACAACATTTAGTTAAGGTGTGAGAGCCAAAATTAACTTTTTATTGCTTTAAATGCATTTTCAGCCCGATTGTACACTTCAGGTGAAAATGTAAAAATCTTCAAAATGAGCAAAAGCACAATGAAATTAATGCTTGAATCATCTTCATTTTGCTAAAATACACTAATGACAGCAAAAAGTTTGAGTCTACAACATTTAGTTAAGGTGTGAGAGCCAAAATGAACTTTTTATTGCTTTAAACGCGTTTTCAGCCCCTGATTGTACACTTCAGGTGAAAATGTCAAAATCTTCAAAATGAGCAAAAGCACAATAAAATTAATGCTTGAATCATCTTCATTTTGATAAAATATACTAATGACAGCAAAAAGTTTGAGTCTACAACATTTAGTTTAGGTGTGAGAGCCAAAATGAACTTTGTATTGCTTTAAATGCATTTTCAGCCTGATTGTACACTTCAGGTGAAAATGTCAAAATCTTCAAAATGAGCAAAAGCACAATGAAATTAATGCTTGAATCATCTTCATTTTGCTAACATACACTAATGACAGCAAAAAGTTTGAGTCTACAACATTTAGTTAAGGTGTGAGAGCCAAAATGAACTTTTTATGGCTTTAAATGCATTTTCAGCCCGATTGTACACTTCAGGTGAAAATGTCAAAATCTTCAAAATGAGCAAAAGCACAATGAAATTAATGCTTGAATCATCTTCATTTTGCTAACATACACTAATGACAGAAAAAAGTTTGAGTCTACAACATTTAGTTAAGGTGTGAGAGTCAAAATGAACTTTTTATGGCTTTAAATGCATTTTCAGCCCGATTGTACACTTCAGGTGAAAATGTCAAAATCTTCAAAATGAGCAAAAGCAAAATAAAATTAATGCTTGAATCATCTTCATTTTGCTAAAATATACTAATGACAGCAAAAAGTTTGAGTCTACAACATTTAGTTAAGGTGTGAGAGCCAAAATGAACTTTTTATTGCTTTAAACGCGTTTTCAGCCCCTAATTGTACACTTCAGGTGAAAATGTCAAAATCTTCAAAATGAGCAAAAGCACAATGAAATTAATGCTTGAATCATCTTCATTTTGCTAACATACACTAATGACAGCAAAAAGTTTGAGTCTACAACATTTAGTTAAGGTGTGAGAGCCAAAATTAACTTTTTATGGCTTTAAATGCATTTTCAGCCCGATTGTACACTTCAGGTGAAAATGTCAAAATCTTCAAAATGAGCAAAAGCACAATAAAATTAATGCTTGAATCATCTTCATTTTGCTAAAATATACTAATGACAGCAAAAAGTTTGAGTCTACAACATTTAGTTTAGGTGTGAGAGCCAAAATGAACTTTTTATTGCTTTAAATGCATTTTCAGCCTGATTGTACACTTCAGGTGAAAATGTCAAAATCTTCAAAATGAGCAAAAGCACAATGAAATTAATGCTTGAATCATCTTCATTTTGCTAACATACACTAATGACAGCAAAAAGTTTGAGTCTACAACATTTAGTTAAGGTGTGAGAGCCAAAATGAACTTTTTATGGCTTTAAATGCATTTTCAGCCCGATTGTACACTTCAGGTGAAAATGTCAAAATCTTCAAAATGAGCAAAAGCACAATGAAATTAATGCTTGAATCATCTTCATTTTGCTAACATACACTAATGACAGCAAAAAGTTTGAGTCTACAACATTTAGTTAAGGTGTGAGAGCCAAAATGAACTTTTTATTGCTTTAAATGCATTTTCAGCCCGATTGTACACTTCAGGTGAAAATGTAAAAATCTTCAAAATGAGCAAAAGCACAATGAAATTAATGCTTGAATCATCTTCATTTTGCTAACATACACTAATGACAGCAAAAAGTTTGAGTCTACAACATTTAGTTAAGGTGTGAGAGCCAAAATGAACTTTTTATTGCTTTAAACGCGTTTTTAGCCCCTGATTGTACACTTCAGGTGAAACTGTCAAAATCTTCAAAATGATTATAAGCACATTGAAATTCATGCTGGAATCATCTTCAGGATGCTAAAATACACTAATGACAGCTAAAAGTTTGGGTCTACAACATTTAGTTAAGGTGTGAGAGCCAAATTGAACTTTTATTGCTTTAAATGCATTTTCAGCCTGATTGTACACTTCAGGTGAAACTGTCAAAATCTTCAAAATGAGCAAAAGCACAATGAAATTAATGCTGGAATCATCTTCAGGTTGCTAAAATACACTAATGACAGCAAAAAGTGTGAGTCTACAACATTTAGTTAAGGTGTGAGAGCCAAAATGAACTTTTTATTGCTTTAAATGCATTTTCAGCCCGATTGTACACTTCAGGTGAAACTGTCAACATTTTTAAAATGAGCAAAAGCACAATGAAATTAATGCTGGAATCATCTTCAGGTTGGTAAAATACACTAATGACAGCAAAAAGTTTGAGTCTACAACATTTAGTTAAGGTGTGAGAGCCAAAATGAACTTTTTATTGATTTATACGCGTTTTCAGCCCCTGATTGTACACTTCAAATGAAATTGTCAAAATCTTCCAAATGAGCATAATTACAATGAAATTAATGCTGGAAACATCTTCAGGTTGCTAAAATACACTAATGACAGCAAAAAGTTTGAGTCTACAACGTTTAGTTTAGGTGTGAGAGCCAAAATGTACTTTTTATTGCTTTAAATGCATTTTCAGCCTGATTGTTTACTTCAGGTGAAACTGTCAAAATCTTCAAAATGAGCAAAAGCACAATGAAATTAATGCTGGAATCATCTTCAGGTTGCTAAAATACACTAATGACAGCAAAAAGTTTGAGTCTAGAACATTTAGTTAAGGTGTGAGAGCCAAAATGAACTTTTTATTGCTTTAAATGCATTTTCAGCCCGATTGTACACTTCAGGTGAAAATGTCAAAATCTTCAAAATGAGCAAAAGCACAATGAAATTAATGCTTGAATCATCTTCATTTTGCTAAAATACACTAATGACAGCAAAAAGTTTGAGTCTACAACATTTAGTTAAGGTGTGAGAGCCAAAATGAACTTTTTATTGCTTTAAACGCGTTTTCAGCCCCTGATTGTACACTTCAGGTGAAAATGTCAAAATCTTCAAAATGAGCAAAAGCACAATGAAATTAATGCTTGAATCATCTTCATTTTGCTAACATACACTAATGACAGCAAAAAGTTTGAGTCTACAACATTTAGTTAAGGTGTGAGAGCCAAAATGAACTTTTTATGGCTTTAAATGCATTTTCAGCCCGATTGTACACTTCAGGTGAAAATGTCAAAATCTTCAAAATGAGCAAAAGCACAATGAAATTAATGCTTGAATCATCTTCATTTTGCTAAAATACACTAATGAAAGCAAAAAGTTTGAGTCTACAACGTTTAGTTTAGGTGTGAGAGCCAAAATGTACTTTTTATTGCTTTAAATGCATTTTCAGCCTGATTGTACACTTCAGGTGAAACTGTCAAAATCTTCAAAATGAGCAAAAGCACAATGAAATTAATGCTGGAATCATCTTCAGGTTGCTAAAATACACTAATGACAGCAAAAAGTTTGAGTCTACAACATTTAGTTAAGGTGTGAGAGCCAAAATGAACTTTTTATTGCTTTAAATGCATTTTCAGCCCGATTGTACACTTCAGGTGAAAATGTCAAAATCTTCAAAATGAGCAAAAGCACAATGAAATTAATGCTTGAATCATCTTCATTTTGCTAAAATACACTAATGACAGCAAAAAGTTTGAGTCTACAACATTTAGTTAAGGTGTGAGAGCCAAAATGAACTTTTTATTGCTTTAAACGCGTTTTCAGCCCCTGATTGTACACTTCAGGTGAAAATGTCAAAATCTTCAAAATGAGCAAAAGCACAATGAAATTAATGCTTGAATCATCTTCATTTTGCTAACATACACTAATGACAGCAAAAAGTTTGAGTCTACAACATTTAGTTAAGGTGTGAGAGCCAAAACGAACTTTTTATTGCTTTATACGCGTTTTCAGCCCCTGATTGTACACTTCAAATGAAATTGTCAAAATCTTCCAAATGAGCATAATTACAATGAAATTAATGCTGGAAACATCTTCAGGTTGCTAAAATACACTAATGACAGCAAAAAGTTTGAGTCTACAACGTTTAGTTTAGGTGTGAGAGCCAAAATGTACTTTTTATTGCTTTAAATGCATTTTCAGCCTGATTGTTTACTTCAGGTGAAACTGTCAAAATCTTCAAAATGAGCAAAAGCACAATGAAATTAATGCTGGAATCATCTTCAGGTTGCTAAAATACACTAATGACAGCAAAAAGTTTGAGTCTACAACATTTAGTTAAGGTGTGAGAGCCAAAATGAACTTTTTATTGCTTTAAATGCATTTTCAGCCCGATTGTACACTTCAGGTGAAAATGTCAAAATCTTCAAAATGAGCAAAAGCACAATGAAATTAATGCTTGAATCATCTTCATTTTGCTAAAATACACTAATGACAGCAAAAAGTTTGAGTCTACAACATTTAGTTAAGGTGTGAGAGCCAAAATGAACTTTTTATGGCTTTAAATGCATTTTCAGCCCGATTGTACACTTCAGGTGAAAATGTCAAAATCTTCAAAATGAGCAAAAGCACAATGAAATTAATGCTTGAATCATCTTCATTTTGCTAACATACACTAATGACAGCAAAAAGTTTGAGTCTACAACATTTAGTTAAGGTGTGAGAGCCAAAATGAACTTTTTATGGCTTTAAATGCATTTTCAGCCCGATTGTACACTTCAGGTGAAAATGTCAAAATCTTCAAAATGAGCAAAAGCACAATAAAATTAATGCTTGAATCATCTTCATTTTGCTAAAATATACTAATGACAGCAAAAAGTTTGAGTCTACAACATTTAGTTTAGGTGTGAGAGCCAAAATGAACTTTTTATTGCTTTAAATGCATTTTCAGCCTGATTGTACACTTCAGGTGAAAATGTCAAAATCTTCAAAATGAGCAAAAGCACAATGAAATTAATGCTTGAATCATCTTCATTTTGCTAACATACACTAATGACAGCAAAAAGTTTGAGTCTACAACATTTAGTTAAGGTGTGAGAGCCAAAATGAACTTTTTATGGCTTTAAATGCATTTTCAGCCCGATTGTACACTTCAGGTGAAAATGTCAAAATCTTCAAAATGAGCAAAAGCACAATGAAATTAATGCTTGAATCATCTTCATTTTGCTAACATACACTAATGACAGCAAAAAGTTTGAGTCTACAACATTTAGTTAAGGTGTGAGAGCCAAAATGAACTTTTTATGGCTTTAAATGCATTTTCAGCCCGATTGTACACTTCAGGTGAAAATGTCAAAATCTTCAAAATGAGCAAAAGCACAATGAAATTAATGCTTGAATCATCTTCATTTTGCTAACATACACTAATGACAGCAAAAAGTTTGAGTCTACAACATTTAGTTAAGGTGTGAGAGCCAAAATGAACTTTTTATTGCTTTAAACGCGTTTTCAGCCCCTAATTGTACACTTCAGGTGAAAATGTCAAAATCTTCAAAATGAGCAAAAGCACAATGAAATTAATGCTTGAATCATCTTCATTTTGCTAAAATACACTAATGAAAGCAAAACGTTTGAATCTACAACATTTAGTTAAGGTGTGAGAGCCAAAATGAACTTTTTATTGCTTTAAATGCATTTTCAGCCCGATTGTACACTTCAGGTGAAAATGTAAAAATCTTCAAAATGAGCAAAAGCACAATGAAATTAATGCTTGAATCATCTTCATTTTGCTAACATACACTAATGACAGCAAAAAGTTTGAGTCTACAACATTTAGTTAAGGTGTGAGAGCCAAAATGAACTTTTTATTGCTTTAAACGCGTTTTTAGCCCCTGATTGTACACTTCAGGTGAAACTGTCAAAATCTTCAAAATGATTATAAGCACATTGAAATTAATGCTGGAATCATCTTCAGGATGCTAAAATACACTAATGACAGCTAAAAGTTTGGGTCTACAACATTTAGTTAAGGTGTGAGAGCCAAATTGAACTTTTATTGCTTTAAATGCATTTTCAGCCTGATTGTACACTTCAGGTGAAACTGTCAAAATCTTCAAAATGAGCAAAAGCACAATGAAATTAATGCTGGAATCATCTTCAGGTTGCTAAAATACACTAATGACAGCAAAAAGTGTGAGTCTACAACATTTAGTTAAGGTGTGAGAGCCAAAATGAACTTTTTATTGCTTTAAATGCATTTTCAGCCCGATTGTACACTTCAGGTGAAACTGTCAACATTTTTAAAATGAGCAAAAGCACAATGAAATTAATGCTGGAATCATCTTCAGGTTGCTAAAATACACTAATGACAGCAAAAAGTTTGAGTCTACAACGTTTAGTTTAGGTGTGAGAGCCAAAATGTACTTTTTATTGCTTTAAATGCATTTTCAGCCTGATTGTTTACTTCAGGTGAAACTGTCAAAATCTTCAAAATGAGCAAAAGCACAATGAAATTAATGCTGGAATCATCTTCAGGTTGCTAAAATACACTAATGACAGCAAAAAGTTTGAGTCTAGAACATTTAGTTAAGGTGTGAGAGCCAAAATGAACTTTTTATTGCTTTAAATGCATTTTCAGCCCGATTGTACACTTCAGGTGAAAATGTCAAAATCTTCAAAATGAGCAAAAGCACAATGAAATTAATGCTTGAATCATCTTCATTTTGCTAAAATACACTAATGACAGCAAAAAGTTTGAGTCTACAACATTTAGTTAAGGTGTGAGAGCCAAAATGAACTTTTTATTGCTTTAAACGCGTTTTCAGCCCCTGATTGTACACTTCAGGTGAAAATGTCAAAATCTTCAAAATGAGCAAAAGCACAATGAAATTAATGCTTGAATCATCTTCATTTTGCTAACATACACTAATGACAGCAAAAAGTTTGAGTCTACAACATTTAGTTAAGGTGTGAGAGCCAAAATGAACTTTTTATGGCTTTAAATGCATTTTCAGCCCGATTGTACACTTCAGGTGAAACTGTCAAAATCTTCAAAATGAGCAAAAGCACAATGAAATTAATGCTGGAATCATCTTCAGGTTGCTAAAATACACTAATGACAGCAAAAAGTTTGAGTCTACAACATTTAGTTAAGGTGTGAGAGCCAAAATGAACTTTTTATTGCTTTAAATGCATTTTCAGCCCGATTGTACACTTCAGGTGAAAATGTCAAAATCTTCAAAATGAGCAAAAGCACAATGAAATTAATGCTTGAATCATCTTCATTTTGCTAAAATACACTAATGACAGCAAAAAGTTTGAGTCTACAACATTTAGTTAAGGTGTGAGAGCCAAAATGAACTTTTTATTGCTTTAAACGCGTTTTCAGCCCCTGATTGTACACTTCAGGTGAAAATGTCAAAATCTTCAAAATGAGCAAAAGCACAATGAAATTAATGCTTGAATCATCTTCATTTTGCTAACATACACTAATGACAGCAAAAAGTTTGAGTCAACATTTAGTTAAGGTGTGAGAGCCAAAATGAACTTTTTATGGCTTTAAATGCATTTTCAGCCCGATTGTACACTTCAGGTGAAAATGTCAAAATCTTCAAAATGAGCAAAAGCACAATGAAATTAATGCTTGAATCATCTTCATTTTGCTAACATACACTAATGACAGCAAAAAGTTTGAGTCTACAACATTTAGTTAAGGTGTGAGAGCCAAAATGAACTTTTTATGGCTTTAAATGCATTTTCAGCCCGATTGTACACTTCAGGTGAAAATGTCAAAATCTTCAAAATGAGCAAAAGCACAATAAAATTAATGCTTGAATCATCTTCATTTTGCTAAAATATACTAATGACAGCAAAAAGTTTGAGTCTACAACATTTAGTTTAGGTGTGAGAGCCAAAATGAACTTTTTATTGCTTTAAATGCATTTTCAGCCTGATTGTACACTTCAGGTGAAAATGTCAAAATCTTCAAAATGAGCAAAAGCACAATGAAATTAATGCTTGAATCATCTTCATTTTGCTAACATACACTAATGACAGCAAAAAGTTTGAGTCTACAACATTTAGTTAAGGTGTGAGAGCCAAAATGAACTTTTTATGGCTTTAAATGCATTTTCAGCCCGATTGTACACTTCAGGTGAAAATGTCAAAATCTTCAAAATGAGCAAAAGCACAATGAAATTAATGCTTGAATCATCTTCATTTTGCTAACATACACTAATGACAGCAAAAAGTTTGAGTCTACAACATTTAGTTAAGGTGTGAGAGCCAAAATTAACTTTTTATTGCTTTAAACGCGTTTTCAGCCCCTAATTGTACACTTCAGGTGAAAATGTCAAAATCTTCAAAATGAGCAAAAGCACAATGAAATTAATGCTTGAATCATCTTCATTTTGCTAAAATACACTAATGAAAGCAAAAAGTTTGAATCTACAACATTTAGTTAAGGTGTGAGAGCCAAAATGAACTTTTTATTGCTTTAAATGCATTTTCAGCCCGATTGTACACTTCAGGTGAAAATGTAAAAATCTTCAAAATGAGCAAAAGCACAATGAAATTAATGCTTGAATCATCTTCATTTTGCTAACATACACTAATGACAGCAAAAAGTTTGAGTCTACAACGTTTAGTTTAGGTGTGAGAGCCAAAATGTACTTTTTATTGCTTTAAATGCATTTTCAGCCTGATTGTTTACTTCAGGTGAAACTGTCAAAATCTTCAAAATGAGCAAAAGCACAATGAAATTAATGCTGGAATCATCTTCAGGTTGCTAAAATACACTAATGACAGCAAAAAGTTTGAGTCTACAACATTTAGTTAAGGTGTGAGAGCCAAAATGAACTTTTTATTGCTTTAAATGCATTTTCAGCCCGATTGTACACTTCAGGTGAAAATGTCAAAATCTTCAAAATGAGCAAAAGCACAATGAAATTAATGCTTGAATCATCTTCATTTTGCTAAAATACACTAATGAAAGCAAAAAGTTTGAGTCTACAACATTTAGTTAAGGTGTGAGAGCCAAAATGAACTTTTTATTGCTTTAAACGCGTTTTCAGCCCCTGATTGTACACTTCAGGTGAAACTGTCAAAATCTTCAAAATGAGCATAATTACAATGAAATTAATGCTGGAAACATCTTCAGGTTGCTAAAATACACTAATGACAGCAAAAAGTTTGAGTCTACAACGTTTAGTTTAGGTGTGAGAGCCAAAATGTACTTTTTATTGCTTTAAATGCATTTTCAGCCTGATTGTTTACTTCAGGTGAAACTGTCAAAATCTTCAAAATGAGCAAAAGCACAATGAAATTAATGCTGGAATCATCTTCAGGTTGCTAAAATACACTAATGACAGCAAAAAGTTTGAGTCTACAACATTTAGTTAAGGTGTGAGAGCCAAAATGAACTTTTTATTGCTTTAAATGCATTTTCAGCCCGATTGTACACTTCAGGTGAAAATGTCAAAATCTTCAAAATGAGCAAAAGCACAATGAAATTAATGCTTGAATCATCTTCATTTTGCTAAAATACACTAATGACAGCAAAAAGTTTGAGTCTACAACATTTAGTTAAGGTGTGAGAGCCAAAATGAATTTTTTATGGCTTTAAATGCATTTTCAGCCCGATTGTACACTTCAGGTGAAAATGTCAAAATCTTCAAAATGAGCAAAAGCACAATGAAATTAATGCTTGAATCATCTTCATTTTGTTAACATACACTAATGACAGCAAAAAGTTTGAGTCTACAACATTTAGTTAAGGTGTGAGAGCCAAAATGAACTTTTTATGGCTTTAAATGCATTTTCAGCCCGATTGTACACTTCAGGTGAAAATGTCAAAATCTTCAAAATGAGCAAAAGCACAATAAAATTAATGCTTGAATCATCTTCATTTTGCTAAAATATACTAATGACAGCAAAAAGTTTGAGTCTACAACATTTAGTTTAGGTGTGAGAGCCAAAATGAACTTTTTATTGCTTTAAATGCATTTTCAGCCTGATTGTACACTTCAGGTGAAAATGTCAAAATCTTCAAAATGAGCAAAAGCACAATGAAATTAATGCTTGAATCATCTTCATTTTGCTAACATACACTAATGACAGCAAAAAGTTTGAGTCTACAACATTTAGTTAAGGTGTGAGAGCCAAAATGAACTTTTTATGGCTTTAAATGCATTTTCAGCCCGATTGTACACTTCAGGTGAAAATGTCAAAATCTTCAAAATGAGCAAAAGCACAATGAAATTAATGCTTGAATCATCTTCATTTTGCTAACATACACTAATGACAGCAAAAAGTTTGAGTCTACAACATTTAGTTAAGGTGTGAGAGCCAAAATGAACTTTTTATGGCTTTAAATGCATTTTCAGCCTGATTGTACACTTCAGGTGAAAATGTCAAAATCTTCAAAATGAGCAAAAGCACAATAAAATTAATGCTTGAATCATCTTCATTTTGCTAAAATATACTAATGACAGCAAACAGTTTGAGTCTACAACATTTAGTTAAGGTGTGAGAGCCAAAATGAACTTTTTATTGCTTTAAACGCGTTTTCAGCCCCTAATTGTACACTTCAGGTGAAAATGTCAAAATCTTCAAAATGAGCAAAAGCACAATGAAATTAATGCTTGAATCATCTTCATTTTGCTAAAATACACTAATGAAAGCAAAAAGTTTGAATCTACAACATTTAGTTAAGGTGTGAGAGCCAAAATGAACTTTTTATTGCTTTAAATGCATTTTCAGCCCGATTGTACACTTCAGGTGAAAATGTAAAAATCTTCATAATGAGCAAAAGCACAATGAAATTAATGCTTGAATCATCTTCATTTTGCTAACATACACTAATGACAGCAAAAAGTTTGAGTCTACAACATTTAGTTAAGGTGTGAGAGCCAAAATGAACTTTTTATGGCTTTAAATGCATTTCCAGCCCGATTGTACACTTCAAGTGAAAATGTCAAAATCTTCAAAATGAGCAAAAGCACAATGAAATTAATGCTTGAATCATCTTCATTTTGCTAAAATACACTAATGACAGCAAAAAGTTTGAGTCTACAACATTTAGTTAAGGTGTGAGAGCCAAAATGAACTTTTTATTGCTTTAAATGCATTTTCAGCCTGATTGTACACTTCAGGTGAAAATGTCAAAATCTTCAAAATGAGCAAAAGCACAATGAAATTAATGCTTGAATCATCTTCATTTTGCTAACATACACTAATGACAGCAAAAAGTTTGAGTCTACAACATTTAGTTAAGGTGTGAGAGCCAAAATGAACTTTTTATTGCTTTAAACGCGTTTTCAGCCCCTAATTGTACACTTCAGGTGAAAATGTCAAAATCTTCAAAATGAGCAAAAGCACAATGAAATTAATGCTTGAATCATCTTCATTTTGCTAAAATACACTAATGACAGCAAAAAGTTTGAGTCTACAACATTTAGTTAAGGTGTGAGAGCCAAAATGAACTTTTTATTGCTTTAAACGCGTTTTCAGCCCCTGATTGTACACTTCAGGTGAAAATGTCAAAATCTTCAAAATGAGCAAAAGCACAATGAAATTAATGCTTGAATCATCTTCATTTTGCTAACATACACTAATGACAGCAACAAGTTTGAGTCTACAACATTTAGTTAAGGTGTGAGAGCCAAAATGAACTTTTTATGGCTTTAAATGCATTTTCAGCCCGATTGTACACTTCAGGTGAAAATGTCAAAATCTTCAAAATGAGCAAAAGCACAATAAAATTAATGCTTGAATCATCTTCATTTTGCTAAAATATACTAATGACAGCAAAAAGTTTGAGTCTACAACATTTAGTTTAGGTGTGAGAGCCAAAATGAACTTTTTATTGCTTTAAATGCATTTTCAGCCTGATTGTACACTTCAGGTGAAAATGTCAAAATCTTCAAAATGAGCAAAAGCACAATGAAATTAATGCTTGAATCATCTTCATTTTGCTAACATACACTAATGACAGCAAAAAGTTTGAGTCTACAACGTTTAGTTTAGGTGTGAGAGCCAAAATGTACTTTTTATTGCTTTAAATGCATTTTCAGCCTGATTGTTTACTTCAGGTGAAACTGTCAAAATCTTCAAAATTAGCAAAAGCACAATGAAATTAATTCTGGAATCATCTACAGGTTGCTAAAATACACAAATGACAGCAAAAAGTTTGAGTCTACAACATTTAGTTAAGGTGTGAGAGCCAAAATGAACTTTTTATGGCTTTAAATGCATTTTCAGCCCGATTGTACACTTCAGGTGAAAATGTCAAAATCTTCAAAATGAGCAAAAGCACAATGAAATTAATGCTTGAATCATCTTCATTTTGCTAACATACACTAATGACAGCAAAAAGTTTGAGTCTACAACATTTAGTTAAGGTGTGAGAGCCAAAATGAACTTTTTATGGCTTTAAATGCATTTTCAGCCCGATTGTACACTTCAGGTGAAAATGTCAAAATCTTCAAAATGAGCAAAAGCACAATAAAATTAATGCTTGAATCATCTTCATTTTGCTAAAATATACTAATGACAGCAAAAAGTTTGAGTCTACAACATTTAGTTTAGGTGTGAGAGCCAAAATGAACTTTTTATTGCTTTAAATGCATTTTCAGCCTGATTGTACACTTCAGGTGAAAATGTCAAAATCTTCAAAATGAGCAAAAGCACAATGAAATTAATGCTTGAATCATCTTCATTTTGCTAAAATACACTAATGAAAGCAAAAAGTTTGAGTCTACAACATTTAGTTAAGGTGTGAGAGCCAAAATGAACTTTTTATTGCTTTAAACGCGTTTTCAGCCCCTGATTGTACACTTCAGGTGAAACTGTCAAAATCTTCAAAATGAGCAAAAGCACAATGAAATTAATGCTTGAATCATCTTCATTTTGCTAAAATACACTAATGACAGCAACAAGTTTGAGTCTACAACATTTAGTTAAGGTGTGAGAGCCAAAATGAACTTTTTATGGCTTTAAATGCATTTTCAGCCCGATTGTACACTTCAGGTGAAAATGTCAAAATCTTCAAAATGAGCAAAAGCACAATAAAATTAATGCTTGAATCATCTTCATTTTGCTAAAATATACTAATGACAGCAAAAAGTTTGAGTCTACAACATTTAGTTTAGGTGTGAGAGCCAAAATGAACTTTTTATTGCTTTAAATGCATTTTCAGCCTGATTGTACACTTCAGGTGAAAATGTCAAAATCTTCAAAATGAGCAAAAGCACAATGAAATTAATGCTTGAATCATCTTCATTTTGCTAACATACACTAATGACAGCAAAAAGTTTGAGTCTACAACGTTTAGTTTAGGTGTGAGAGCCAAAATGTACTTTTTATTGCTTTAAATGCATTTTCAGCCTGATTGTTTACTTCAGGTGAAACTGTCAAAATCTTCAAAATTAGCAAAAGCACAATGAAATTAATTCTGGAATCATCTACAGGTTGCTAAAATACACAAATGACAGCAAAAAGTTTGAGTCTACAACATTTAGTTAAGGTGTGAGAGCCAAAATGAACTTTTTATGGCTTTAAATGCATTTTCAGCCCGATTGTACACTTCAGGTGAAAATGTCAAAATCTTCAAAATGAGCAAAAGCACAATGAAATTAATGCTTGAATCATCTTCATTTTGCTAACATACACTAATGACAGCAAAAAGTTTGAGTCTACAACATTTAGTTAAGGTGTGAGAGCCAAAATGAACTTTTTATGGCTTTAAATGCATTTTCAGCCCGATTGTACACTTCAGGTGAAAATGTCAAAATCTTCAAAATGAGCAAAAGCACAATAAAATTAATGCTTGAATCATCTTCATTTTGCTAAAATATACTAATGACAGCAAAAAGTTTGAGTCTACAACATTTAGTTTAGGTGTGAGAGCCAAAATGAACTTTTTATTGCTTTAAATGCATTTTCAGCCTGATTGTACACTTCAGGTGAAAATGTCAAAATCTTCAAAATGAGCAAAAGCACAATGAAATTAATGCTTGAATCATCTTCATTTTGCTAAAATACACTAATGAAAGCAAAAAGTTTGAGTCTACAACATTTAGTTAAGGTGTGAGAGCCAAAATGAACTTTTTATTGCTTTAAACGCGTTTTCAGCCCCTGATTGTACACTTCAGGTGAAACTGTCAAAATCTTCAAAATGAGCAAAAGCACAATGAAATTAATGCTTGAATCATCTTCATTTTGCTAAAATACACTAATGACAGCAACAAGTTTGAGTCTACAACATTTAGTTAAGGTGTGAGAGCCAAAACTAACTTTTTATTGCTTTATACGCGTTTTCAGCCCCTGATTGTACACTTCAAATGAAATTGTCAAAATCTTCCAAATGAGCATAATTACAATGAAATTAATGCTGGAAACATCTTCAGGTTGCTAAAATACACTAATGACAGCAAAAAGTTTGAGTCTACAACGTTTAGTTTAGGTGTGAGAGCCAAAATGTACTTTTTATTGCTTTAAATGCATTTTCAGCCTGATTGTTTACTTCAGGTGAAACTGTCAAAATCTTCAAAATGAGCAAAAGCACAATGAAATTAATGCTGGAATCATCTTCAGGTTGCTAAAATACACTAATGACAGCAAAAAGTTTGAGTCTACAACATTTAGTTAAGGTGTGAGAGCCAAAATGAACTTTTTATTGCTTTAAATGCATTTTCAGCCCGATTGTACACTTCAGGTGAAAATGTCAAAATCTTCAAAATGAGCAAAAGCACAATGAAATTAATGCTTGAATCATCTTCATTTTGCTAAAATACACTAATGACAGCAAAAAGTTTGAGTCTACAACATTTAGTTAAGGTGTGAGAGCCAAAATGAATTTTTTATGGCTTTAAATGCATTTTCAGCCCGATTGTACACTTCAGGTGAAAATGTCAAAATCTTCAAAATGAGCAAAAGCACAATGAAATTAATGCTTGAATCATCTTCATTTTGCTAACATACACTAATGACAGCAAAAAGTTTGAGTCTACAACATTTAGTTAAGGTGTGAGAGCCAAAATGAACTTTTTATGGCTTTAAATGCATTTTCAGCCCGATTGTACACTTCAGGTGAAAATGTCAAAATCTTCAAAATGAGCAAAAGCACAATAAAATTAATGCTTGAATCATCTTCATTTTGCTAAAATATACTAATGACAGCAAAAAGTTTGAGTCTACAACATTTAGTTTAGGTGTGAGAGCCAAAATGAACTTTTTATTGCTTTAAATGCATTTTCAGCCTGATTGTACACTTCAGGTGAAAATGTCAAAATCTTCAAAATGAGCAAAAGCACAATGAAATTAATGCTTGAATCATCTTCATTTTGCTAACATACACTAATGACAGCAAAAAGTTTGAGTCTACAACATTTAGTTAAGGTGTGAGAGCCAAAATGAACTTTTTATGGCTTTAAATGCATTTTCAGCCCGATTGTACACTTCAGGTGAAAATGTCAAAATCTTCAAAATGAGCAAAAGCACAATGAAATTAATGCTTGAATCATCTTCATTTTGCTAACATACACTAATGACAGCAAAAAGTTTGAGTCTACAACATTTAGTTAAGGTGTGAGAGCCAAAATGAACTTTTTATGGCTTTAAATGCATTTTCAGCCTGATTGTACACTTCAGGTGAAAATGTCAAAATCTTCAAAATGAGCAAAAGCACAATAAAATTAATGCTTGAATCATCTTCATTTTGCTAAAATATACTAATGACAGCAAACAGTTTGAGTCTACAACATTTAGTTAAGGTGTGAGAGCCAAAATGAACTTTTTATTGCTTTAAACGCGTTTTCAGCCCCTAATTGTACACTTCAGGTGAAAATGTCAAAATCTTCAAAATGAGCAAAAGCACAATGAAATTAATGCTTGAATCATCTTCATTTTGCTAAAATACACTAATGAAAGCAAAAAGTTTGAATCTACAACATTTAGTTAAGGTGTGAGAGCCAAAATTAACTTTGTATTGCTTTAAATGCATTTTCAGCCCGATTGTACACTTCAGGTGAAAATGTAAAAATCTTCAAAATGAGCAAAAGCACAATGAAATTAATGCTTGAATCATCTTCATTTTGCTAACATACACTAATGACAGCAAAAAGTTTGAGTCTACAACATTTAGTTAAGGTGTGAGAGCCAAAATGAACTTTTTATGGCTTTAAATGCATTTCCAGCCCGATTGTACACTTCAAGTGAAAATGTCAAAATCTTCAAAATGAGCAAAAGCACAATGAAATTAATGCTTGAATCATCTTCATTTTGCTAAAATACACTAATGACAGCAAAAAGTTTGAGTCTACAACATTTAGTTAAGGTGTGAGAGCCAAAATGAACTTTTTATTGCTTTAAATGCATTTTCAGCCTGATTGTACACTTCAGGTGAAAATGTCAAAATCTTCAAAATGAGCAAAAGCACAATGAAATTAATGCTTGAATCATCTTCATTTTGCTAACATACACTAATGACAGCAAAAAGTTTGAGTCTACAACATTTAGTTAAGGTGTGAGAGCCAAAATGAACTTTTTATTGCTTTAAACGCGTTTTCAGCCCCTAATTGTACACTTCAGGTGAAAATGTCAAAATCTTCAAAATGAGCAAAAGCACAATGAAATTAATGCTTGAATCATCTTCATTTTGCTAAAATACACTAATGACAGCAAAAAGTTTGAGTCTACAACATTTAGTTAAGGTGTGAGAGCCAAAATGAACTTTTTATTGCTTTAAACGCGTTTTCAGCCCCTGATTGTACACTTCAGGTGAAAATGTCAAAATCTTCAAAATGAGCAAAAGCACAATGAAATTAATGCTTGAATCATCTTCATTTTGCTAACATACACTAATGACAGCAACAAGTTTGAGTCTACAACATTTAGTTAAGGTGTGAGAGCCAAAATGAACTTTTTATGGCTTTAAATGCATTTTCAGCCCGATTGTACACTTCAGGTGAAAATGTCAAAATCTTCAAAATGAGCAAAAGCACAATAAAATTAATGCTTGAATCATCTTCATTTTGCTAAAATATACTAATGACAGCAAAAAGTTTGAGTCTACAACATTTAGTTTAGGTGTGAGAGCCAAAATGAACTTTTTATTGCTTTAAATGCATTTTCAGCCTGATTGTACACTTCAGGTGAAAATGTCAAAATCTTCAAAATGAGCAAAAGCACAATGAAATTAATGCTTGAATCATCTTCATTTTGCTAACATACACTAATGACAGCAAAAAGTTTGAGTCTACAACGTTTAGTTTAGGTGTGAGAGCCAAAATGTACTTTTTATTGCTTTAAATGCATTTTCAGCCTGATTGTTTACTTCAGGTGAAACTGTCAAAATCTTCAAAATTAGCAAAAGCACAATGAAATTAATTCTGGAATCATCTACAGGTTGCTAAAATACACAAATGACAGCAAAAAGTTTGAGTCTACAACATTTAGTTAAGGTGTGAGAGCCAAAATGAACTTTTTATGGCTTTAAATGCATTTTCAGCCCGATTGTACACTTCAGGTGAAAATGTCAAAATCTTCAAAATGAGCAAAAGCACAATGAAATTAATGCTTGAATCATCTTCATTTTGCTAACATACACTAATGACAGCAAAAAGTTTGAGTCTACAACATTTAGTTAAGGTGTGAGAGCCAAAATGAACTTTTTATGGCTTTAAATGCATTTTCAGCCCGATTGTACACTTCAGGTGAAAATGTCAAAATCTTCAAAATGAGCAAAAGCACAATAAAATTAATGCTTGAATCATCTTCATTTTGCTAAAATATACTAATGACAGCAAAAAGTTTGAGTCTACAACATTTAGTTTAGGTGTGAGAGCCAAAATGAACTTTTTATTGCTTTAAATGCATTTTCAGCCTGATTGTACACTTCAGGTGAAAATGTCAAAATCTTCAAAATGAGCAAAAGCACAATGAAATTAATGCTTGAATCATCTTCATTTTGCTAACATACACTAATGACAGCAAAAAGTTTGAGTCTACAACATTTAGTTAAGGTGTGAGAGCCAAAATGAACTTTTTATGGCTTTAAATGCATTTTCAGCCCGATTGTACACTTCAGGTGAAAATGTCAAAATCTTCAAAATGAGCAAAAGCACAATGAAATTAATGCTTGAATCATCTTCATTTTGCTAACATACACTAATGACAGCAAAAAGTTTGAGTCTACAACATTTAGTTAAGGTGTGAGAGCCAAAATTAACTTTTTATTGCTTTAAACGCGTTTTCAGCCCCTAATTGTACACTTCAGGTGAAAATGTCAAAATCTTCAAAATGAGCAAAAGCACAATGAAATTAATGCTTGAATCATCTTCATTTTGCTAAAATACACTAATGAAAGCAAAAAGTTTGAATCTACAACATTTAGTTAAGGTGTGAGAGCCAAAATGAACTTTTTATTGCTTTAAATGCATTTTCAGCCCGATTGTACACTTCAGGTGAAAATGTAAAAATCTTCAAAATGAGCAAAAGCACAATGAAATTAATGCTTGAATCATCTTCATTTTGCTAACATACACTAATGACAGCAAAAAGTTTGAGTCTACAACGTTTAGTTTAGGTGTGAGAGCCAAAATGTACTTTTTATTGCTTTAAATGCATTTTCAGCCTGATTGTTTACTTCAGGTGAAACTGTCAAAATCTTCAAAATGAGCAAAAGCACAATGAAATTAATGCTGGAATCATCTTCAGGTTGCTAAAATACACTAATGACAGCAAAAAGTTTGAGTCTACAACATTTAGTTAAGGTGTGAGAGCCAAAATGAACTTTTTAGTGCTTTAAATGCATTTTCAGCCCGATTGTACACTTCAGGTGAAAATGTCAAAATCTACAAAATGAGCAAAAGCACAATGAAATTAATGCTTGAATCATCTTCATTTTGCTAAAATACACTAATGACAGCAAAAAGTTTGAGTCTACAACATTTAGTTAAGGTGTGAGAGCCAAAATGAACTTTTTATTGCTTTAAACGCGTTTTCAGCCCCTGATTGTACACTTCAGGTGAAAATGTCAAAATCTTCAAAATGAGCAAAAGCACAATGAAATTAATGCTTGAATCATCTTCATTTTGCTAACATACACTAATGACAGCAAAAAGTTTGAGTCTACAACATTTAGTTAAGGTGTGAGAGCCAAAACGAACTTTTTATTGCTTTATACGCGTTTTCAGCCCCTGATTGTACACTTCAAATGAAATTGTCAAAATCTTCCAAATGAGCATAATTACAATGAAATTAATGCTGGAAACATCTTCAGGTTGCTAAAATACACTAATGACAGCAAAAAGTTTGAGTCTACAACGTTTAGTTTAGGTGTGAGAGCCAAAATGAACTTTTTATGGCTTTAAATGCATTTTCAGCCCGATTGTACACTTCAGGTGAAAATGTCAAAATCTTCAAAATGAGCAAAAGCACAATAAAATTAATGCTTGAATCATCTTAATTTTGCTAAAATATACTAATGACAGCAAAAAGTTTGAGTCTACAACATTTAGTTTAGGTGTGAGAGCCAAAATGAACTTTTTATTGCTTTAAATGCATTTTCAGCCTGATTGTACACTTCAGGTGAAAATGTCAAAATCTTCAAAATGAGCAAAAGCACAATGAAATTAATGCTTGAATCATCTTCATTTTGCTAACATACACTAATGACAGCAAAAAGTTTGAGTCTACAACATTTAGTTAAGGTGTGAGAGCCAAAATGAACTTTTTATGGCTTTAAATGCATTTTCAGCCCGATTGTACACTTCAGGTGAAAATGTCAAAATCTTCAAAATGAGCAAAAGCACAATGAAATTAATGCTTGAATCATCTTCATTTTGCTAACATACACTAATGACAGCAAAAAGTTTGAGTCTACAACATTTAGTTAAGGTGTGAGAGCCAAAATGAACTTTTTATGGCTTTAAATGCATTTTCAGCCTGATTGTACACTTCAGGTGAAAATGTCAAAATCTTCAAAATGAGCAAAAGCACAATAAAATTAATGCTTGAATCATCTTCATTTTGCTAAAATATACTAATGACAGCAAACAGTTTGAGTCTACAACATTTAGTTAAGGTGTGAGAGCCAAAATGAACTTTTTATTGCTTTAAACGCGTTTTCAGCCCCTAATTGTACACTTCAGGTGAAAATGTCAAAATCTTCAAAATGAGCAAAAGCACAATGAAATTAATGCTTGAATCATCTTCATTTTGCTAAAATACACTAATGAAAGCAAAAAGTTTGAATCTACAACATTTAGTTAAGGTGTGAGAGCCAAAATGAACTTTTTATTGCTTTAAATGCATTTTCAGCCCGATTGTACACTTCAGGTGAAAATGTAAAAATCTTCAAAATGAGCAAAATCACAATGAAATTAATGCTTGAATCATCTTCATTTTGCTAACATACACTAATGACAGCAAAAAGTTTGAGTCTACAACATTTAGTTAAGGTGTGAGAGCCAAAATGAACTTTTTATGGCTTTAAATGCATTTCCAGCCCGATTGTACACTTCAAGTGAAAATGTCAAAATCTTCAAAATGAGCAAAAGCACAATGAAATTAATGCTTGAATCATCTTCATTTTGCTAAAATACACTAATGACAGCAAAAAGTTTGAGTCTACAACATTTAGTTAAGGTGTGAGAGCCAAAATGAACTTTTTATTGCTTTAAACGCGTTTTCAGCCCCTGATTGTACACTTCAGGTGAAAATGTCAAAATCTTCAAAATGAGCAAAAGCACAATGAAATTAATGCTTGAATCATCTTCATTTTGCTAACATACACTAATGACAGCAAAAAGTTTGAGTCTACAACATTTAGTTAAGGTGTGAGAGCCAAAATTAACTTTTTATGGCTTTAAATGCATTTTCAGCCCGATTGTACACTTCAGGTGAAAATGTCAAAATCTTCAAAATGAGCAAAAGCACAATAAAATTAATGCTTGAATCATCTTCATTTTGCTAAAATATACTAATGACAGCAAAAAGTTTGAGTCTACAACATTTAGTTTAGGTGTGAGAGCCAAAATGAACTTTGTATTGCTTTAAATGCATTTTCAGCCTGATTGTACACTTCAGGTGAAACTGTCAAAATCTTCAAAATGAGCAAAAGCACAATTAAATTAATGCTGGAATCATCTTCAGGTTGCTAAAATACACTAATGACAGCAAAAAGTTTGAGTCTACAACATTTAGTTAAGGTGTGAGAGCCAAAATGAACTTTTTATGGCTTTAAATGCATTTTCAGCCCGATTGTACACTTCAGGTGAAAATGTCAAAATCTTCAAAATGAGCAAAAGCACAATAAAATTAATGCTTGAATCATCTTCATTTTGCTAAAATATACTAATGACAGCAAAAAGTTTGAGTCTACAACATTTAGTTAAGGTGTGAGAGCCAAAATGAACTTTTTATTGCTTTAAACGCGTTTTCAGCCCCTAATTGTACACTTCAGGTGAAAATGTCAAAATCTTCAAAATGAGCAAAAGCACAATGAAATTAATGCTTGAATCATCTTCATTTTGCTAAAATACACTAATGAAAGCAAAAAGTTTGAATCTACAACATTTAGTTAAGGTGTGAGAGCCAAAATGAACTTTTTATGGCTTTAAATGCATTTTCAGCCCGATTGTACACTTCAGGTGAAAATGTAAAAATCTTCAAAATGAGCAAAAGCACAATGAAATTAATGCTTGAATCATCTTCATTTTGCTAACATACACTAATGACAGCAAAAAGTTTGAGTCTACAACATTTAGTTAAGGTGTGAGAGCCAAAATGAACTTTTTATGGCTTTAAATGCATTTCCAGCCCGATTGTACACTTCAAGTGAAAATGTCAAAATCTTCAAAATGAGCAAAAGCACAATGAAATTAATGCTTGAATCATCTTCATTTTGCTAAAATACACTAATGACAGCAAAAAGTTTGAGTCTACAACATTTAGTTAAGGTGTGAGAGCCAAAATGAACTTTTTATGGCTTTAAATGCATTTTCAGCCCGATTGTACACTTCAGGTGAAAATGTCAAAATCTTCAAAATGAGCAAAAGCACAATAAAATTAATGCTTGAATCATCTTCATTTTGCTAAAATATACTAATGACAGCAAAAAGTTTGAGTCTACAACATTTAGTTTAGGTGTGAGAGCCAAAATGAACTTTTTATTGCTTTAAATGCATTTTCAGCCTGATTGTACACTTCAGGTGAAAATGTCAAAATCTTCAAAATGAGCAAAAGCACAATGAAATTAATGCTTGAATCATCTTCATTTTGCTAACATACACTAATGACAGAAAAAAGTTTGAGTCTACAACATTTAGTTAAGGTGTGAGAGCCAAAATGAACTTTTTATGGCTTTAAATGCATTTTCAGCCCGATTGTACACTTCAGGTGAAAATGTCAAAATCTTCAAAATGAGCAAAAGCACAATGAAATTAATGCTTGAATCATCTTCATTTTGCTAACATACACTAATGACAGAAAAAAGTTTGAGTCTACAACATTTAGTTAAGGTGTGAGAGCCAAAATGAACTTTTTATGGCTTTAAATGCATTTTCAGCCCGATTGTACACTTCAGGTGAAAATGTCAAAATCTTCAAAATGAGCAAAAGCAAAATAAAATTAATGCTTGAATCATCTTCATTTTGCTAAAATATACTAATGACAGCAAAAAGTTTGAGTCTACAACATTTAGTTAAGGTGTGAGAGCCAAAATGAACTTTTTATTGCTTTAAACGCGTTTTCAGCCCCTAATTGTACACTTCAGGTGAAAATGTCAAAATCTTCAAAATGAGCAAAAGCACAATGAAATTAATGCTTGAATCATCTTCATTTTGCTAACATACACTAATGACAGCAAAAAGTTTGAGTCTACAACATTTAGTTAAGGTGTGAGAGCCAAAATTAACTTTTTATGGCTTTAAATGCATTTTCAGCCCGATTGTACACTTCAGGTGAAAATGTCAAAATCTTCAAAATGAGCAAAAGCACAATAAAATTAATGCTTGAATCATCTTCATTTTGCTAAAATATACTAATGACAGCAAAAAGTTTGAGTCTACAACATTTAGTTTAGGTGTGAGAGCCAAAATGAACTTTTTATTGCTTTAAATGCATTTTCAGCCTGATTGTACACTTCAGGTGAAAATGTCAAAATCTTCAAAATGAGCAAAAGCACAATGAAATTAATGCTTGAATCATCTTCATTTTGCTAACATACACTAATGACAGCAAAAAGTTTGAGTCTACAACATTTAGTTAAGGTGTGAGAGCCAAAATGAACTTTTTATGGCTTTAAATGCATTTTCAGCCCGATTGTACACTTCAGGTGAAAATGTCAAAATCTTCAAAATGAGCAAAAGCACAATGAAATTAATGCTTGAATCATCTTCATTTTGCTAACATACACTAATGACAGAAAAAAGTTTGAGTCTACAACATTTAGTTAAGGTGTGAGAGCCAAAATGAACTTTTTATGGCTTTAAATGCATTTTCAGCCCGATTGTACACTTCAGGTGAAAATGTCAAAATCTTCAAAATGAGCAAAAGCACAATAAAATTAATGCTTGAATCATCTTCATTTTGCTAAAATATACTAATGACAGCAAAAAGTTTGAGTCTACAACATTTAGTTAAGGTGTGAGAGCCAAAATGAACTTTTTATTGCTTTAAACGCGTTTTCAGCCCCTAATTGTACACTTCAGGTGAAAATGTCAAAATCTTCAAAATGAGCAAAAGCACAATGAAATTAATGCTTGAATCATCTTCATTTTGCTAACATACACTAATGACAGCAAAAAGTTTGAGTCTACAACATTTAGTTAAGGTGTGAGAGCCAAAATGAACTTTTTATGGCTTTAAATGCATTTCCAGCCCGATTGTACACTTCAAGTGAAAATGTCAAAATCTTCAAAATGAGCAAAAGCACAATGAAATTAATGCTTGAATCATCTTCATTTTGCTAAAATACACTAATGACAGCAAAAAGTTTGAGTCTACAACATTTAGTTAAGGTGTGAGAGCCAAAATGAACTTTTTATGGCTTTAAATGCATTTTCAGCCCGATTGTACACTTCAGGTGAAAATGTAAAAATCTTCAAAATGAGCAAAAGCACAATGAAATTAATGCTTGAATCATCTTCATTTTGCTAACATACACTAATGACAGCAAAAAGTTTGAGTCTACAACATTTAGTTAAGGTGTGAGAGCCAAAATGAACTTTTTATGGCTTTAAATGCATTTCCAGCCCGATTGTACACTTCAAGTGAAAATGTCAAAATCTTCAAAATGAGCAAAAGCACAATGAAATTAATGCTTGAATCATCTTCATTTTGCTAAAATACACTAATGACAGCAAAAAGTTTGAGTCTACAACATTTAGTTAAGGTGTGAGAGCCAAAATGAACTTTTTATGGCTTTAAATGCATTTTCAGCCCGATTGTACACTTCAGGTGAAAATGTCAAAATCTTCAAAATGAGCAAAAGCACAATAAAATTAATGCTTGAATCATCTTCATTTTGCTAAAATATACTAATGACAGCAAAAAGTTTGAGTCTACAACATTTAGTTTAGGTGTGAGAGCCAAAATGAACTTTTTATTGCTTTAAATGCATTTTCAGTCTGATTGTACACTTCAGGTGAAAATGTCAAAATCTTCAAAATGAGCAAAAGCACAATGAAATTAATGCTTGAATCATCTTCATTTTGCTAACATACACTAATGACAGAAAAAAGTTTGAGTCTACAACATTTAGTTAAGGTGTGAGAGCCAAAATGAACTTTTTATGGCTTTAAATGCATTTTCAGCCCGATTGTACACTTCAGGTGAAAATGTCAAAATCTTCAAAATGAGCAAAAGCACAATGAAATTAATGCTTGAATCATCTTCATTTTGCTAACATACACTAATGACAGAAAAAAGTTTGAGTCTACAACATTTAGTTAAGGTGTGAGAGCCAAAATGAACTTTTTATGGCTTTAAATGCATTTTCAGCCCGATTGTACACTTCAGGTGAAAATGTCAAAATCTTCAAAATGAGCAAAAGCAAAATAAAATTAATGCTTGAATCATCTTCATTTTGCTAAAATATACTAATGACAGCAAAAAGTTTGAGTCTACAACATTTAGTTAAGGTGTGAGAGCCAAAATGAACTTTTTATTGCTTTAAACGCGTTTTCAGCCCCTAATTGTACACTTCAGGTGAAAATGTCAAAATCTTCAAAATGAGCAAAAGCACAATGAAATTAATGCTTGAATCATCTTCATTTTGCTAACATACACTAATGACAGCAAAAAGTTTGAGTCTACAACATTTAGTTAAGGTGTGAGAGCCAAAATTAACTTTTTATGGCTTTAAATGCATTTTCAGCCCGATTGTACACTTCAGGTGAAAATGTCAAAATCTTCAAAATGAGCAAAAGCACAATAAAATTAATGCTTGAATCATCTTCATTTTGCTAAAATATACTAATGACAGCAAAAAGTTTGAGTCTACAACATTTAGTTTAGGTGTGAGAGCCAAAATGAACTTTTTATTGCTTTAAATGCATTTTCAGCCTGATTGTACACTTCAGGTGAAAATGTCAAAATCTTCAAAATGAGCAAAAGCACAATGAAATTAATGCTTGAATCATCTTCATTTTGCTAACATACACTAATGACAGCAAAAAGTTTGAGTCTACAACATTTAGTTAAGGTGTGAGAGCCAAAATGAACTTTTTATGGCTTTAAATGCATTTTCAGCCCGATTGTACACTTCAGGTGAAAATGTCAAAATCTTCAAAATGAGCAAAAGCACAATGAAATTAATGCTTGAATCATCTTCATTTTGCTAACATACACTAATGACAGAAAAAAGTTTGAGTCTACAACATTTAGTTAAGGTGTGAGAGCCAAAATGAACTTTTTATGGCTTTAAATGCATTTTCAGCCCGATTGTACACTTCAGGTGAAAATGTCAAAATCTTCAAAATGAGCAAAAGCACAATAAAATTAATGCTTGAATCATCTTCATTTTGCTAAAATATACTAATGACAGCAAAAAGTTTGAGTCTACAACATTTAGTTAAGGTGTGAGAGCCAAAATGAACTTTTTATTGCTTTAAACGCGTTTTCAGCCCCTAATTGTACACTTCAGGTGAAAATGTCAAAATCTTCAAAATGAGCAAAAGCACAATGAAATTAATGCTTGAATCATCTTCATTTTGCTAAAATACACTAATGAAAGCAAAAAGTTTGAATCTACAACATTTAGTTAAGGTGTGAGAGCCAAAATGAACTTTTTATTGCTTTAAATGCATTTTCAGCCCGATTGTACACTTCAGGTGAAAATGTAAAAATCTTCAAAATGAGCAAAAGCACAATGAAATTAATGCTTGAATCATCTTCATTTTGCTAACATACACTAATGACAGCAAAAAGTTTGAGTCTACAACATTTAGTTAAGGTGTGAGAGCCAAAATGAACTTTTTATTGCTTTAAACGCGTTTTTAGCCCCTGATTGTACACTTCAGGTGAAACTGTCAAAATCTTCAAAATGATTATAAGCACATTGAAATTAATGCTGGAATCATCTTCAGGATGCTAAAATACACTAATGACAGCTAAAAGTTTGGGTCTACAACATTTAGTTAAGGTGTGAGAGCCAAATTGAACTTTTATTGCTTTAAATGCATTTTCATCCCGTGTGTACACTTCAGGTGAAACTGTCAAAATCTTCAAAATGAGCATAAGCACAATGCAATTAATGCTGGAATCATCTTCAGGTTGCTAACATACACTAATGACAGCAAAAAGTTTGAGTCTACAACATTTAGTTAAGGTGTGAGAGCCAAAATGAACTTTGTATTGCTTTAAATGCATTTTCAGCCTGATTGTACACTTCAGGTGAAACTGTCAAAATCTTCAAAATGAGCAAAAGCACAATGAAATTAATGCTGGAATCATCTTCAGGTTGCTAAAATACACTAATGACAGCAAAAAGTGTGAGTCTACAACATTTAGTTAAGGTGTGAGAGCCAAAATGAACTTTTTATTGCTTTAAATGCATTTTCAGCCCGATTGTACACTTCAGGTGAAACTGTCAACATTTTTAAAATGAGCAAAAGCACAATGAAATTAATGCTGGAATCATCTTCAGGTTGCTAAAATACACTAATGACAGCAAAAAGTTTGAGTCTACAACATTGAGTTAAGGTGTGAGAGCCAAAATGAACTTTGTATTGCTTTAAATGCATTTTCAGCCTGATTGTACACTTCAGGTGAAACTGTCAAAATCTTCAAAATGAGCAAAAGCACAATTAAATTAATGCTGGAATCATCTTCAGGTTGCTAAAATACACTAATGACAGCAAAAAAGTTTGAGTCTACAACATTTAGTTAAGGTGAGAGAGCCAAAATGAACTTTTTATTGCTTTATACGCGTTTTCAGCCCCTGATTGTACACTTCAAATGAAATTGTCAAAATCTTCCAAATTAGCATAATTACAATGAAATTAATGCTGGAAACATCTTCAGGTTGCTAAAATACACTAATGACAGCAAAAAGTTTGAGTCTACAACGTTTAGTTTAGGTGTGAGAGCCAAAATGTACTTTTTATTGCTTTAAATGCATTTTCAGCCTGATTGTTTACTTCAGGTGAAACTGTCAAAATCTTCAAAATGAGCAAAAGCACAATGAAATTAATGCTGGAATCATCTTCAGGTTGCTAAAATACACTAATGACAGCAAAAAGTGTGAGTCTACAACATTTAGTTAAGGTGTGAGAGCCAAAATGAACTTTTTATTGCTTTAAATGCATTTTCAGCCCGATTGTACACTTCAGGTGAAACTGTCAACATTTTTAAAATGAGCAAAAGCACAATGAAATTAATGCTGGAATCATCTTCAGGTTGCTAAAATACACTAATGACAGCAAAAAGTTTGAGTCTACAACATTGAGTTAAGGTGTGAGAGCCAAAATGAACTTTGTATTGCTTTAAATGCATTTTCAGCCTGATTGTACACTTCAGGTGAAACTGTCAAAATCTTCAAAATGAGCAAAAGCACAATTAAATTAATGCTGGAATCATCTTCAGGTTGCTAAAATACACTAATGACAGCAAAAAAGTTTGAGTCTACAACATTTAGTTAAGGTGTGAGAGCCAAAATGAACTTTTTATTGCTTTATACGCGTTTTCAGCCCCTGATTGTACACTTCAAATGAAATTGTCAAAATCTTCCAAATTAGCATAATTACAATGAAATTAATGCTGGAAACATCTTCAGGTTGCTAAAATACACTAATGACAGCAAAAAGTTTGAGTCTACAACGTTTAGTTTAGGTATGAGAGCCAAAATGTACTTTTTATTGCTTTAAATGCATTTTCAGCCTGATTGTTTACTTCAGGTGAAACTGTCAAAATCTTCAAAATGAGCAAAAGCACAATGAAATTAATGCTGGAATCGTCTTCAGGTTGCTAAAATACACTAATGACAGCAAAAAGTTTGAGTCTACAACATTTAGTTAAGGTGTGAGAGCCAAAATGAACTTTTTATTGCTTTAAATGCATTTTCAGCCCGATTGTACACTTCAGGTGAAAATGTCAAAATCTTGAAAATGAGCAAAAGCACAATGAAATTAATGCTTGAATCATCTTCATTTTGCTAAAATACACTAATGACAGCAAAAAGTTTGAGTCTACAACATTTAGTTAAGGTGTGAGAGCCAAAATGAACTTTTTATGGCTTTAAATGCATTTTCAGCCCGATTGTACACTTCAGGTGAAAATGTCAAAATCTTCAAAATGAGCAAAAGCACAATGAAATTAATGCTTGAATCATCTTCATTTTGCTAACATACACTAATGACAGCAAAAAGTTTGAGTCTACAACATTTAGTTTAGGTGTGAGAGCCAAAATGAACTTTGTATTGCTTTAAATGCATTTTCAGCCTGATTGTACACTTCAGGTGAAACTGTCAACATCTTCAAAATGAGCAAAAGCACAATGAAATTAATGCTGGAATCGTCTTCAGGTTGCTAAAATACACTAATGACAGCAAAAAGTTTGAGTCTACAACATTTAGTTAAGGTGTGAGAGCCAAAATGAACTTTTTATTGCTTTAAATGCATTTTCAGCCCGATTGTACACTTCAGGTGAAAATGTCAAAATCTTCAAAATGAGCAAAAGCACAATGAAATTAATGCTTGAATCATCTTCATTTTGCTAAAATACACTAATGACAGCAAAAAGTTTGAGTCTACAACATTTAGTTAAGGTGTGAGAGCCAAAATGAACTTTTTATGGCTTTAAATGCATTTTCAGCCCGATTGTACACTTCAGGTGAAAATGTCAAAATCTTCAAAATGAGCAAAAGCACAATGAAATTAATGCTTGAATCATCTTCATTTTGCTAACATACACTAATGACAGCAAAAAGTTTGAGTCTACAACATTTAGTTTAGGTGTGAGAGCCAAAATGAACTTTTTATTGCTTTAAATGCATTTTCAGCCTGATTGTACACTTCAGGTGAAACTGTCAAAATCTTCAAAATGAGCAAAAGCACAATGAAATTAATGCTGGAATCATCTTCAAGTTGCTAAAATACACTAATAACAGCAACAAGTTTGAGTCTACAACATTTAGTTAAGGTATGAGAGCCTAAATGAACTTTGTATTGCTTTAAATGCATTTTCAGCCCGATTGTACACTTCAGGTAAAACTGTCAAAATCTTCAAAATGAGCAAAAGCACAATGAAATTAATGCTGGAATCATCTTCAAGTTGCTAAAATACACTAATGACAGCAACAAGTTTGAGTCTACAACATTTAGTTAAGGTGTGAGAGCCAAAATGAACTTTGTATTGCTGTAAACGCGTTTTCAGCACCTGAATGTACACTTCAGGTGAAACTGTCAAAATCTTCAAAATGAGCAAAAGCACAATGAAATTAATGTTGGAATCATCTTCAAGTTGCTAAAATACACTAATGACAGCAAAAAGTTTGAGTTTACAACATTTAGTTAAGGTTTGAGCGCCTAAATTAACTTTTTATTGCTTTAAACGCATTTTCAGCCCTTGATTGTACACTTCAGGTGAAAGTGTCAAAATCTTCAAAATGAGCAAAAGCACAATGAAATTAATGCTGGAATCATCTTCAAGTTGCTAAAATACACTAATGACAGCAAAAAGTTTGAGTCTACAACATTTAGTTAAGGTGTGAGAGCCTAAATTAACTTTGTATTGCTGTAAACGCGTTTTCAGCACCTGATTGTACACTTCAGGTGAAACTGTCAAAATCTTCAAAATGAGCAAAAGCACAATGAAATTAATGCTCGAATCATCTTCAAGTTGCTAAAATACACTAATGACAGCAAAAAGTTTGAGTCTACAACATTTAGTTAAGGTGTGAGAGCCTAAATGAACTTTGTATTGCTTTAAACGCGTTTTCAGCCCCTGATTGTACACTTCAGGTGAAACTGTCAAAATCTTCAAAATGAGCAAAAGCACAATGAAATTAATGCTGGAATCATCTTCAAGTTGCTAAAATACACTAATGACAGTAAAAAGTTTGAGTCTACAACATTTAGTTAAGGTGTGAGAGCCAAAATGAACTTTGTATTGCTTTAAATGCATTTTCAGCCCGATAGTACACTTCAGGTGAAACTGTCAAAATCTTCAAAATGAGCAAAAGCACAATGAAATTAATACTGGAATCATCTTCAAGTTGCTAAAATACACTAATGACAGCAAAAAGTTTGAGTCTACAACATTTAGTTAAGGTGTGAGAGCCAAAATGAACTTTGTATTGCTGTAAACGCGTTTTCAGCACCTGATTGTACACTTCAGGTGAAAATGTCAAAATCTTCAAAATGAGCAAAAGCACAATAAAATTAATGCTTGAATCATCTTCATTTTGCTAAAATATACTAATGACAGCAAAAAGTTTGAGTCTACAACATTTAGTTTAGGTGTGAGAGCCAAAATGAACTTTTTATTGCTTTAAATGCATTTTCAGCCTGATTGTACACTTCAGGTGAAAATGTCAAAATCTTCAAAATGAGCAAAAGCACAATGAAATTAATGCTTGAATCATCTTCATTTTGCTAACATACACTAATGACAGCAAAAAGTTTGAGTCTACAACATTTAGTTAAGGTGTGAGAGCCAAAATGAACTTTTTATGGCTTTAAATGCATTTTCAGCCCGATTGTACACTTCAGGTGAAAATGTCAAAATCTTCAAAATGAGCAAAAGCACAATGAAATTAATGCTTGAATCATCTTCATTTTGCTAACATACACTAATGACAGAAAAAAGTTTGAGTCTACAACATTTAGTTAAGGTGTGAGAGCCAAAATGAACTTTTTATGGCTTTAAATGCATTTTCAGCCCGATTGTACACTTCAGGTGAAAATGTCAAAATCTTCAAAATGAGCAAAAGCACAATAAAATTAATGCTTGAATCATCTTCATTTTGCTAAAATATACTAATGACAGCAAAAAGTTTGAGTCTACAACATTTAGTTAAGGTGTGAGAGCCAAAATGAACTTTTTATTGCTTTAAACGCGTTTTCAGCCCCTAATTGTACACTTCAGGTGAAAATGTCAAAATCTTCAAAATGAGCAAAAGCACAATGAAATTAATGCTTGAATCATCTTCATTTTGCTAAAATACACTAATGAAAGCAAAAAGTTTGAATCTACAACATTTAGTTAAGGTGTGAGAGCCAAAATGAACTTTTTATTGCTTTAAATGCATTTTCAGCCCGATTGTACACTTCAGGTGAAAATGTAAAAATCTTCAAAATGAGCAAAAGCACAATGAAATTAATGCTTGAATCATCTTCATTTTGCTAACATACACTAATGACAGCAAAAAGTTTGAGTCTACAACATTTAGTTAAGGTGTGAGAGCCAAAATGAACTTTTTATTGCTTTAAACGCGTTTTTAGCCCCTGATTGTACACTTCAGGTGAAACTGTCAAAATCTTCAAAATGATTATAAGCACATTGAAATTAATGCTGGAATCATCTTCAGGATGCTAAAATACACTAATGACAGCTAAAAGTTTGGGTCTACAACATTTAGTTAAGGTGTGAGAGCCAAATTGAACTTTTATTGCTTTAAATGCATTTTCATCCCGTGTGTACACTTCAGGTGAAACTGTCAAAATCTTCAAAATGAGCATAAGCACAATGCAATTAATGCTGGAATCATCTTCAGGTTGCTAACATACACTAATGACAGCAAAAAGTTTGAGTCTACAACATTTAGTTAAGGTGTGAGAGCCAAAATGAACTTTGTATTGCTTTAAATGCATTTTCAGCCTGATTGTACACTTCAGGTGAAACTGTCAAAATCTTCAAAATGAGCAAAAGCACAATGAAATTAATGCTGGAATCATCTTCAGGTTGCTAAAATACACTAATGACAGCAAAAAGTGTGAGTCTACAACATTTAGTTAAGGTGTGAGAGCCAAAATGAACTTTTTATTGCTTTAAATGCATTTTCAGCCCGATTGTACACTTCAGGTGAAACTGTCAACATTTTTAAAATGAGCAAAAGCACAATGAAATTAATGCTGGAATCATCTTCAGGTTGCTAAAATACACTAATGACAGCAAAAAGTTTGAGTCTACAACATTGAGTTAAGGTGTGAGAGCCAAAATGAACTTTGTATTGCTTTAAATGCATTTTCAGCCTGATTGTACACTTCAGGTGAAACTGTCAAAATCTTCAAAATGAGCAAAAGCACAATTAAATTAATGCTGGAATCATCTTCAGGTTGCTAAAATACACTAATGACAGCAAAAAAGTTTGAGTCTACAACATTTAGTTAAGGTGAGAGAGCCAAAATGAACTTTTTATTGCTTTATACGCGTTTTCAGCCCCTGATTGTACACTTCAAATGAAATTGTCAAAATCTTCCAAATTAGCATAATTACAATGAAATTAATGCTGGAAACATCTTCAGGTTGCTAAAATACACTAATGACAGCAAAAAGTTTGAGTCTACAACGTTTAGTTTAGGTGTGAGAGCCAAAATGTACTTTTTATTGCTTTAAATGCATTTTCAGCCTGATTGTTTACTTCAGGTGAAACTGTCAAAATCTTCAAAATGAGCAAAAGCACAATGAAATTAATGCTGGAATCATCTTCAGGTTGCTAAAATACACTAATGACAGCAAAAAGTGTGAGTCTACAACATTTAGTTAAGGTGTGAGAGCCAAAATGAACTTTTTATTGCTTTAAATGCATTTTCAGCCCGATTGTACACTTCAGGTGAAACTGTCAACATTTTTAAAATGAGCAAAAGCACAATGAAATTAATGCTGGAATCATCTTCAGGTTGCTAAAATACACTAATGACAGCAAAAAGTTTGAGTCTACAACATTGAGTTAAGGTGTGAGAGCCAAAATGAACTTTGTATTGCTTTAAATGCATTTTCAGCCTGATTGTACACTTCAGGTGAAACTGTCAAAATCTTCAAAATGAGCAAAAGCACAATTAAATTAATGCTGGAATCATCTTCAGGTTGCTAAAATACACTAATGACAGCAAAAAAGTTTGAGTCTACAACATTTAGTTAAGGTGTGAGAGCCAAAATGAACTTTTTATTGCTTTATACGCGTTTTCAGCCCCTGATTGTACACTTCAAATGAAATTGTCAAAATCTTCCAAATTAGCATAATTACAATGAAATTAATGCTGGAAACATCTTCAGGTTGCTAAAATACACTAATGACAGCAAAAAGTTTGAGTCTACAACGTTTAGTTTAGGTGTGAGAGCCAAAATGTACTTTTTATTGCTTTAAATGCATTTTCAGCCTGATTGTTTACTTCAGGTGAAACTGTCAAAATCTTCAAAATGAGCAAAAGCACAATGAAATTAATGCTGGAATCGTCTTCAGGTTGCTAAAATACACTAATGACAGCAAAAAGTTTGAGTCTACAACATTTAGTTAAGGTGTGAGAGCCAAAATGAACTTTTTATTGCTTTAAATGCATTTTCAGCCCGATTGTACACTTCAGGTGAAAATGTCAAAATCTTCAAAATGAGCAAAAGCACAATGAAATTAATGCTTGAATCATCTTCATTTTGCTAAAATACACTAATGACAGCAAAAAGTTTGAGTCTACAACATTTAGTTAAGGTGTGAGAGCCAAAATGAACTTTTTATGGCTTTAAATGCATTTTCAGCCCGATTGTACACTTCAGGTGAAAATGTCAAAATCTTCAAAATGAGCAAAAGCACAATGAAATTAATGCTTGAATCATCTTCATTTTGCTAACATACACTAATGACAGCAAAAAGTTTGAGTCTACAACATTTAGTTTAGGTGTGAGAGCCAAAATGAACTTTGTATTGCTTTAAATGCATTTTCAGCCTGATTGTACACTTCAGGTGAAACTGTCAACATCTTCAAAATGAGCAAAAGCACAATGAAATTAATGCTGGAATCGTCTTCAGGTTGCTAAAATACACTAATGACAGCAAAAAGTTTGAGTCTACAACATTTAGTTAAGGTGTGAGAGCCAAAATGAACTTTTTATTGCTTTAAATGCATTTTCAGCCCGATTGTACACTTCAGGTGAAAATGTCAAAATCTTCAAAATGAGCAAAAGCACAATGAAATTAATGCTTGAATCATCTTCATTTTGCTAAAATACACTAATGACAGCAAAAAGTTTGAGTCTACAACATTTAGTTAAGGTGTGAGAGCCAAAATGAACTTTTTATGGCTTTAAATGCATTTTCAGCCCGATTGTACACTTCAGGTGAAAATGTCAAAATCTTCAAAATGAGCAAAAGCACAATGAAATTAATGCTTGAATCATCTTCATTTTGCTAACATACACTAATGACAGCAAAAAGTTTGAGTCTACAACATTTAGTTTAGGTGTGAGAGCCAAAATGAACTTTTTATTGCTTTAAATGCATTTTCAGCCTGATTGTACACTTCAGGTGAAACTGTCAAAATCTTCAAAATGAGCAAAAGCACAATGAAATTAATGCTGGAATCATCTTCAAGTTGCTAAAATACACTAATAACAGCAACAAGTTTGAGTCTACAACATTTAGTTAAGGTATGAGAGCCTAAATGAACTTTGTATTGCTTTAAATGCATTTTCAGCCCGATTGTACACTTCAGGTAAAACTGTCAAAATCTTCAAAATGAGCAAAAGCACAATGAAATTAATGCTGGAATCATCTTCAAGTTGCTAAAATACACTAATGACAGCAACAAGTTTGAGTCTACAACATTTAGTTAAGGTGTGAGAGCCAAAATGAACTTTGTATTGCTGTAAACGCGTTTTCAGCACCTGAATGTACACTTCAGGTGAAACTGTCAAAATCTTCAAAATGAGCAAAAGCACAATGAAATTAATGTTGGAATCATCTTCAAGTTGCTAAAATACACTAATGACAGCAAAAAGTTTGAGTTTACAACATTTAGTTAAGGTTTGAGCGCCTAAATTAACTTTTTATTGCTTTAAACGCATTTTCAGCCCTTGATTGTACACTTCAGGTGAAAGTGTCAAAATCTTCAAAATGAGCAAAAGCACAATGAAATTAATGCTGGAATCATCTTCAAGTTGCTAAAATACACTAATGACAGCAAAAAGTTTGAGTCTACAACATTTAGTTAAGGTGTGAGAGCCTAAATTAACTTTGTATTGCTGTAAACGCGTTTTCAGCACCTGATTGTACACTTCAGGTGAAACTGTCAAAATCTTCAAAATGAGCAAAAGCACAATGAAATTAATGCTCGAATCATCTTCAAGTTGCTAAAATACACTAATGACAGCAAAAAGTTTGAGTCTACAACATTTAGTTAAGGTGTGAGAGCCTAAATGAACTTTGTATTGCTTTAAACGCGTTTTCAGCCCCTGATTGTACACTTCAGGTGAAACTGTCAAAATCTTCAAAATGAGCAAAAGCACAATGAAATTAATGCTGGAATCATCTTCAAGTTGCTAAAATACACTAATGACAGTAAAAAGTTTGAGTCTACAACATTTAGTTAAGGTGTGAGAGCCAAAATGAACTTTGTATTGCTTTAAATGCATTTTCAGCCCGATAGTACACTTCAGGTGAAACTGTCAAAATCTTCAAAATGAGCAAAAGCACAATGAAATTAATACTGGAATCATCTTCAAGTTGCTAAAATACACTAATGACAGCAAAAAGTTTGAGTCTACAACATTTAGTTAAGGTGTGAGAGCCAAAATGAACTTTGTATTGCTGTAAACGCGTTTTCAGCACCTGATTGTACACTTCAGGTGAAACTGTCAAAATCTTCAAAATGAGCAAAAGCACAATGAAATTAATGCTGGAATCATCTTCAAGTTGCTAAAATACACTAATGACAGCAAAAAGTTTGAGTCTACAATATTTAGTTAAGGTGTGAGAGCCAAAATGAACTTTGTATTGCTTTAAATGCATTTTCAGCCCGATTGGACACTTCAGGTGAAACTGTCAAAATCTTCAAAATGAGCATAAGCACAATGAAATTAATGCTGGAATCATCTTCAAGTTGCTAAAATACACTAATGACAGTAAAAAGTTTGAGTCTACAACATTTAGTTAAGGTGTGAGAGCCAAAATGAACTTTGTATTGCTTTAAATGCATTTTCAGCCCGAATGTACACTTCAGGTGAAACTGTCAAATTCTTCAAAATGAGCAAAAGCACAATGAAATTAATGCTGGAAACATCTTCAAGTTTCTAAAATACTCTAATGACAGCAAAAAGTTTGAGTCTACAACATTTAGTTATGTTGTGAGAGCCAAAATGAACTTTGTATTGCTGTAAACGCGTTTTCAGCACCTGATTGTACACTTCAGGTGAAACTGTCAAAATCTTCAAAATGAGCAAAAGCACAATGAAATTAATGCTGGAATCATCTTCAAGTTGCTAAAATACACTAATGACAGCAAAAAGTTTGAGTCTACAATATTTAGTTAAGGTGTGAGAGCCAAAATGAACTTTGTATTGCTTTAAAATTCATTTTCAGCCCGATTGTACACTTCAGGTAAAACTGTCAAAATCTTCAAAATGAGCAAAAGCACAATGAAATTAATGCTGGAATCATCTTCAAGTTGCTAAAATACACTAATGACAGCAACAAGTTTGAGTCTACAACATTTAGTTAAGGTGTGAGAGCCAAAATGAACTTTGTATTGCTGTAAACGCGTTTTCAGCACCTGATTGTACACTTCAGGTGAAACTGTCAAAATCTTCAAAATGAGCAAAAGCACAATGAAATTAATGCTCGAATCATCTTCAAGTTGCTAAAATACACTAATGACAGCAAAAAGTTTGAGTCTACAACATTTAGTTAAGGTGTGAGAGCCTAAATGAACTTTGTATTGCTTTAAACGCGTTTTCAGCCCCTGATTGTACACTTCAGGTGAAACTGTCAAAATCTTCAAAATGAGCAAAAGCACAATGAAATTAATGCTGGAATCATCTTCAAGTTGCTAAAATACACTAATGACAGCAAAAAGTTTGAGTCTACAATATTTAGTTAAGGTGTGAGAGCCAAAATGAACTTTGTATTGCTTTAAATGCATTTTCAGCCCGATTGGACACTTCAGGTGAAACTGTCAAAATCTTCAAAATGAGCATAAGCACAATGAAATTAATGCTGGAATCATCTTCAAGTTGCTAAAATACACTAATGACAGTAAAAAGTTTGAGTCTACAACATTTAGTTAAGGTGTGAGAGCCAAAATGAACTTTGTATTGCTTTAAATGCATTTTCAGCCCGAATGTACACTTCAGGTGATACTGTCAAATTCTTCAAAATGAGCAACAGCACAATGAAATTAATGCTGGAAACATCTTCAAGTTTCTAAAATACTCTAATGACAGCAAAAAGTTTGAGTCTACAACATTTAGTTAAGGTGTGAGAGCCAAAATGAACTTTGTATTGCTGCAAACGCGTTTTCAGCCCCTGATTGTACACTTCAGGTGAAACTGTCAAAATCTTCAAAATGAGCAAAAGCACAATGAAATTAATGCTGGAATCATCTTCAAGTTGCTAAAATACACTAATGACAGCAAAAAGTTTGAGTCTACAATATTTAGTTAAGGTGTGAGAGCCAAAATGAACTTTGTATTGCTTTAAATGCATTTTCAGCCCGATTGGACACTTCAGGTGAAACTGTCAAAATCTTCAAAATGAGCATAAGCACAATGAAATTAATGCTGGAATCATCTTCAAGTTGCTAAAATACACTAATGACAGTAAAAAGTTTGAGTCTACAACATTTAGTTAAGGTGTGAGAGCCAAAATGAACTTTGTATTGCTTTAAATGCATTTTCAGCCCGAATGTACACTTCAGGTGATACTGTCAAATTCTTCAAAATGAGCAAAAGCACAATGAAATTAATGCTGGAAACATCTTCAAGTTTCTAAAATACTCTAATGACAGCAAAAAGTTTGAGTCTACAACATTTAGTTAAGGTGTGAGAGCCAAAATGAACTTTGTATTGCTGCAAACGCGTTTTCAGCACCTGATTGTACACTTCAGGTGAAACTGTCAAAATCTTCAAAATGAGCAAAAGCACAATGAAATTAATGCTGGAATCATTTTCAAGTTGCTAAAATACACTAATGACAGCAAAAAGTTTGAGTCTACAATATTTAGTTAAGGTGTGAGAGCCAAAATGAACTTTGTATTGCTGCAAACGCGTTTTCAGCACCTGATTGTACACTTCAGGTGAAACTGTCAAAATCTTCAAAATGAGCAAAAGCACAATGAAATTAATGCTGGAATCATCTTCAAGTTGCTAAAATACACTAATGACAGCAAAAAGTTTGAGTCTACAATATTTAGTTAAGGTGTGAGAGCCAAAATGAACTTTGTATTGCTTTAAAATTCATTTTCAGCCCGATTGTACACTTCAGGTAAAACTGTCAAAATCTTCAAAATGAGCAAAAGCACAATGAAATTAATGCTGGAATCATCTTCAAGTTGCTAAAATACACTAATGACAGCAACAAGTTTGAGTCTACAACATTTAGTTAAGGTGTGAGAGCCAAAATGAACTTTGTATTGCTTTAAATGCACTTTCAGCCCGAATGTACACTTCAGGTGAAACTGTCAAAATCTTCAAAATGAGCAAAAGCACAATGAAATTAATGCTCGAATCATCTTCAAGTTGCTAAAATACACTAATGACAGCAAAAAGTTTGAGTCTACAACATTTAGTTAAGGTGTGAGAGCCTAAATGAACTTTGTATTGCTTTAAACGCGTTTTCAGCCCCTGATTGTACACTTCAGGTGAAACTGTCAAAATCTTCAAAATGAGCAAAAGCACAATGAAATTAATGCTGGAATCATCTTCAAGTTGCTAAAATACACTAATGACAGCAAAAAGTTTGAGTCTACAATATTTAGTTAAGGTGTGAGAGCCAAAATGAACTTTGTATTGCTTTAAATGCATTTTCAGCCCGATAGTACACTTCAGGTGAAACTGTCAAAATCTTCAAAATGAGCAAAAGCACAATGAAATTAATGCTGGAATCATCTTCAAGTTGCTAAAATACACTAATGACAGCAAAAAGTTTTAGTCTACAATATTTAGTTAAGGTGTGAGAGCCAAAATGAACTTTGTATTGCTTTAAATGCATTTTCAGCCCGATTGGACACTTCAGGTGAAACTGTCAAAATCTTCAAAATGAGCATAAGCACAATGAAATTAATGCTGGAATCATCTTCAAGTTTCTAAAATACTCTAATGACAGCAAAAAGTTTGAGTCTACAACATTTAGTTAAGGTGTGAGAGCCAAAATGAACTTTGTATTGCTGCAAACGCGTTTTCAGCACCTGATTGTACACTTCAGGTGAAACTGTCAAAATCTTCAAAATGAGCAAAAGCACAATGAAATTAATCCTGGAATCATCTTCAAGTTGCTAAAATACACTAATGACAGCAAAAAGTTTTAGTCTACAATATTTAGTTAAGGTGTGAGAGCCAAAATGAACTTTGTATTGCTTTAAAATTCATTTTCAGCCCGATTGTACACTTCAGGTGAAACTGTCAAAATCTTCAAAATGAGCATAAGCACAATGAAATTAATGCTGGAATCATCTTCAAGTTTCTAAAATACTCTAATGACAGCAAAAAGTTTGAGTCTACAACATTTAGTTAAGGTGTGAGAGCCAAAATGAACTTTGTATTGCTGCAAACGCGTTTTCAGCACCTGATTGTACACTTCAGGTGAAACTGTCAAAATCTTCAAAATGAGCAAAAGCACAATGAAATTAATGCTGGAATCATTTTCAAGTTGCTAAAATACACTAATGACAGCAAAAAGTTTGAGTCTACAATATTAAGTTAAGGTGTGAGAGCCAAAATGAACTTTGTATTGCTGCAAACGCGTTTTCAGCACCTGATTGTACACTTCAGGTGAAACTGTCAAAATCTTCAAAATGAGCAAAAGCAGAATGAAATTAATGCTGGAATCATCTTCAAGTTGCTAAAATACACTAATGACAGCAAAAAGTTTGAGTCTACAATATTTAGTTAAGGTGTGAGAGCCAAAATTAACTTTGTATTGCTTTAAATGCATTTTCAGCCCGATTGGACACTTCAGGTGAAACTGTCAAAATCTTCAAAATGAGCATAAGCACAATGAAATTAATGCTGGAATCATCTTCAAGTTGCTAAAATACACTAATGACAGTAAAAAGTTTGAGTCTACAACATTTAGTTAAGGTGTGAGAGCCAAAATGAACTTTGTATTGCTTTAAATGCATTTTCAGCCCGAATGTACACTTCAGGTGAAACTGTCAAATTCTTCAAAATGAGCAAAAGCACAATGAAATTAATGCTGGAAACATCTTCAAGTTTCTAAAATACTCTAATGACAGCAAAAAGTTTGAGTCTACAACATTTAGTTAAGGTGTGAAAGCCAAAATGAACTTTGTATTGCTGCAAACGCGTTTTCAGCACCTGATTGTACACTTCAGGTGAAACTGTCAAAATCTTCAAAATGAGCAAAAGCACAATGAAATTAATCCTGGAATCATCTTCAAGTTGCTAAAATACACTAATGACAGCAAAAAGTTTTAGTCTACAATATTTAGTTAAGGTGTGAGAGCCAAAATGAACTTTGTATTGCTTTAAAATTCATTTTCAGCCCGATTGTACACTTCAGGTGAAACTGTCAAAATCTTCAAAATGAGCAAAAGCACAATGAAATTAATGTTGGAATCATCTTCAAGTTGCTAAAATACACTAATGACAGCAAAAAGTTTGAGTCTACAACATTTAGTTAAGGTGTGAGAGCCTAAATGAACTTTTTATTGCTTTAAACGCGTTTTCAGCCCTTGATTGTACAATTCAGGTGAAACTGTCAAAATCTTCAAAATGAGCAAAAGCACAATGAAATTAATGCTGGAATCATCTTCAAGTTGCTAAAATACACTAATGACAGCAAAAAGTTTGAGTCTACAATATTTAGTTAAGGTGTGAGAGCCAAAATGAACTTTGTATTGCTTTAAATGCATTTTCAGCCCGATAGTACACTTCAGGTGAAACTGTCAAAATCTTCAAAATGAGCAAAAGCACAATGAAATTAATGCTGGAATCATCTTCAAGTTGCTAAAATACACTAATGACAGCAAAAAGTTTGAGTCTACAATATTTAGTTAAGGTGTGAGAGCCAAAATGAACTTTGTATTGCTTTAAATGCATTTTCAGCCCGATTGGACACTTCAGGTGAAACTGTCAAAATCTTCAAAATGAGCAAAAGCACAATGAAATTAATGCTGGAATCATCTTCAAGTTGCTAAAATACACTAATGACAGCAAAAAGTTTGAGTCTACAACATTAAGTTAAGGTTTGAGCGCCTAAATTAACTTTTTATTGCTTTAAACGCGTTTTCAGCCCTTGATTGTAAACTTCAGGTGAAAGTGTCCAAATCTTCAAAATGAACAAAAGCACAATGAAATTAATGCTGGAATCATCTTCAAGTTGCTAAAATACACTAATGACAGCAAAAAGTTTGAGTCTACAACATTTAGTTAAGGTGTGAGAGCCAAAATGAACTTTGTATTGCTGTAAACGCGTTTTCAGCACCTGATTGTACAATTCAGGTGAAACTGTCAAAATCTTCAAAATGAGCAAAAGCACAATGAAATTAATGCTGGAATCATCTTCAAGTTGCTAAAATACACTAATAACAGCAACAAGTTTGAGTCTACAACATTTAGTTAAGGTGTGAGAGCCTAAATGAACTTTGTATTGCTTTAAATGCATTTTCAGCCCGATTGTACACTTCAGGTAAAACTGTCAAAATCTTCAAAATGAGCAAAAGCACAATGAAATTAATGCTGGAATCATCTTCAAGTTGCTAAAATACACTAATGACAGCAAAACGTTTGAGTCTACAACATTTAGTTAAGGTGTGAGAGCCAAAATGAACTTTGTATTGCTGTAAACGCGTTTTCAGCACCTGATTGTACACTTCAGGTGAAACTGTCAAAATCTTCAAAATGACCAAAAGCACAATGAAATTAATGTTGGAATCATCTTCAAGTTGCTAAAATACACTAATGACAGCAAAAAGTTTGAGTCTACAACATTTAGTTAAGGTTTGAGCGCCTAAATTAACTTTTTATTGCTTTAAACGCATTTTCAGCCCTTGATTGTACACTTCAGGTGAAAGTGTCAAAATCTTCAAAATGAACAAAAGCACAATGAAATTAATGCTGGAATCATCTTCAAGTTGCTAAAATACACCAATGAGAGCAAAACGTTTGAGTCTACAACATTTAGTTAAGGTGTGAGAGCCTAAATGAACTTTGTATTGCTTTAAACGCGTTTTCAGCCCCTGATTGTACACTTCAGGTGAAACTGTCAAAATCTTCAAAATGAGCAAAAGCACAATGAAATTAATGCTGGAATCATCTTCAAGTTGCTAAAATACACTAATGACAGCAAAAAGTTTGAGTCTACAACATTTAGTTAAGGTGTGAGAGCCAAAATGAACTTTGTATTGCTGTAAACGCGTTTTCAGCACCTGATTGTACACTTCAGGTGAAACTGTCAAAATCGTCAAAATGAGCAAAAGCACAATGAAATTAATGCTGGAATCATCTTCAAGTTGCTAAAATACACTAATGACAGCAAAAAGTTTGAGTCTACAATATTTAGTTAAGGTGTGAGAGCCAAAATTAACTTTGTATTGCTTTAAATGCATTTTCAGCCCGATTGGACACTTCAGGTGAAACTGTCAAAATCTTCAAAATGAGCAAAAGCACAATGAAATTAATGCTGGAATCATCTTCAAGTTGCTAAAATACACTAATGACAGTAAAAAGTTTGAGTCTACAACATTTAGTTAAGGTGTGAGAGCCAAAATGAACTTTGTATTGCTTTAAATGCATTTTCAGCCCGAATGTACACTTCAGGTGAAACTGTCAAATTCTTCAAAATGAGCAAAAGCACAATGAAATTAATGCCGGAAACATCTTCAAGTTTCTAAAATACTCTAATGACAGCAAAAAGTTTGAGTCTACAACATTTAGTTAAGGTGTGAGAGCCAAAATGAACTTTGTATTGCTGTAAACGCGTTTTCAGCACCTGATTGTACAATTCAGGTGAAACTGTCAAAATCTTCAAAATGAGCAAAAGCACAATGAAATTAATGCTTGAATCATCTTCAAGTTGCTAAAATACACTAATGACAGCAAAAAGTTTGAGTCTACAACATTTAGTTAAGGTGTGAGAGCCTAAATGAACTTTGTATTGCTTTAAACGCGTTTTCAGCCCCTGATTGTACACTTCAGGTGAAACTGTCAAAATCTTCAAAATGAGCAAAAGCACAATGAAATTAATGCTGGAATCATCTTCAAGTTGCTAAAATACACTAATGACAGCAACAAATTTGAGTCTACAACATTTATATAAGGTGTGAGAGCCTAAATGAACTTTGTATTGCTTTAAATGCATTTTCAGCCCGATTGTACACTTCAGGTAAAACTGTCAAAATCTTCAAAATGAGCAAAAGCACAATGAAATTAATGCTGGAATCATCTTCAAGTTGCTAAAATACACTAATGACAGCAAAACGTTTGAGTCTACAACATTTAGTTAAGGTGTGAGAGCCAAAATGAACTTTGTATTGCTTTAAACGCGTTTTCAGCCCCTGATTGTACACTTCAGGTGAAACTGTCAAAATCGTCAAAATGAGCAAAAGCACAATGAAATTAATGCTGGAATCATCTTCAAGTTGCTAAAATACACTAATGACAGCAAAAAGTTTGAGTCTACAACATTTAGTTAAGGTGTGAGAGCCTAAATTAACTTTGTATTGCTGTAAACGCGTTGTCAGCCCTTGATTGTACACTTCAGGTGAAACTGTCAAAATCTTCAAAATGAGCAAAAGCACAATGAAATTAATGCTGGAATCATCTTCAAGTTGCTAAAATACACTAATGACAGCAAAAAGTTTGAGTCTACAACATTTAGTTAAGGTGTGAGAGCCTAAATGAACTTTGTATTGCTTTAAACGCGTTTTCAGCCCCTGATTGTACACTTCAGGTGAAACTGTCAAAATCTTCAAAATTAGCAAAAGCACAATGAAATTAATGCTGGAATCATCTTCAAGTTGCTAAAATACACTAATGACAGCAAAAAGTTTGAGTCTACAACATTTAGTTAAGGTGTGAGAGCCTAAATGAACTTTGTATTGCTGTAAACGCGTTTTCAGCACCTGATTGTACACTTCTGGTGAAACTGTCAAAATCTTCAAAATGAGCAAAAGCACAATGAAATTAATGCTGGAATCATCTTCAAGTTGCTAAAATACACTAATGACAGCAAAAAGTTTGAGTCTACAATATTTAGTTAAGGTGTGAGAGCCAAAATGAACTTTGTATTGCTTTAAAATTCATTTTCAGCCCGATTGTACACTTCAGGTGAAAGTGTCAAAATCTTCAAAATGAGCAAAAGCACAATGCAATTAATGTTGGAATCATCTTCAAGTTGCTAAAATACACTAATGACAGCAAAAAGTTTGAGTCTACAACATTTAGTTAAGGTGTGAGAGCCAAAATGAACTTTGTATTGCTGTAAACGCGTTTTCAGCACCTGATTGTACAATTCAGGTGAAACTGTCAAAATCTTCAAAATGAGCAAAAGCACAATGAAATTAATGCTGGAATCATCTTCAAGTTGCTAAAATACACTAATGACAGTAAAAAGTTTGAGTCTACAACATTTAGTTAAGGTGTGAGAGCCAAAATGAACTTTGTATTGCTGTAAACGCGTTTTCAGCACCTGATTGTACAATTCAGGTGAAACTGTCAAAATCTTCAAAATGAACAAAAAGCACAATGAAATTAATGCTGGAATCATCTTCAAGTTGCTAAAATACACTAATGACAGCAAAAAGTTTGAGTCTACAACATTTAGTTAAGGTGTGAGAGCCAAAATGAACTTTGTATTGCTTTAAATGCATTTTCAGCCCGAATGTACACTTCAGGTGAAACTGTCAAAATCTTCAAAATGAGCAAAAGCACAATGAAATTAATGCTGGAAACATCTTCAAGTTTCTAAAATACTCTAATGACAGCAAAAAGTTTGAGTCTACAACATTTAGTTAAGGTGTGAGAGCCAAAATGAACTTTGTATTGCTGTAAACGCGTTTTCAGCACCTGATTGTACACTTCAGGTGAAACTGTCAAAATCTTCAAAATGAGCAAAAGCACAATGAAATTAATGCTGGAATCATCTTCAAGTTGCTAAAATACACTAATGACAGCAAAAAGTTTGAGTCTACAACATTTAGTTAAGGTGTGAGAGCCTAAATGAACTTTGTATTGCTTTAAACGCGTTTTCAGCCCCTGATTGTACACTTCAGGTGAAACTGTCAAAATCTTCAAAATGAGCAAAAGCACAATGAAATTAATGCTGGAATCATCTTCAAGTTGCTACAATACACTAATGACAGTAAAAAGTTTGAGTCTACAACATTTAGTTAAGGTGTGAGAGCCAAAATGAACTTTGTATTGCTTTAAATGCATTTTCAGCCCGATAGTACACTTCAGGTGAAACTGTCAAAATCTTCAAAATGAGCAAAAGCACAATGAAATTAATGCTGGAATCATCTTCAAGTTGCTAAAATACACTAATGACAGCAAAAAGTTTGAGTCTACAACATTTAGTTAAGGTGTGAGAGCCAAAATGAACTTTGTATTGCTGTAAACGCGTTTTCAGCACCTGATTGTACACTTCAGGTGAAACTGTCAAAATCTTCAAAATGAGCAAAAGCACAATGGAATTAATGCTGGAATCATCTTCAAGTTGCTAAAATACACTAATGACAGCAAAAAGTTTGAGTCTACAATATTTAGTTAAGGTGTGAGAGCCAAAATGAACTTTGTATTGCTTTAAATGCATTTTCAGCCCGATTGGACACTTCAGGTGAAACTGTCAAAATCTTCAAAATGAGCAAAAGCACAATGAAATTAATGCTGGAATCATCTTCAAGTTGCTAAAATACACTAATGACAGTAAAAAGTTTGAGTCTACAACATTTAGTTAAGGTGTGAGAGCCAAAATGAACTTTGTATTGCTTTAAATGCATTTTCAGCCCGAATGTACACTTCAGGTGAAACTGTCAAATTCTTCAAAATGAGCAAAAGCACAATGAAATTAATGCTGGAAACATCTTCAAGTTTCTAAAATACTCTAATGACAGCAAAAAGTTTGAGTCTACAACATTTAGTTAAGGTGTGAGAGCCAAAATGAACTTTGTATTGCTGTAAACGCGTTTTCAGCACCTGATTGTACACTTCAGGTGAAACTGTCAAAATCTTCAAAATGAGCAAAAGCACAATGAAATTAATCCTGGAATCATCTTCAAGTTGCTAAAATACACTAATGACAGCAAAAAGTTTTAGTCTACAATATTTAGTTAAGGTGTGAGAGCCAAAATGAACTTTGTATTGCTTTAAAATTCATTTTCAGCCCGATTGTACACTTCAGGTGAAACTGTCAAAATCTTCAAAATGAGCAAAAGCACAATGAAATTAATGTTGGAATCATCTTCAAGTTGCTAAAATACACTAATGACAGCAAAAAGTTTGAGTCTACAACATTTAGTTAAGGTGTGAGAGCCTAAATGAACTTTGTATTGCTGTAAACGCGTTTTCAGCACCTGAATGTACACTTCTGGTGAAACTGTCAAAATCTTCAAAATGAGCAAAAGCACAATGAAATTAATGCTGGAATCATCTTCAAGTTGCTAAAATACACTAATGACAGCAAAAAGTTTGAGTCTACAACATTTAGTTAAGGTGTGAGAGCCAAAATGAACTTTGTATTGCTTTAAATGCATTTTCAGCCCGATAGTACACTTCAGGTGAAACTGTCAAAATCTTCAAAATGAGCAAAAGCACAATTAAATTAATGCTGGAATCATCTTCAAGTTGCTAAAATGCACTAATGACAGCAAAAAGTTTGAGTCTACAACATTTAGTTAAGGTGTGAGAGCCTAAATGAACTTTGTATTGCTTTAAACGCGTTTTCAGCCCCTGATTGTACACTTCAGGTGATACTGTCAAAATCTTCAAAATGAGCAAAAGCACAATGAAATTAATGCTGGAATCATCTTCAAGTTGCTAAAATACACTAATGACAGTAAAAAGTTTGAGTCTACAACATTTAGTTAAGGTGTGAGAGCCAAAATGAACTTTGTATTGCTTTAAATGCATTTTCAGCCCGATAGTACACTTCAGGTGAAACTGTCAAAATCTTCAAAATGAGCAAAAGCACAATAAAATTAATGCTGGAATCATCTTCAAGTTGCTAAAATACACTAATGACAGCAAAAAGTTTGAGTCTACAACATTTAGTTAAGGTGTGAGAGCCAAAATGAACTTTGTATTGCTGTAAACGCGTTTTCAGCACCTGATTGTACACTTCAGGTGAAACTGTCAAAATCTTCAAAATGAGCAAAAGCACAATTAAATTAATGCTGGAAACATCTTCAAGTTTCTAAAAAACTCTAATGACAGCAAAAAGTTTGAGTTTACAACATTTAGTTGAGGTGTGAGAGCCAAAATGAACTTTGTATTGCTTTAAATGCATTTTCAGCCCGATAGTACACTTCAGGTGAAACTGTCAAAATCTTCAAAATGAGCAAAAGCACAATGAAATTAATGCTGGAATCATCTTCAAGTTGCTAAAATACACTAATGACAGCAAAAAGTTTGAGTCTACAACATTTAGTTAAGGTGTGAGAGCCTAAATGAACTTTTTATTGCTTTAAACGCGTTTTCAGCCCTTGATTGTACAATTCAGGTGAAACTGTCAAAATCTTCAAAATGAGCAAAAGCACAATGAAATTAATGCTGGAATCATCTTCAAGTTGCTAAAATACACTAATGACAGCAACAAGTTTGAGTCTACAACATTTAGTTAAGGTGTGAGAGCCAAAATGAACTTTGTATTGCTGTAAACGCGTTTTCAGCACCTGATTGTACACTTCAGGTGAAACTGTCAAAATCTTCAAAATGAGCAAAAGCACAATAAAATTAATGCTGGAAACATCTTCAAGTTTCTAAAATACTCTAATGACAGCAAAAAGTTTGAGTCTACAACATTTAGTTAAGGTGTGAGAGCCAAAATGAACTTTGTATTGCTGTAAACGCGTTTTCAGCACCTGATTGTACACTTCAGGTGAAACTGTCAAAATCTTCAAAATGAGCAAAAGCACAATGAAATTAATGTTGGAATCATCTTCAAGTTGCTAAAATACACTAATGACAGCAAAAAGTTTGAGTCTACAACATTTAGTTAAGGTTTGAGCGCCTAAATTAACTTTTTATTGCTTTAAACGCGTTTTCAGCCCTTGATTGTAAACTTCAGGTGAAAGTGTCAAAATCTTCAAAATGAACAAAAAGCACAATGAAATTAATGCTGGAATCATCTTCAAGTTGCTAAAATACACTAATGACAGCAAAAAGTTTGAGTCTACAACATTTAGTTAAGGTGTGAGAGCCAAAATGAACTTTGTATTGCTGTAAACGCGTTTTCAGCACCTGATTGTACAATTCAGGTGAAACTGTCAAAATCTTCAAAATGAGCAAAAGCACAATGAAATTAATGCTGGAATCATCTTCAAGTTGCTAAAATACACTAATGACAGTAAAAAGTTTGAGTCTACAACATTTAGTTAAGGTGTGAGAGCCAAAATGAACTTTGTATTGCTGTAAACGCGTTTTCAGCACCTGATTGTACAATTCAGGTGAAACTGTCAAAATCTTCAAAATGAACAAAAAGCACAATGAAATTAATGCTGGAATCATCTTCAAGTTGCTAAAATACACTAATGACAGCAAAAAGTTTGAGTCTACAACATTTAGTTAAGGTGTGAGAGCCAAAATGAACTTTGTATTGCTTTAAATGCATTTTCAGCCCGAATGTACACTTCAGGTGAAACTGTCAAAATCTTCAAAATGAGCAAAAGCACAATGAAATTAATGCTGGAAACATCTTCAAGTTTCTAAAATACTCTAATGACAGCAAAAAGTTTGAGTCTACAACATTTAGTTAAGGTGTGAGAGCCAAAATGAACTTTGTATTGCTGTAAACGCGTTTTCAGCACCTGATTGTACACTTCAGGTGAAACTGTCAAAATCTTCAAAATGAGCAAAAGCACAATGAAATTAATGCTGGAATCATCTTCAAGTTGCTAAAATACACTAATGACAGCAAAAAGTTTGAGTCTACAACATTTAGTTAAGGTGTGAGAGCCTAAATGAACTTTGTATTGCTTTAAACGCGTTTTCAGCCCCTGATTGTACACTTCAGGTGAAACTGTCAAAATCTTCAAAATGAGCAAAAGCACAATGAAATTAATGCTGGAATCATCTTCAAGTTGCTACAATACACTAATGACAGTAAAAAGTTTGAGTCTACAACATTTAGTTAAGGTGTGAGAGCCAAAATGAACTTTGTATTGCTTTAAATGCATTTTCAGCCCGATAGTACACTTCAGGTGAAACTGTCAAAATCTTCAAAATGAGCAAAAGCACAATGAAATTAATGCTGGAATCATCTTCAAGTTGCTAAAATACACTAATGACAGCAAAAAGTTTGAGTCTACAACATTTAGTTAAGGTGTGAGAGCCAAAATGAACTTTGTATTGCTGTAAACGCGTTTTCAGCACCTGATTGTACACTTCAGGTGAAACTGTCAAAATCTTCAAAATGAGCAAAAGCACAATGGAATTAATGCTGGAATCATCTTCAAGTTGCTAAAATACACTAATGACAGCAAAAAGTTTGAGTCTACAATATTTAGTTAAGGTGTGAGAGCCAAAATGAACTTTGTATTGCTTTAAATGCATTTTCAGCCCGATTGGACACTTCAGGTGAAACTGTCAAAATCTTCAAAATGAGCAAAAGCACAATGAAATTAATGCTGGAATCATCTTCAAGTTGCTAAAATACACTAATGACAGTAAAAAGTTTGAGTCTACAACATTTAGTTAAGGTGTGAGAGCCAAAATGAACTTTGTATTGCTTTAAATGCATTTTCAGCCCGAATGTACACTTCAGGTGAAACTGTCAAATTCTTCAAAATGAGCAAAAGCACAATGAAATTAATGCTGGAAACATCTTCAAGTTTCTAAAATACTCTAATGACAGCAAAAAGTTTGAGTCTACAACATTTAGTTAAGGTGTGAGAGCCAAAATGAACTTTGTATTGCTGTAAACGCGTTTTCAGCACCTGATTGTACACTTCAGGTGAAACTGTCAAAATCTTCAAAATGAGCAAAAGCACAATGAAATTAATCCTGGAATCATCTTCAAGTTGCTAAAATACACTAATGACAGCAAAAAGTTTTAGTCTACAATATTTAGTTAAGGTGTGAGAGCCAAAATGAACTTTGTATTGCTTTAAAATTCATTTTCAGCCCGATTGTACACTTCAGGTGAAACTGTCAAAATCTTCAAAATGAGCAAAAGCACAATGAAATTAATGTTGGAATCATCTTCAAGTTGCTAAAATACACTAATGACAGCAAAAAGTTTGAGTCTACAACATTTAGTTAAGGTGTGAGAGCCTAAATGAACTTTGTATTGCTGTAAACGCGTTTTCAGCACCTGAATGTACACTTCTGGTGAAACTGTCAAAATCTTCAAAATGAGCAAAAGCACAATGAAATTAATGCTGGAATCATCTTCAAGTTGCTAAAATACACTAATGACAGCAAAAAGTTTGAGTCTACAACATTTAGTTAAGGTGTGAGAGCCAAAATGAACTTTGTATTGCTTTAAATGCATTTTCAGCCCGATAGTACACTTCAGGTGAAACTGTCAAAATCTTCAAAATGAGCAAAAGCACAATTAAATTAATGCTGGAATCATCTTCAAGTTGCTAAAATGCACTAATGACAGCAAAAAGTTTGAGTCTACAACATTTAGTTAAGGTGTGAGAGCCTAAATGAACTTTGTATTGCTTTAAACGCGTTTTCAGCCCCTGATTGTACACTTCAGGTGATACTGTCAAAATCTTCAAAATGAGCAAAAGCACAATGAAATTAATGCTGGAATCATCTTCAAGTTGCTAAAATACACTAATGACAGTAAAAAGTTTGAGTCTACAACATTTAGTTAAGGTGTGAGAGCCAAAATGAACTTTGTATTGCTTTAAATGCATTTTCAGCCCGATAGTACACTTCAGGTGAAACTGTCAAAATCTTCAAAATGAGCAAAAGCACAATAAAATTAATGCTGGAATCATCTTCAAGTTGCTAAAATACACTAATGACAGCAAAAAGTTTGAGTCTACAACATTTAGTTAAGGTGTGAGAGCCAAAATGAACTTTGTATTGCTGTAAACGCGTTTTCAGCACCTGATTGTACACTTCAGGTGAAACTGTCAAAATCTTCAAAATGAGCAAAAGCACAATTAAATTAATGCTGGAAACATCTTCAAGTTTCTAAAAAACTCTAATGACAGCAAAAAGTTTGAGTTTACAACATTTAGTTGAGGTGTGAGAGCCAAAATGAACTTTGTATTGCTTTAAATGCATTTTCAGCCCGATAGTACACTTCAGGTGAAACTGTCAAAATCTTCAAAATGAGCAAAAGCACAATGAAATTAATGCTGGAATCATCTTCAAGTTGCTAAAATACACTAATGACAGCAAAAAGTTTGAGTCTACAACATTTAGTTAAGGTGTGAGAGCCTAAATGAACTTTTTATTGCTTTAAACGCGTTTTCAGCCCTTGATTGTACAATTCAGGTGAAACTGTCAAAATCTTCAAAATGAGCAAAAGCACAATGAAATTAATGCTGGAATCATCTTCAAGTTGCTAAAATACACTAATGACAGCAACAAGTTTGAGTCTACAACATTTAGTTAAGGTGTGAGAGCCAAAATGAACTTTGTATTGCTGTAAACGCGTTTTCAGCACCTGATTGTACACTTCAGGTGAAACTGTCAAAATCTTCAAAATGAGCAAAAGCACAATAAAATTAATGCTGGAAACATCTTCAAGTTTCTAAAATACTCTAATGACAGCAAAAAGTTTGAGTCTACAACATTTAGTTAAGGTGTGAGAGCCAAAATGAACTTTGTATTGCTGTAAACGCGTTTTCAGCACCTGATTGTACACTTCAGGTGAAACTGTCAAAATCTTCAAAATGAGCAAAAGCACAATGAAATTAATGTTGGAATCATCTTCAAGTTGCTAAAATACACTAATGACAGCAAAAAGTTTGAGTCTACAACATTTAGTTAAGGTTTGAGCGCCTAAATTAACTTTTTATTGCTTTAAACGCGTTTTCAGCCCTTGATTGTAAACTTCAGGTGAAAGTGTCAAAATCTTCAAAATGAACAAAAGCACAATGAAATTAATGCTGGAATCATCTTCAAGTTGCTAAAATACACTAATGACAGCAAAAAGTTTGAGTCTACAACATTTAGTTAAGGTGTGAGAGCCAAAATGAACTTTGTATTGCTGTAAACGCGTTTTCAGCACCTGAATGTACACTTCAGGTGAAACTGTCAAAATCTTCAAAATGAGCAAAAGCACAATAAAATTAATGCTGGAATCATCTTCAAGTTGCTAAAATACACTAATGACAGCAAAAAGTTTGAGTCTACAACATTTAGTTAAGGTGTGAGAGCCAAAATGAACTTTGTATTGCTGTAAACGCGTTTTCAGCACCTGATTGTACACTTCAGGTGAAACTGTCAAAATCTTCAAAATGAGCAAAAGCACAATGAAATTAATGCTGGAATCATCTTCAAGTTGCTAAAATACACTAATGACAGCAAAAAGTTTGAGTCTACAATATTTAGTTAAGGTGTGAGAGACAAAATTAACTTTGTATTGCTTTAAATGCATTTTCAGCCCGATAGTACACTTCAGGTGAAACTGTCAAAATCTTCAAAATGAGCAAAAGCACAATGAAATTAATGCTGGAATCATCTTCAAGTTGCTAAAATACACTAATGACAGCAAAAAGTTTGAGTCTACAACATTTAGTTAAGGTGTGAGAGCCAAAATGAACTTTGTATTGCTGTAAACGCGTTTTCAGCACCTGATTGTACACTTCAGGTGAAACTGTCAAAATCGTCAAAATGAGCAAAAGCACAATGAAATTAATGCTGGAATCATCTTCAAGTTGCTAAAATACACTAATGACAGCAAAAAGTTTGAGTCTACAATATTTAGTTAAGGTGTGAGAGCCAAAATTAACTTTGTATTGCTTTAAATGCATTTTCAGCCCGATTGGACACTTCAGGTGAAACTGTCAAAATCTTCAAAATGAGCAAAAGCACAATGAAATTAATGCTGGAATCATCTTCAAGTTGCTAAAATACACTAATGACAGTAAAAAGTTTGAGTCTACAACATTTAGTTAAGGTGTGAGAGCCAAAATGAACTTTGTATTGCTTTAAATGCATTTTCAGCCCGAATGTACACTTCAGGTGAAACTGTCAAATTCTTCAAAATGAGCAAAAGCACAATGAAATTAATGCTGGAAACATCTTCAAGTTTCTAAAATACTCTAATGACAGCAAAAAGTTTGAGTCTACAACATTTAGTTAAGGTGTGAGAGCCAAAATGAACTTTGTATTGCTGTAAACGCGTTTTCAGCACCTGATTGTACAATTCAGGTGAAACTGTCAAAATCTTCAAAATGAGCAAAAGCACAATGAAATTAATGCTTGAATCATCTTCAAGTTGCTAAAATACACTAATGACAGCAAAAAGTTTGAGTCTACAACATTTAGTTAAGGTGTGAGAGCCTAAATGAACTTTGTATTGCTTTAAACGCGTTTTCAGCCCCTGATTGTACACTTCAGGTGAAACTGTCAAAATCTTCAAAATGAGCAAAAGCACAATGAAATTAATGCTGGAATCATCTTCAAGTTGCTAAAATACACTAATGACAGCAACAAATTTGAGTCTACAACATTTAGTTAAGGTGTGAGAGCCTAAATGAACTTTGTATTGCTTTAAATGCATTTTCAGCCCGATTGTACACTTCAGGTAAAACTGTCAAAATCTTCAAAATGAGCAAAAGCACAATGAAATTAATGCTGGAATCATCTTCAAGTTGCTAAAATACACTAATGACAGCAAAAAGTTTGAGTCTACAACATTTAGTTAAGGTGTGAGAGCCTAAATTAACTTTGTATTGCTGTAAACGCGTTGTCAGCCCTTGATCGTACACTTCAGGTGAAACTGTCAAAATCTTCAAAATGAGCAAAAGCACAATGAAATTAATGCTGGAATCATCTTCAAGTTGCTAAAATACACTAATGACAGCAAAAAGTTTGAGTCTACAACATTTAGTTAAGGTGTGAGAGCCTAAATGAACTTTGTATTGCTTTAAACGCGTTTTCAGCCCCTGATTGTACACTTCAGGTGAAACTGTCAAAATCTTCAAAATTAGCAAAAGCACAATGAAATTAATGCTGGAATCATCTTCAAGTTGCTAAAATACACTAATGACAGCAAAAAGTTTGAGTCTACAACATTTAGTTAAGGTGTGAGAGCCTAAATGAACTTTGTATTGCTGTAAACGCGTTTTCAGCACCTGATTGTACACTTCTGGTGAAACTGTCAAAATCTTCAAAATGAGCAAAAGCACAATGAAATTAATGCTGGAATCATCTTCAAGTTGCTAAAATACACTAATGACAGCAAAAAGTTTGAGTCTACAATATTTAGTTAAGGTGTGAGAGCCAAAATGAACTTTGTATTGCTTTAAAATTCATTTTCAGCCCGATTGTACACTTCAGGTGAAACTGTCAAAATCTTCAAAATGAGCAAAAGCACAATGCAATTAATGTTGGAATCATCTTCAAGTTGCTAAAATACACTAATGACAGCAAAAAGTTTGAGTCTACAACATTTAGTTAAGGTGTGAGAGCCTAAATGAACTTTTTATTGCTTTAAACGCGTTTTCAGCCCTTGATTGTACAATTCAGGTGAAACTGTCAAAATCTTCAAAATGAGCAAAAGCACAATGAAATGAATGCTGGAATCATCTTCAAGTTGCTAAAATACACTAATGACAGCAACAAGTTTGAGTCTACAACATTTAGTTAAGGTGTGAGAGCCAAAATGAACTTTGTATTGCTCTAAACGCGTTTTCAGCACCTGATTGTACACCTCAGGTGAAACTGTCAAAATCTTCAAAATGAGCAAAAGCACAATGAAATTAATGTTGGAATCATCTTCAAGTTGCTAAAATACACTAATGACAGCAAAAAGTTTGAGTCTACAACATTTAGTTAAGGTTTGAGCGCCTAAATTAACTTTTTATTGCTTTAAACGCGTTTTCAGCCCTTGATTGTAAACTTCAGGTGAAAGTGTCAAAATCTTCAAAATGAACAAAAGCACAATGAAATTAATGCTGGAATCATCTTCAAGTTGCTAAAATACACTAATGACAGCAAAAAGTTTGAGTCTACAACATTTAGTTAAGGTGTGAGAGCCAAAATGAACTTTGTATTGCTGTAAACGCGTTTTCAGCACCCGATTGTACAATTCAGGTGAAACTGTCAAAATCTTCAAAATGAGCAAAAGCACAATGAAATTAATGCTGGAATCATCTTCAAGTTGCTAAAATACACTAATGACAGCAAAAACTTTGAGTCTACAACATTTAGTTAAGGTGTGAGAGCCTAAATGAACTTTGTATTGCTTTAAACGCGTTTTCAGCCCCTGATTGTACACTTCAGGTGAAATTGTCAAAATCTTCAAAATGAGCAAAAGCACAATGAAATTAATGCTGGAATCATCTTCAAGTTGCTAAAATACACTAATAACAGCAACAAGTTTGAGTCTACAATATTTAGTTAAGGTGTGAGAGCCAAAATGAACTTTGTATTGCTTTAAAATTCATTTTCAGCCCGATTGTACACTTCAGGTGAAACTGTCAAAATCTTCAAAATGAGCAAAAGCACAATGCAATTAATGTTGGAATCATCTTCAAGTTGCTAAAATACACTAATGACAGCAAAAAGTTTGAGTCTACAACATTTAGTTAAGGTGTGAGAGCCTAAATGAACTTTTTATTGCTTTAAACGCGTTTTCAGCCCTTGATTGTACAATTCAGGTGAAACTGTCAAAATCTTCAAAATGAGCAAAAGCACAATGAAATTAATGTTGGAATCATCTTCAAGTTGCTAAAATACACTAATGACAGCAAAAAGTTTGAGTCTACAACATTTAGTTAAGGTGTGAGAGCCAAAATGAACTTTGTATTGCTGTAAACGCGTTTTCAGCACCTGATTGTACAATTCAGGTGAAACTGTCAAAATCTTCAAAATGAGCAAAAGCACAATGAAATTAATGCTGGAATCATCTTCAAGTTGCTAAAATACACTAATGACAGTAAAAAGTTTGAGTCTACAACATTTAGTTAAGGTGTGAGAGCCAAAATGAACTTTGTATTGCTGTAAACGCGTTTTCAGCACCTGATTGTACAATTCAGGTGAAACTGTCAAAATCTTCAAAATGAACAAAAAGCACAATGAAATTAATGCTGGAATCATCTTCAAGTTGCTAAAATACACTAATGACAGCAAAAAGTTTGAGTCTACAACATTTAGTTAAGGTGTGAGAGCCAAAATGAACTTTGTATTGCTGTAAACGCGTTTTCAGCACCTGATTGTACAATTCAGGTGAAACTGTCAAAATCTTCAAAATGAGCAAAAGCACAATGAAATTAATGCTGGAATCATCTTCAAGTTGCTAAAATACACTAATGACAGTAAAAAGTTTGAGTCTACAACATTTAGTTAAGGTGTGAGAGCCAAAATGAACTTTGTATTGCTTTAAATGCATTTTCAGCCCGAATGTACACTTCAGGTGAAACTGTCAAATTCTTCAAAATGAGCAAAAGCACAATGAAATTAATGCTGGAAACATCTTCAAGTTTCTAAAATACTCTAATGACAGCAAAAAGTTTGAGTCTACAACATTTAGTTAAGGTGTGAGAGCCAAAATGAACTTTGTATTGCTGTAAACGCGTTTTCAGCACCTGATTGTACAATTCAGGTGAAACTGTCAAAATCTTCAAAATGAGCAAAAGCACAATGAAATTAATGCTGGAATCATCTTCAAGTTGCTAAAATACACTAATGACAGCAAAAAGTTTGAGTCTACAACATTTAGTTAAGGTGTGAGAGCCTAAATGAACTTTGTATTGCTTTGAACGCGTTTTCAGCCCGTGATTGTACACTTCAGGTGAAACTGTCAAAATCTTCAAAATGAGCAAAAGCACAATGAAATTAATGCTGGAATCATCTTCAAGTTGCTAAAATACACTAATGACAGCAACAAGTTTGAGTCTACAACATTTAGTTAAGGTGTGAGAGCCTAAATGAACTTTGTATTGCTTTAAATGCATTTTCAGCCCGATTGTACACTTCAGGTAAAACTGTCAAAATCTTCAAAATGAGCAAAAGCACAATGAAATTAATGCTGGAATCATCTTCAAGTTTCTAAAATACACTAATGACAGCAAAACGTTTGAGTCTACAACATTTAGTTAAGGTGTGAGAGCCAAAATGAACTTTGTATTGCTTTAAACGCGTTTTCAGCCCCTGATTGTACACTTCAGGTGAAACTGTCAAAATCGTCAAAATGAGCAAAAGCACAATGAAATTAATGCTGGAATCATCTTCAAGTTGCTAAAATACACTAATGACAGCAAAAAGTTTGAGTCTACAACATTTAGTTAAGGTGTGAGAGCCTAAATTAACTTTGTATTGCTTTAAACGCGTTGTCAGCCCCTGATTGTACACTTCAGGTGAAACTGTCAAAATCTTCAAAATGAGCAAAAGCACAATGAAATTAATGCTGGAATCATCTTCAAGTTGCTAAAATACACTAATGACAGCAAAAAGTTTGAGTCAAACAACATTTAGTTAAGGTGTGAGAGCCTAAATGAACTTTGTATTGCTTTAAACGCGTTTTCAGCCCCTGATTGTACACTTCAGGTGAAACTGTCAAAATCTTCAAAATGAGCAAAAGCACAATGAAATTAATGCTGGAATCATCTTCAAGTTGCTAAAATACACTAATGACAGCAAAAAGTTTGAGTCTACAACATTTAGTTAAGGTGTGAGAGCCTAAATTAACTTTGTATTGCTTTAAACGCGTTGTCAGCCCCTGATTGTACACTTCAGGTGAAACTGTCAAAATCTTCAAAATGAGCAAAAGCACAGTGAAATTAATGCTGGAATCATCTTCAAGTTGCTAAAATACACTAATGACAGTAAAAAATTTGAGTCTACAACATTTAGTTAAGGTGTGAGAGCCAAAATGAACTTTGTATTGCTTTAAATGCATTTTCAGCCCGAATGTACACTTCAGGTGAAACTGTCAAATTCTTCAAAATGAGCAAAAGCACAATGAAATTAATGCTGGAAACATCTTCAAGTTTCTAAAATACTATAATGACAGCAACAAGTTTGAGTCTACAACATTTAGTTAAGGTGTGAGAGCCAAAATGAACTTTGTATTGCTGTAAACGCGTTTTCAGCACCTGATTGTACACTTCAGGTGAAACTGTCAAAATCGTCAAAATGAGCAAAAGCACAATGAAATTAATGCTGGAATCATCTTCAAGTTGCTAAAATACACTAATGACAGCAAAAAGTTTGAGTCTACAACATTTAGTTAAGGTGTGAGAGCCTAAATTAACTTTGTATTGCTTTAAACGCGTTGTCAGCCCCTGATTGTACACTTCAGGTGAAACTGTCAAAATCTTCAAAATGAGCAAAAGCACAATGAAATTAATGCTGGAATCATCTTCAAGTTGCTAAAATACACTAATGACAGCAAAAAGTTTGAGTCTACAACATTTAGTTAAGGTGTGAGAGCCAAAATGAACTTTGTATTGCTTTAAATGCATTTTCAGCCCGATAGTACACTTCAGGTGAAACTGTCAACATCTTCAAAATGAGCAAAAGCACAATGAAATTAATGCTGGAATCATCTTCAAGTTGCTAAAATACACTAATGACAGCAAAAAGTTTGAGTCTACAACATTTAGTTAAGGTGTGAGAGCCAAAATGAACTTTGTATTGCTGTAAACGCGTTTTCAGCACCTGATTGTACACTTCAGGTGAAACTGTCAAAATCTTCAAAATGAGCAAAAGCACAATGAAATTAATGCTGGAATCATCTTCAAGTTGCTAAAATACACTAATGACAGCAAAAAGTTTGAGTCTACAATATTTAGTTAAGGTGTGAGAGACAAAATTAACTTTGTATTGCTTTAAATGCATTTTCAGCCCGATAGTACACTTCAGGTGAAACTGTCAAAATCTTCAAAATGAGCAAAAGCACAATGAAATTAATGCTGGAATCATCTTCAAGTTGCTAAAATACACTAATGACAGCAAAAAGTTTGAATCTACAACATTTAGTTAAGGTGTGAGAGCCAAAATGAACTTTGTATTGCTGTAAACGCGTTTTCAGCACCTGATTGTACACTTCAGGTGAAACTGTCAAAATCTTCAAAATGAGCAAAAGCACAATGAAATTAATGCTGGAATCATCTTCAAGTTGCTAAAATACACTAATGACAGAAAAAAGTTTGAGTCTACAATATTTAGTTAAGGTGTGAGAGCCAAAATTAACTTTGTATTGCTTTAAATGCATTTTCAGCCCGATTGGACACTTCAGGTGAAACTGTCAAAATCTTCAAAATGAGCAAAAGCACAATGAAATTAATGCTGGAATCATCTTCAAGTTGCTAAAATACACTAATGACAGTAAAAAGTTTGAGTCTACAACATTTAGTTAAGGTGTGAGAGCCAAAATGAACTTTGTATTGCTTTAAATGCATTTTCTGCCCGAATGTACACTTCAGGTGAAACTGTCAAATTCTTCAAAATGAGCAAAAGCACAATGAAATTAATGCTGGAAACATCTTCAAGTTTCTAAAATACTCTAATGACAGCAACAAGTTTGAGTCTACAACATTTAGTTAAGGTGTGAGAGCCAAAATGAACTTTGTATTGCTGTAAACGCGTTTTCAGCACCTGATTGTACAATTCAGGTGAAACTGTCAAAATCTTCAAAATGAGCAAAAGCACAATGAAATTAATGCTGGAATCATCTTCAAGTTGCTAAAATACACTAATGACAGCAAAAAGTTTGAGTCTACAACATTTAGTTAAGGTGTGAGAGCCTAAATGAACTTTGTATTGCTTTAAACGCGTTTTCAGCCCCTGATTGTACACTTCAGGTGAAACTGTCAAAATCTTCAAAATGAGCAAAAGCACAATGAAATTAATGCTGGAATCATCTTCAAGTTGCTAAAATACACTAATGACAGCAACAAGTTTGAGTCTACAACATTTAGTTAAGGTGTGAGAGCCTAAATGAACTTTGTATTGCTTTAAATGCATTTTCAGCCCGATTGTACACTTCAGGTAAAACTGTCAAAATCTTCAAAATGAGCAAAAGCACAATGAAATTAATGCTGGAATCATCTTCAAGTTGCTAAAATACACTAATGACAGCAAAACGTTTGAGTCTACAACATTTAGTTAAGGTGTGAGAGCCAAAATGAACTTTGTATTTCTGTAAACGCGTTTTCAGCACCTGATTGTACACTTCAGGTGAAACTGTCAAAATCTTCAAAATGAGCAAAAGCACAATGAAATTAATGCTGGAATCATCTTCAAGTTGCTAAAATACACTAATGACAGCAAAAAGTTTGAGTCTACAATATTTAGTTAAGGTGTGAGAGACAAAATGAACTTTGTATTGCTTTAAATGCATTTTCAGCCCGATTGGACACTTCAGGTGAAACTGTCAAAATCTTCAAAATGAGCAAAAGCACAATGAAATTAATGCTGGAATCATCTTCAAGTTGCTAAAATACACTAATGACAGTAAAAAGTTTGAGTCTACAACATTTAGTTAAGGTGTGAGAGCCAAAATGAACTTTGTATTGCTTTAAATGCATTTTCAGCCCGAATGTACACTTCAGGTGAAACTGTCAAATTCTTCAAAATGAGCAAAAGCACAATGAAATTAATGCTGGAAACATCTTCAAGTTTCTAAAATACTCTAATGACAGCAAAAAGTTTGAGTCTACAACATTTAGTTAAGGTGTGAGAGCCTAAATGAACTTTGTATTGCTTTAAACGCGTTTTCAGCCCCTGATTGTACACTTCAGGTGAAACTGTCAAAATCTTCAAAATGAGCAAAAGCACAATGAAATTAATGCTGGAATCATCTTCAAGTTGCTAAAATACACTAATGACAGCAACAAGTTTGAGTCTACAACATTTAGTTAAGGTGTGAGAGCCTAAATGAACTTTGTATTGCTTTAAATGCATTTTCAGCCCGATTGTACACTTCAGGTAAAACTGTCAAAATCTTCAAAATGAGCAAAAGCACAATGAAATTAATGCTGGAATCATCTTCAAGTTGCTAAAATACACTAATGACAGCAAAACGTTTGAGTCTACAACATTTAGTTAAGGTGTGAGAGCCAAAATGAACTTTGTATTGCTTTAAACGCGTTTTCAGCCCCTGATTGTACACTTCAGGTGAAACTGTCAAAATCGTCAAAATGAGCAAAAGCACAATGAAATTAATGCTGGAATCATCTTCAAGTTGCTAAAATACACTAATGACAGCAAAAAGTTTGAGTCTACAACATTTAGTTAAGGTGTGAGAGCCTAAATGAACTTTGTATTGCTTTAAACGCGTTTTCAGCCCCTGATTGTACACTTCAGGTGAAACTGTCAAAATCTTCAAAATGAGCAAAAGCACAATGAAATTAATGCTGGAATCATCTTCAAGTTGCTAAAATACACTAATGACAGCAAAAAGTTTGAGTCTACAACATTTAGTTAAGGTGTGAGAGCCAAAATGAACTTTGTATTGCTGTAAACGCGTTTTCAGCACCTGATTGTACACTTCAGGTGAAACTGTCAAAATCTTCAAAATGAGCAAAAGCACAATGAAATTAATGCTGGAATCATCTTCAAGTTGCTAAAATACACTAATGACAGCAAAAAGTTTGAGTCTACAATATTTAGTTAAGGTGTGAGAGACAAAATTAACTTTGTATTGCTTTAAATGCATTTTCAGCCCGATAGTACACTTCAGGTGAAACTGTCAAAATCTTCAAAATGAGCAAAAGCACAATGAAATTAATGCTGGAATCATCTTCAAGTTGCTAAAATACACTAATGACAGCAAAAAGTTTGAGTCTACAACATTTAGTTAAGGTGTGAGAGCCAAAATGAACTTTGTATTGCTGTAAACGCGTTTTCAGCACCTGATTGTACAATTCAGGTGAAACTGTCAAAATCTTCAAAATGAGCAAAAGCACAATGAAATTAATGCTGGAATCATCTTCAAGTTGCTAAAATACACTAATGACAGCAAAAAGTTTGAGTCTACAATATTTAGTTAAGGTGTGAGAGCCAAAATTAACTTTGTATTGCTTTAAATGCATTTTCAGCCCGATTGGACACTTCAGGTGAAACTGTCAAAATCTTCAAAATGAGCAAAAGCACAATGAAATTAATGCTGGAATCATCTTCAAGTTGCTAAAATACACTAATGACAGTAAAAAGTTTGAGTCTACAACATTTAGTTAAGGTGTGAGAGCCAAAATGAACTTTGTATTGCTTTAAATGCATTTTCAGCCCGAATGTACACTTCAGGTGAAACTGTCAAATTCTTCAAAATGAGCAAAAGCACAATGAAATTAATGCTGGAAACATCTTCAAGTTTCTAAAATACTCTAATGACAGCAACAAGTTTGAGTCTACAACATTTAGTTAAGGTGTGAGAGCCAAAATGAACTTTGTATTGCTGTAAACGCGTTTTCAGCACCTGATTGTACACTTCAGGTGAAACTGTCAAAATCGTCAAAATGAGCAAAAGCACAATGAAATTAATGCTGGAATCATCTTCAAGTTGCTAAAATACACTAATGACAGCAAAAAGTTTGAGTCTACAACATTTAGTTAAGGTGTGAGAGCCTAAATTAACTTTGTATTGCTTTAAACGCGTTGTCAGCCCCTGATTGTACACTTCAGGTGAAACTGTCAAAATCTTCAAAATGAGCAAAAGCACAGTGAAATTAATGCTGGAATCATCTTCAAGTTGCTAAAATACACTAATGACAGTAAAAAGTTTGAGTCTACAACATTTAGTTAAGGTGTGAGAGCCAAAATGAACTTTGTATTGCTTTAAATGCATTTTCAGCCCGATAGTACACTTCAGGTGAAACTGTCAAAATCTTCAAAATGAGCAAAAGCACAATGAAATTAATGCTGGAATCATCTTCAAGTTGCTAAAATACACTAATGACAGCAAAAAGTTTGAGTCTACAACATTTAGTTAAGGTGTGAGAGCCAAAATGAACTTTGTATTGCTGTAAACGCGTTTTCAGCACCTGATTGTACACTTCAGGTGAAACTGTCAAAATCTTCAAAATGAGCAAAAGCACAATGAAATTAATGCTGGAATCATCTTCAAGTTGCTAAAATACACTAATGACAGTAAAAAGTTTGAGTCTACAACATTTAGTTAAGGTGTGAGAGCCAAAATGAACTTTGTATTGCTTTAAATGCATTTTATGCCCGAATGTACACTTCAGGTGAAACTGTCAAATTCTTCAAAATGAGCAAAAGCACAATGAAATTAATGCTGGAAACATCTTCAAGTTTCTAAAATACTCTAATGACAGCAACAAGTTTGAGTCTACAACATTTAGTTAAGGTGTGAGAGCCAAAATGAACTTTGTATTGCTGTAAACGCGTTTTCAGCACCTGATTGTACAATTCAGGTGAAACTGTCAAAATCTTCAAAATGAGCAAAAGCACAATGAAATTAATGCTGGAATCATCTTCAAGTTGCTAAAATACACTAATGACAGCAAAAAGTTTGAGTCTACAACATTTAGTAAAGGTGTGAGAGCCTAAATGAACTTTGTATTGCTTTAAACGCGTTTTCAGCCCCTGATTGTACACTTCAGGTGAAACTGTCAAAATCTTCAAAATGAGCAAAAGCACAATGAAATTAATGCTGGAATCATCTTCAAGTTGCTAAAATACACTAATGACAGCAACAAGTTTGAGTCTACAACATTTAGTTAAGGTGTGAGAGCCTAAATGAACTTTGTATTGCTTTAAATGCATTTTCAGCCCGATTGTACACTTCAGGTAAAACTGTCAAAATCTTCAAAATGAGCAAAAGCACAATGAAATTAATGCTGGAATCATCTTCAAGTTGCTAAAATACACTAATGACAGCAAAACGTTTGAGTCTACAACATTTAGTTAAGGTGTGAGAGCCAAAATGAACTTTGTATTGCTGTAAACGCGTTTTCAGCACCTGATTGTACACTTCAGGTGAAACTGTCAAAATCTTCAAAATGAGCAAAAGCACAATGAAATTAATGCTGGAATCATCTTCAAGTTGCTAAAATACACTAATGACAGTAAAAAGTTTGAGTGTACAACATTTAGTTAAGGTGTGAGAGCCAAAATGAACTCTGTATTGCTTTAAATGCACTTTCAGCCCGAAAGTACACTTCAGATGAAACTGTCAAAATCTTCAAAATGAGCAAAAGCACAATGAAATTAATGCTGGAATCATCTTCAAGTTGCTAAAATACACTAATGACAGCAAAAAGTTTGAGTCTACAACATTTAGTTAAGGTGTGAGAGCCTAAATGAACTTTGTATTGCTTTCAACGCGTTTTCAGCCCCTGATTGTACACTTCAGGTGAAACTGTCAAAATCTTCAAAATGAGCAAAAGCACAATGAAATTAATGCTGGAATCATCTTCAAGTTGCTAAAATACACTAATGACAGCAAAAAGTTTGAGTCTACAACATTTAGTTAAGGTGTGAGAGCCTAAATGAACTTTGTATTGCTTTCAACGCGTTTTCAGCCCCTGATTGTACACTTCAGGTGAAACTGTCAAAATCTTCAAAATGAGCAAAAGCACAATGAAATTAATGCTGGAATCATCTTCAAGTTGCTAAAATACACTAATGACAGCAAAACGTTTGAGTCTACAACATTTAGTTAAGGTGTGAGAGCCAAAATGAACTTTGTATTGCTTTAAACGCGTTTTCAGCCCCTGATTGTACACTTCAGGTGAAACTGTCAAAATCGTCAAAATGAGCAAAAGCACAATGAAATTAATGCTGGAATCATCTTCAAGTTGCTAAAATACACTAATGACAGCAAAAAGTTTGAGTCTACAACATTTAGTTAAGGTGTGAGAGCCTAAATGAACTTTGTATTGCTTTAAACGCGTTTTCAGCCCCTGATTGTACACTTCAGGTGAAACTGTCAAAATCTTCAAAATGAGCAAAAGCACAATGAAATTAATGCTGGAATCATCTTCAAGTTGCTAAAATACACTAATGACAGCAAAAAGTTTGAGTCTACAACATTTAGTTAAGGTGTGAGAGCCAAAATGAACTTTGTATTGCTGTAAACGCGTTTTCAGCACCTGATTGTACACTTCAGGTGAAACTGTCAAAATCTTCAAAATGAGCAAAAGCACAATGAAATTAATGCTGGAATCATCTTCAAGTTGCTAAAATACACTAATGACAGCAAAAAGTTTGAGTCTACAATATTTAGTTAAGGTGTGAGAGACAAAATTAACTTTGTATTGCTTTAAATGCATTTTCAGCCCGATAGTACACTTCAGGTGAAACTGTCAAAATCTTCAAAATGAGCAAAAGCACAATGAAATTAATGCTGGAATCATCTTCAAGTTGCTAAAATACACTAATGACAGCAAAAAGTTTGAGTCTACAACATTTAGTTAAGGTGTGAGAGCCAAAATGAACTTTGTATTGCTGTAAACGCGTTTTCAGCACCTGATTGTACAATTCAGGTGAAACTGTCAAAATCTTCAAAATGAGCAAAAGCACAATGAAATTAATGCTGGAATCATCTTCAAGTTGCTAAAATACACTAATGACAGCAAAAAGTTTGAGTCTACAATATTTAGTTAAGGTGTGAGAGCCAAAATTAACTTTGTATTGCTTTAAATGCATTTTCAGCCCGATTGGACACTTCAGGTGAAACTGTCAAAATCTTCAAAATGAGCAAAAGCACAATGAAATTAATGCTGGAATCATCTTCAAGTTGCTAAAATACACTAATGACAGTAAAAAGTTTGAGTCTACAACATTTAGTTAAGGTGTGAGAGCCAAAATGAACTTTGTATTGCTTTAAATGCATTTTCAGCCCGAATGTACACTTCAGGTGAAACTGTCAAATTCTTCAAAATGAGCAAAAGCACAATGAAATTAATGCTGGAAACATCTTCAAGTTTCTAAAATACTCTAATGACAGCAACAAGTTTGAGTCTACAACATTTAGTTAAGGTGTGAGAGCCAAAATGAACTTTGTATTGCTGTAAACGCGTTTTCAGCACCTGATTGTACACTTCAGGTGAAACTGTCAAAATCGTCAAAATGAGCAAAAGCACAATGAAATTAATGCTGGAATCATCTTCAAGTTGCTAAAATACACTAATGACAGCAAAAAGTTTGAGTCTACAACATTTAGTTAAGGTGTGAGAGCCTAAATTAACTTTGTATTGCTTTAAACGCGTTGTCAGCCCCTGATTGTACACTTCAGGTGAAACTGTCAAAATCTTCAAAATGAGCAAAAGCACAGTGAAATTAATGCTGGAATCATCTTCAAGTTGCTAAAATACACTAATGACAGTAAAAAGTTTGAGTCTACAACATTTAGTTAAGGTGTGAGAGCCAAAATGAACTTTGTATTGCTTTAAATGCATTTTCAGCCCGATAGTACACTTCAGGTGAAACTGTCAAAATCTTCAAAATGAGCAAAAGCACAATGAAATTAATGCTGGAATCATCTTCAAGTTGCTAAAATACACTAATGACAGCAAAAAGTTTGAGTCTACAACATTTAGTTAAGGTGTGAGAGCCAAAATGAACTTTGTATTGCTGTAAACGCGTTTTCAGCACCTGATTGTACACTTCAGGTGAAACTGTCAAAATCTTCAAAATGAGCAAAAGCACAATGAAATTAATGCTGGAATCATCTTCAAGTTGCTAAAATACACTAATGACAGCAAAAAGTTTGAGTCTACAATATTTAGTTAAGGTGTGAGAGACAAAATTAACTTTGTATTGCTTTAAATGCATATTCAGCCCGATAGTACACTTCAGGTGAAACTGTCAAAATCTTCAAAATGAGCAAAAGCACAATGAAATTAATGCTGGAATCATCTTCAAGTTGCTAAAATACACTAATGACAGTAAAAAGTTTGAGTCTACAACATTTAGTTAAGGTGTGAGAGCCAAAATGAACTTTGTATTGCTTTAAATGCATTTTATGCCCGAATGTACACTTCAGGTGAAACTGTCAAATTCTTCAAAATGAGCAAAAGCACAATGAAATTAATGCTGGAAACATCTTCAAGTTTCTAAAATACTCTAATGACAGCAACAAGTTTGAGTCTACAACATTTAGTTAAGGTGTGAGAGCCAAAATGAACTTTGTATTGCTGTAAACGCGTTTTCAGCACCTGATTGTACAATTCAGGTGAAACTGTCAAAATCTTCAAAATGAGCAAAAGCACAATGAAATTAATGCTGGAATCATCTTCAAGTTGCTAAAATACACTAATGACAGCAAAAAGTTTGAGTCTACAACATTTAGTAAAGGTGTGAGAGCCTAAATGAACTTTGTATTGCTTTAAACGCGTTTTCAGCCCCTGATTGTACACTTCAGGTGAAACTGTCAAAATCTTCAAAATGAGCAAAAGCACAATGAAATTAATGCTGGAATCATCTTCAAGTTGCTAAAATACACTAATGACAGTAAAAAGTTTGAGTGTACAACATTTAGTTAAGGTGTGAGAGCCAAAATGAACTCTGTATTGCTTTAAATGCACTTTCAGCCCGAAAGTACACTTCAGATGAAACTGTCAAAATCTTCAAAATGAGCAAAAGCACAATGAAATTAATGCTGGAATCATCTTCAAGTTGCTAAAATACACTAATGACAGCAAAAAGTTTGAGTCTACAACATTTAGTTAAGGTGTGAGAGCCTAAATGAACTTTGTATTGCTTTCAACGCGTTTTCAGCCCCTGATTGTACACTTCAGGTGAAACTGTCAAAATCTTCAAAATGAGCAAAAGCACAATGAAATTAATGCTGGAATCATCTTCAAGTTGCTAAAATACACTAATGACAGCAAAAAGTTTGAGTCTACAACATTTAGTTAAGGTGTGAGAGCCTAAATGAACTTTGTATTGCTTTCAACGCGTTTTCAGCCCCTGATTGTACACTTCAGGTGAAACTGTCAAAATCTTCAAAATGAGCAAAAGCACAATGAAATTAATGCTGGAATCATCTTCAAGTTGCTAAAATACACTAATAACAGCAACAAGTTTGAGTCTACAACATTTAGTTAAGGTGTGAGAGCCTAAATGAACTTTGTATTGCTTTAAATGCATTTTCAGCCCGATTGTACACTTCAGGTAAAACTGTCAAAATCTTCAAAATGAGCAAAAGCACAATGAAATTAATGCTGGAATCATCTTCAAGTTGCTAAAATACACTAATGACGGCAAAAAGTTTGAGTCTACAACATTTAGTTAAGGTTTGAGCGCCTAAATTAACTTTTTATTGCTTTAAACGCATTTTCAGCCCTTGATTGTACACTTCAGGTGAAAGTGTCAAAATCTTCAAAATGAACAAAAGCACAATGAAATTAATGCTGGAATCATCTTCAAGTTGCTAAAATACACTAATGACAGCAAAAAGTTTGAGTCTACAACATTTAGTTAAGGTGTGAGAGCCAAAATGAACTTTGTATTGCTGTAAACGCGTTTTCAGCACCTGATTGTACACTTCAGGTGAAACTGTCAAAATCTTCAAAATGAGCAAAAGCACAATGAAATTAATGCTGGAATCATCTTCAAGTTGCTAAAATACACTGATGACAGCAAAAAGTTTGAGTCTACAATATTTAGTTAAGGTGTGAGAGCCAAAATGAACTTTGTATTGCTTTAAAATTCATTTTCAGCCCGATTGTACACTTCAGGTGAAACTGTCAAAATCTTCAAAATGAGCAAAAGCACAATGCAATTAATGTTGGAATCATCTTCAAGTTGCTAAAATACACTAATGACAGCAAAAAGTTTGAGTGTACAACATTTAGTTAAGGTGTGAGAGCCTAAATGAACTTTTTATTGCTTTAAACGCGTTTTCAGCCCTTGATTGTACAATTCAGGTGAAACTGTCAAAATCTTCAAAATGAGCAAAAGCACAATGAAATTAATGCTGGAATCATCTTCAAGTTGCTAAAATACACTAATGACAGCAACAAGTTTGAGTCTACAACATTTAGTTAAGGTGTGAGAGCCAAAATGAACTTTGTATTGCTGTAAACGCGTTTTCAGCACCTGATTGTACACTTCAGGTGAAACTGTCAAAATCTTCAAAATGAGCAAAAGCACAATGAAATTAATGCTGGAAACATCTTCAAGTTTCTAAAATACTCTAATGACAGCAAAAAGTTTGAGTCTACAACATTTAGTTAAGGTTTGAGCGCCTAAATTAACTTTTTATTGCTTTAAACGCGTTTTCAGCCCTTGATTGTAAACTTCAGGTGAAAGTGTCAAAATCTTCAAAATGAACAAAAGCACAATGAAATTAATGCTGGAATCATCTTCAAGTTGCTAAAATACACTAATGACAGCAAAAAGTTTGAGTCTACAACATTTAGTTAAGGTGTGAGAGCCAAAATGAACTTTGTATTGCTGTAAATGCGTATTCAGCACCTGATTGTACAATTCAGGTGAAACTGTCAAAATCTTCAAAATGAGCAAAAGCACAATGAAATTAATGCTGGAATCATCTTCAAGTTGCTAAAATACACTAATGACAGCAAAAAGTTTGAGTCTACAACATTTAGTTAAGGTGTGAGAGCCTAAATGAACTTTGTATTGCTTTAAACGCGTTTTCAGCCCCTGATTGTACACTTCAGGTGAAACTGTCAAAATCTTCAAAATGAGCAAAAGCACAATGAAATTAATGCTGGAATCATCTTCAAGTTGCTAAAATACACTAATAACAGCAACAAGTTTGAGTCTACAACATTTAGTTAAGGTGTGAGAGCCTAAATGAACTTTGTATTGCTTTAAATGCATTTTCAGCCCTTGATTGTACACTTCAGGTGAAACTGTCAAAATCTTCAAATTGAGCAAAAGCACAATGAAATTAATGCTGGAATCATCTTCAAGTTGCTAAAATACACTAATGACAGCAAAACGTTTGAGTCTACAACATTTAGTTAAGGTGTGAGAGCCAAAATGAACTTTGTATTGCTGTAAACGCGTTTTCAGCACCTGAATGTACACTTCAGGTGAAACTGTCAAAATCTTCAAAATGAGCAAAAGCACAATGAAATTAATGTTGGAATCATCTTCAAGTTGCTAAAATACACTAATGACAGCAAAAAGTTTGAGTCTACAACATTTAGTTAAGGTGTGAGAGCCTAAATTAACTTTGTATTGCTTTAAACGCGTTGTCAGCCCCTGATTGTACACTTCAGGTGAAACTGTCAAAATCTTCAAAATGAACAAAAGCACAATGAAATTAATGCTGGAATCATCTTCAAGTTGCTAAAATACACTAATGACAGTAAAAAGTTTGAGTCTACAACATTTAGTTAAGGTGTGAGAGCCAAAATGAACTTTGTATTGCTTTAAATGCATTTTCAGCCCGATAGTACACTTCAGGTGAAACTGTCAAAATCTTCAAAATGAGCAAAAGCACAATGAAATGAATGCTGGAATCATCTTCAAGTTGCTAAAATACACTAATGACAGCAAAAAGTTTGAGTCTACAACATTTAGTTAAGGTGTGAGAGCCAAAATGAACTTTTTATTGCTGTAAACGCGTTTTCAGCACCTGAATGTACACTTCAGGTGAAACTGTCAAAATCTTCAAAATGAGCAAAAGCACAATGAAATTAATGCTGGAATCATCTTCAAGTTGCTAAAATACACTAATGACATCCAAAAGTTTGAGTCTACAACATTTAGTTAAGGTGTGAGAGCCAAAATTAACTTTGTATTGCTTTAAATGCATTTTCATCCCGATTGGACACTTCAGGTGAAACTGTCAAAATCTTCAAAATGAGCAAAAGCACAATGAAATTAATGCTGGAATCATCTTCAAGTTGCTAAAATACACTAATGACAGCAAAAAGTTTGAGTCTACAATATTTAGTTAAGGTGTGAGAGACAAAATTAACTTTGTATTGCTTTAAATGCATTTTCAGCCCGATAGTACACTTCAGGTGAAACTGTCAAAATCTTCAAAATGAGCAAAAGCACAATGAAATTAATGCTGGAATCATCTTCAAGTTGCTAAAATAGACTAATGACAGCAAAAAGTTTGAGTCTACAACATTTAGTTAAGGTGTGAGAGCCAAAATGAACTTTGTATTGCTGTAAACGCGTTTCCAGCACCTGATTGTACAATTCAGGTGAAACTGTCAAAATCTTCAAAATGAGCAAAAGCACAATGAAATTAATGCTGGAATCATCTTCAAGTTGCTAAAATACACTAATGACAGCAAAAAGTTTGAGTCTACAATATTTAGTTAAGGTGTGAGAGCCAAAATTAACTTTGTATTGCTTTAAATGCATTTTCAGCCCGATTGGACACTTCAGGTGAAACTGTCAAAATCTTCAAAATGAGCAAAAGCACAATGAAATTAATGCTGGAATCATCTTCAAGTTGCTAAAATACACTAATGACAGTAAAAAGTTTGAGTCTACAACATTTAGTTAAGGTGTGAGAGCCAAAATGAACTTTGTATTGCTTTAAATGCATTTTCAGCCCGAATGTACACTTCAGGTGAAACTGTCAAATTCTTCAAAATGAGCAAAAGCACAATGAAATTAATGCTGGAAACATCTTCAAGTTTCTAAAATACTCTAATGACAGCAACAAGTTTGAGTCTACAACATTTAGTTAAGGTGTGAGAGCCAAAATGAACTTTGTATTGCTGTAAACGCGTTTTCAGCACCTGATTGTACACTTCAGGTGAAACTGTCAAAATCGTCAAAATGAGCAAAAGCACAATGAAATTAATGCTGGAATCATCTTCAAGTTGCTAAAATACACTAATGACAGCAAAAAGTTTGAGTCTACAACATTTAGTAAAGGTGTGAGAGCCTAAATGAACTTTGTATTGCTTTAAACGCGTTTTCAGCCCCTGATTGTACACTTCAGGTGAAACTGTCGAAATCTTCAAAATGAGCAAAAGCACAATGAAATTAATGCTGGAATCATCTTCAAGTTGCTAAAATACACTAATGACAGCAACAAGTTTGAGTCTACAACATTTAGTTAAGGTGTGAGAGCCTAAATGAACTTTGTATTGCTTTAAATGCATTTTCAGCCCGATTGTACACTTCAGGTAAAACTGTCAAAATCTTCAAAATGAGCAAAAGCACAATGAAATTAATGCTGGAATCATCTTCAAGTTGCTAAAATACACTAATGACAGCAAAACGTTTGAGTCTACAACATTTAGTTAAGGTGTGAGAGCCAAAATTAACTTTGTATTGCTGTAAACGCGTTTTCAGCACCTGATTGTACACTTCAGGTGAAACTGTCAAAATCTTCAAAATGAGCAAAAGCACAATGAAATTAATGCTGGAATCATCTTCAAGTTGCTAAAATACACTAATGACAGTAAAAAGTTTGAGTGTACAACATTTAGTTAAGGTGTGAGAGCCAAAATGAACTCTGTATTGCTTTAAATGCACTTTCAGCCCGAAAGTACACTTCAGATGAAACTGTCAAAATCTTCAAAATGAGCAAAAGCACAATGAAATTAATGCTGGAATCATCTTCAAGTTGCTAAAATACACTAATGACAGCAAAAAGTTTGAGTCTACAACATTTAGTTAAGGTGTGAGAGCCAAAATGAACTTTGTATTGCTGTAAACGCGTTTTCAGCACCTGATTGTACACTTCAGGTGAAACTGTCAAAATCTTCAAAATGAGCAAAAGCACAATGAAATTAATGCTGGAATCATCTTCAAGTTGCTAAAATACACTAATGACAGCAAAAAGTTTGAGTCTACAACATTTAGTTAAGGTGTGAGAGCCTAAATGAACTTTGTATTGCTTTCAACGCGTTTTCAGCCCCTGATTGTACACTTCAGGTGAAACTGTCAAAATCTTCAAAATGAGCAAAAGCACAATGAAATTAATGCTGGAATCATCTTCAAGTTGCTAAAATACACTAATAACAGCAACAAGTTTGAGTCTACAACATTTAGTTAAGGTGTGAGAGCCTAAATGAACTTTGTATTGCTTTAAATGCATTTTCAGCCCGATTGTACACTTCAGGTAAAACTGTCAAAATCTTCAAAATGAGCAAAAGCACAATGAAATTAATGCTGGAATCATCTTCAAGTTGCTAAAATACACTAATGACAGCAAAACGTTTGAGTCTACAACATTTAGTTAAGGTGTGAGAGCCAAAATGAACTTTGTATTGCTGTAAACGCGTTTTTAGCACCTGAATGTACACTTCAGGTGAAACTGTCAAAATCTTCAAAATGAGCAAAAGCACAATGAAATTAATGTTGGAATCATCTTCAAGTTGCTAAAATACACTAATGACAGCAAAAAGTTTGAGTCTACAACATTTAGTTAAGGTTTGAGCGCCTAAATTAACTTTTTATTGCTTTAAACGCATTTTCAGCCCTTGATTGTACACTTCAGGTGAAAGTGTCAAAATCTTCAAAATGAACAAAAGCACAATGAAATTAATGCTGGAATCATCTTCAAGTTGCTAAAATACACTAATGACAGCAAAAAGTTTGAGTCTACAACATTTAGTTAAGGTGTGAGAGCCAAAATGAACTTTGTATTGCTGTAAACGCGTTTTCAGCACCTGATTGTACACTTCAGGTGAAACTGTCAAAATCTTCAAAATGAGCAAAAGCACAATGAAATTAATGCTGGAATCATCTTCAAGTTGCTAAAATACACTGATGACAGCAAAAAGTTTGAGTCTACAATATTTAGTTAAGGTGTGAGAGCCAAAATGAACTTTGTATTGCTTTAAAATTCATTTTCAGCCCGATTGTACACTTCAGGTGAAACTGTCAAAATCTTCAAAATGAGCAAAAGCACAATGCAATTAATGTTGGAATCATCTTCAAGTTGCTAAAATACACTAATGACAGCAAAAAGTTTGAGTGTACAACATTTAGTTAAGGTGTGAGAGCCTAAATGAACTTTTTATTGCTTTAAACGCGTTTTCAGCCCTTGATTGTACAATTCAGGTGAAACTGTCAAAATCTTCAAAATGAGCAAAAGCACAATGAAATTAATGCTGGAATCATCTTCAAGTTGCTAAAATACACTAATGACAGCAACAAGTTTGAGTCTACAACATTTAGTTAAGGTGTGAGAGCCAAAATGAACTTTGTATTGCTGTAAACGCGTTTTCAGCACCTGATTGTACACTTCAGGTGAAACTGTCAAAATCTTCAAAATGAGCAAAAGCACAATGAAATTAATGCTGGAAACATCTTCAAGTTTCTAAAATACTCTAATGACAGCAAAAAGTTTGAGTCTACAACATTTAGTTAAGGTTTGAGCGCCTAAATTAACTTTTTATTGCTTTAAACGCGTTTTCAGCCCTTGATTGTAAACTTCAGGTGAAAGTGTCAAAATCTTCAAAATGAACAAAAGCACAATGAAATTAATGCTGGAATCATCTTCAAGTTGCTAAAATACACTAATGACAGCAAAAAGTTTGAGTCTACAACATTTAGTTAAGGTGTGAGAGCCAAAATGAACTTTGTATTGCTGTAAATGCGTATTCAGCACCTGATTGTACAATTCAGGTGAAACTGTCAAAATCTTCAAAATGAGCAAAAGCACAATGAAATTAATGCTGGAATCATCTTCAAGTTGCTAAAATACACTAATGACAGCAAAAAGTTTGAGTCTACAACATTTAGTTAAGGTGTGAGAGCCTAAATGAACTTTGTATTGCTTTAAACGCGTTTTCAGCCCCTGATTGTACACTTCAGGTGAAACTGTCAAAATCTTCAAAATGAGCAAAAGCACAATGAAATTAATGCTGGAATCATCTTCAAGTTGCTAAAATACACTAATAACAGCAACAAGTTTGAGTCTACAACATTTAGTTAAGGTGTGAGAGCCTAAATGAACTTTGTATTGCTTTAAATGCATTTTCAGCCCTTGATTGTACACTTCAGGTGAAACTGTCAAAATCTTCAAATTGAGCAAAAGCACAATGAAATTAATGCTGGAATCATCTTCAAGTTGCTAAAATACACTAATGACAGCAAAACGTTTGAGTCTACAACATTTAGTTAAGGTGTGAGAGCCAAAATGAACTTTGTATTGCTGTAAACGCGTTTTCAGCACCTGAATGTACACTTCAGGTGAAACTGTCAAAATCTTCAAAATGAACAAAAGCACAATGAAATTAATGCTGGAATCATCTTCAAGTTGCTAAAATACACTAATGACAGTAAAAAGTTTGAGTCTACAACATTTAGTTAAGGTGTGAGAGCCAAAATGAACTTTGTATTGCTTTAAATGCATTTTCAGCCCGATAGTACACTTCAGGTGAAACTGTCAAAATCTTCAAAATGAGCAAAAGCACAATGAAATGAATGCTGGAATCATCTTCAAGTTGCTAAAATACACTAATGACAGCAAAAAGTTTGAGTCTACAACATTTAGTTAAGGTGTGAGAGCCAAAATGAACTTTTTATTGCTGTAAACGCGTTTTCAGCACCTGAATGTACACTTCAGGTGAAACTGTCAAAATCTTCAAAATGAGCAAAAGCACAATGAAATTAATGTTGGAATCATCTTCAAGTTGCTAAAATACACTAATGACAGCAAAAAGTTTGAGTCTACAACATTTAGTTAAGGTGTGAGAGCCTAAATTAACTTTGTATTGCTTTAAACGCGTTGTCAGCCCCTGATTGTACACTTCAGGTGAAACTGTCAAAATCTTCAAAATGAACAAAAGCACAATGAAATTAATGCTGGAATCATCTTCAAGTTGCTAAAATACACTAATGACAGTAAAAAGTTTGAGTCTACAACATTTAGTTAAGGTGTGAGAGCCAAAATGAACTTTGTATTGCTTTAAATGCATTTTCAGCCCGATAGTACACTTCAGGTGAAACTGTCAAAATCTTCAAAATGAGCAAAAGCACAATGAAATGAATGCTGGAATCATCTTCAAGTTGCTAAAATACACTAATGACAGCAAAAAGTTTGAGTCTACAACATTTAGTTAAGGTGTGAGAGCCAAAATGAACTTTTTATTGCTGTAAACGCGTTTTCAGCACCTGAATGTACACTTCAGGTGAAACTGTCAAAATCTTCAAAATGAGCAAAAGCACAATGAAATTAATGCTGGAATCATCTTCAAGTTGCTAAAATACACTAATGACATCCAAAAGTTTGAGTCTACAACATTTAGTTAAGGTGTGAGAGCCAAAATTAACTTTGTATTGCTTTAAATGCATTTTCATCCCGATTGGACACTTCAGGTGAAACTGTCAAAATCTTCAAAATGAGCAAAAGCACAATGAAATTAATGCTGGAATCATCTTCAAGTTGCTAAAATACACTAATGACAGCAAAAAGTTTGAGTCTACAATATTTAGTTAAGGTGTGAGAGACAAAATTAACTTTGTATTGCTTTAAATGCATTTTCAGCCCGATAGTACACTTCAGGTGAAACTGTCAAAATCTTCAAAATGAGCAAAAGCACAATGAAATTAATGCTGGAATCATCTTCAAGTTGCTAAAATAGACTAATGACAGCAAAAAGTTTGAGTCTACAACATTTAGTTAAGGTGTGAGAGCCAAAATGAACTTTGTATTGCTGTAAACGCGTTTCCAGCACCTGATTGTACAATTCAGGTGAAACTGTCAAAATCTTCAAAATGAGCAAAAGCACAATGAAATTAATGCTGGAATCATCTTCAAGTTGCTAAAATACACTAATGACAGCAAAAAGTTTGAGTCTACAATATTTAGTTAAGGTGTGAGAGCCAAAATTAACTTTGTATTGCTTTAAATGCATTTTCAGCCCGATTGGACACTTCAGGTGAAACTGTCAAAATCTTCAAAATGAGCAAAAGCACAATGAAATTAATGCTGGAATCATCTTCAAGTTGCTAAAATACACTAATGACAGTAAAAAGTTTGAGTCTACAACATTTAGTTAAGGTGTGAGAGCCAAAATGAACTTTGTATTGCTTTAAATGCATTTTCAGCCCGAATGTACACTTCAGGTGAAACTGTCAAATTCTTCAAAATGAGCAAAAGCACAATGAAATTAATGCTGGAAACATCTTCAAGTTTCTAAAATACTCTAATGACAGCAACAAGTTTGAGTCTACAACATTTAGTTAAGGTGTGAGAGCCAAAATGAACTTTGTATTGCTGTAAACGCGTTTTCAGCACCTGATTGTACACTTCAGGTGAAACTGTCAAAATCGTCAAAATGAGCAAAAGCACAATGAAATTAATGCTGGAATCATCTTCAAGTTGCTAAAATACACTAATGACAGCAAAAAGTTTGAGTCTACAACATTTAGTAAAGGTGTGAGAGCCTAAATGAACTTTGTATTGCTTTAAACGCGTTTTCAGCCCCTGATTGTACACTTCAGGTGAAACTGTCGAAATCTTCAAAATGAGCAAAAGCACAATGAAATTAATGCTGGAATCATCTTCAAGTTGCTAAAATACACTAATGACAGCAACAAGTTTGAGTCTACAACATTTAGTTAAGGTGTGAGAGCCTAAATGAACTTTGTATTGCTTTAAATGCATTTTCAGCCCGATTGTACACTTCAGGTAAAACTGTCAAAATCTTCAAAATGAGCAAAAGCACAATGAAATTAATGCTGGAATCATCTTCAAGTTGCTAAAATACACTAATGACAGCAAAACGTTTGAGTCTACAACATTTAGTTAAGGTGTGAGAGCCAAAATTAACTTTGTATTGCTGTAAACGCGTTTTCAGCACCTGATTGTACACTTCAGGTGAAACTGTCAAAATCTTCAAAATGAGCAAAAGCACAATGAAATTAATGCTGGAATCATCTTCAAGTTGCTAAAATACACTAATGACAGTAAAAAGTTTGAGTGTACAACATTTAGTTAAGGTGTGAGAGCCAAAATGAACTCTGTATTGCTTTAAATGCACTTTCAGCCCGAAAGTACACTTCAGATGAAACTGTCAAAATCTTCAAAATGAGCAAAAGCACAATGAAATTAATGCTGGAATCATCTTCAAGTTGCTAAAATACACTAATGACAGCAAAAAGTTTGAGTCTACAACATTTAGTTAAGGTGTGAGAGCCAAAATGAACTTTGTATTGCTGTAAACGCGTTTTCAGCACCTGATTGTACACTTCAGGTGAAACTGTCAAAATCTTCAAAATGAGCAAAAGCACAATGAAATTAATGCTGGAATCATCTTCAAGTTGCTAAAATACACTAATGACAGCAAAAAGTTTGAGTCTACAACATTTAGTTAAGGTGTGAGAGCCTAAATGAACTTTGTATTGCTTTCAACGCGTTTTCAGCCCCTGATTGTACACTTCAGGTGAAACTGTCAAAATCTTCAAAATGAGCAAAAGCACAATGAAATTAATGCTGGAATCATCTTCAAGTTGCTAAAATACACTAATAACAGCAACAAGTTTGAGTCTACAACATTTAGTTAAGGTGTGAGAGCCTAAATGAACTTTGTATTGCTTTAAATGCATTTTCAGCCCGATTGTACACTTCAGGTAAAACTGTCAAAATCTTCAAAATGAGCAAAAGCACAATGAAATTAATGCTGGAATCATCTTCAAGTTGCTAAAATACACTAATGACAGCAAAACGTTTGAGTCTACAACATTTAGTTAAGGTGTGAGAGCCAAAATGAACTTTGTATTGCTGTAAACGCGTTTTTAGCACCTGAATGTACACTTCAGGTGAAACTGTCAAAATCTTCAAAATGAGCAAAAGCACAATGAAATTAATGTTGGAATCATCTTCAAGTTGCTAAAATACACTAATGACAGCAAAAAGTTTGAGTCTACAACATTTAGTTAAGGTTTGAGCGCCTAAATTAACTTTTTATTGCTTTAAACGCATTTTCAGCCCTTGATTGTACACTTCAGGTGAAAGTGTCAAAATCTTCAAAATGAACAAAAGCACAATGAAATTAATGCTGGAATCATCTTCAAGTTGCTAAAATACACTAATGACAGCAAAAAGTTTGAGTCTACAACATTTAGTTAAGGTGTGAGAGCCAAAATGAACTTTGTATTGCTGTAAACGCGTTTTCAGCACCTGATTGTACACTTCAGGTGAAACTGTCAAAATCTTCAAAATGAGCAAAAGCACAATGAAATTAATGCTGGAATCATCTTCAAGTTGCTAAAATACACTGATGACAGCAAAAAGTTTGAGTCTACAATATTTAGTTAAGGTGTGAGAGCCAAAATGAACTTTGTATTGCTTTAAAATTCATTTTCAGCCCGATTGTACACTTCAGGTGAAACTGTCAAAATCTTCAAAATGAGCAAAAGCACAATGCAATTAATGTTGGAATCATCTTCAAGTTGCTAAAATACACTAATGACAGCAAAAAGTTTGAGTGTACAACATTTAGTTAAGGTGTGAGAGCCTAAATGAACTTTTTATTGCTTTAAACGCGTTTTCAGCCCTTGATTGTACAATTCAGGTGAAACTGTCAAAATCTTCAAAATGAGCAAAAGCACAATGAAATTAATGCTGGAATCATCTTCAAGTTGCTAAAATACACTAATGACAGCAACAAGTTTGAGTCTACAACATTTAGTTAAGGTGTGAGAGCCAAAATGAACTTTGTATTGCTGTAAACGCGTTTTCAGCACCTGATTGTACACTTCAGGTGAAACTGTCAAAATCTTCAAAATGAGCAAAAGCACAATGAAATTAATGCTGGAAACATCTTCAAGTTTCTAAAATACTCTAATGACAGCAAAAAGTTTGAGTCTACAACATTTAGTTAAGGTTTGAGCGCCTAAATTAACTTTTTATTGCTTTAAACGCGTTTTCAGCCCTTGATTGTAAACTTCAGGTGAAAGTGTCAAAATCTTCAAAATGAACAAAAGCACAATGAAATTAATGCTGGAATCATCTTCAAGTTGCTAAAATACACTAATGACAGCAAAAAGTTTGAGTCTACAACATTTAGTTAAGGTGTGAGAGCCAAAATGAACTTTGTATTGCTGTAAATGCGTATTCAGCACCTGATTGTACAATTCAGGTGAAACTGTCAAAATCTTCAAAATGAGCAAAAGCACAATGAAATTAATGCTGGAATCATCTTCAAGTTGCTAAAATACACTAATGACAGCAAAAAGTTTGAGTCTACAACATTTAGTTAAGGTGTGAGAGCCTAAATGAACTTTGTATTGCTTTAAACGCGTTTTCAGCCCCTGATTGTACACTTCAGGTGAAACTGTCAAAATCTTCAAAATGAGCAAAAGCACAATGAAATTAATGCTGGAATCATCTTCAAGTTGCTAAAATACACTAATAACAGCAACAAGTTTGAGTCTACAACATTTAGTTAAGGTGTGAGAGCCTAAATGAACTTTGTATTGCTTTAAATGCATTTTCAGCCCTTGATTGTACACTTCAGGTGAAACTGTCAAAATCTTCAAATTGAGCAAAAGCACAATGAAATTAATGCTGGAATCATCTTCAAGTTGCTAAAATACACTAATGACAGCAAAACGTTTGAGTCTACAACATTTAGTTAAGGTGTGAGAGCCAAAATGAACTTTGTATTGCTGTAAACGCGTTTTCAGCACCTGAATGTACACTTCAGGTGAAACTGTCAAAATCTTCAAAATGAACAAAAGCACAATGAAATTAATGCTGGAATCATCTTCAAGTTGCTAAAATACACTAATGACAGTAAAAAGTTTGAGTCTACAACATTTAGTTAAGGTGTGAGAGCCAAAATGAACTTTGTATTGCTTTAAATGCATTTTCAGCCCGATAGTACACTTCAGGTGAAACTGTCAAAATCTTCAAAATGAGCAAAAGCACAATGAAATGAATGCTGGAATCATCTTCAAGTTGCTAAAATACACTAATGACAGCAAAAAGTTTGAGTCTACAACATTTAGTTAAGGTGTGAGAGCCAAAATGAACTTTTTATTGCTGTAAACGCGTTTTCAGCACCTGAATGTACACTTCAGGTGAAACTGTCAAAATCTTCAAAATGAGCAAAAGCACAATGAAATTAATGCTGGAATCATCTTCAAGTTGCTAAAATACACTAATGACATCCAAAAGTTTGAGTCTACAACATTTAGTTAAGGTGTGAGAGCCAAAATTAACTTTGTATTGCTTTAAATGCATTTTCATCCCGATTGGACACTTCAGGTGAAACTGTCAAAATCTTCAAAATGAGCAAAAGCACAATGAAATTAATGCTGGAATCATCTTCAAGTTGCTAAAATACACTAATGACAGCAAAACGTTTGAGTCTACAACATTTAGTTAAGGTGTGAGAGCCAAAATTAACTTTGTATTGCTTTAAATGCATTTTCAGCCCGATAGTACACTTCAGGTGAAACTGTCAAAATCTTCAAAATGAGCAAAAGCACAATGAAATTAATGCTGGAATCATCTTCAAGTTGCTAAAATACACTAATGACAGCAAAAAGTTTGAGTCTACAACATTTAGTTAAGGTTTGAGCGCCTAAATTAACTTTTTATTGCTTTAAACGCATTTTCAGCCCTTGATTGTACACTTCAGGTGAAAGTGTCAAAATCTTCAAAATGAACAAAAGCACAATGAAATTAATGCTGGAATCATCTTCAAGTTGCTAAAATACACCAATGACAGCAAAACGTTTGAGTCTACAACATTTAGTTAAGGTGTGAGAGCCTAAATGAACTTTGTATTGCTTTAAATGCGTTTTCAGCCCCTGATTGTACACTTCAGGTGAAACTGTCAAAATCTTCAAAATGAGCAAAAGCACAATGAAATTAATGCTGGAATCATCTTCAAGTTGCTAAAATACACTAATGACAGTAAAAAGTTTGAGTCTACAACATTTAGTTAAGGTGTGAGAGCCAAAATGAACTTTGTATTGCTTTAAATGCATTTTCAGCCCGATAGCACACTTCAGGTGAAACTGTCAAAATCTTCAAAATGAGCAAAAGCACAATTAAATTAATGCTGGAATCATCTTCAAGTTGCTAAAATACACTAATGACAGCAAAAAGTTTGAGTCTACAACATTTAGTTAAGGTGTGAGAGCCAAAATGAACTTTGTATTGCTGTAAACGCGTTTTCAGCACCTGATTGTACACTTCAGGTGAAACTGTCAAAATCTTCAAAATGAGCAAAAGCACAATGAAATTAATGCTGGAATCATCTTCAAGTTGCTAAAATACACTAATGACAGCAAAAAGTTTGAGTCTACAATATTTAGTTAAGGTGTGAGAGCCAAAATTAACTTTGTATTGCTTTAAATGCATTTTCAGCCCGATAGTACACTTAAGGTGAAACTGTCAAAATCTTCAAAATGAGCAAAAGCACAATGAAATTAATGCTGGAATCATCTTCAAGTTGCTAAAATACACTAATGACAGCAAAAAGTTTGAGTCTACAATATTTAGTTAAGGTGTGAGACCCAAAATTAACTTTGTATTGCTTTAAATGCATTTTCAGCCCGATTGGACACTTCAGGTGAAACTGTCAAAATCTTCAAAATGAGCAAAAACACAATGAAATTAATGCTGGAATCATCTTCAAGTTGCTAAAATACACTAATGACAGCAAAAAGTTTGAGTCTACAACATTTAGTTAAGGTGTGAGAGCCAAAATGAACTTTGTATTGCTGTAAACGCGTTTTCAGCACCTGATTGTACACTTCAGGTGAAACTGTCAAAATCTTCAAAATGAGCAAAAGCACAATGAAATTAATGCTGGAATCATCTTCAAGTTGCTAAAATACACTAATGACAGCAAAAAGTTTGAGTCTACAATATTTAGTTAAGGTGTGAGAGCCAAAATTAACTTTGTATTGCTTTAAATGCATTTTCAGCCCGATAGTACACTTAAGGTGAAACTGTCAAAATCTTCAAAATGAGCAAAAGCACAATGAAATTAATGCTGGAATCATCTTCAAGTTGCTAAAATACACTAATGACAGCAAAAAGTTTGACTCTACAATATTTAGTTAAGGTGTGAGACCCAAAATTAACTTTGTATTGCTTTAAATGCATTTTCAGCCCGATTGGACAATTCAGGTGAAACTGTCAAAATCTTCAAAATGAGCAAAAACACAATGAAATTAATGCTGGAATCATCTTCAAGTTGCTAAAATACACTAATGACAGTAAAAAGTTTGAGTCTACAACATTTAGTTAAGGTGTGAGAGCCAAAATGAACTTTGTATTGCTTTAAATGCATTTTCAGCCCGAATGTACACTTCAGGTGAAACTGTCAAATTCTTCAAAATGAGCAAAAGCACAATGAAATTAATGCTGGAAACATCTTCAAGTTTCTAAAATACTCTAATGACAGCAAAAAGTTTGAGTCTACAACATTTAGTTAAGGTGTGAGAGCCAAAATGAACTTTGTATTGCTGTAAACGCGTTTTCAGCACCTGATTGTACACTTCAGGTGAAACTGTCAAAATCTTCAAAATGAGCAAAAGCACAATAAAATTAATCCTGGAATCATCTTCAAGTTGCTAAAATACACTAATGACAGCAAAAGTTTTAGTCTACAATATTTAGTTAAGGTGTGAGAGCCAAAATGAACTTTGTATTGCTTTAAAATTCATTTTCAGCCCGATTGTACACTTCAGGTGAAACTGTCAAAATCTTCAAAATGAGCAAAAGCACAATGAAATTAATGTTGGAATCATCTTCAAGTTGCTAAAATACACTAATGACAGCAAAAAGTTTGAGTCTACAACATTTAGTTAAGGTGTGAGAGCCAAAATGAACTTTGTATTGCTGTAAACGCGTTTTCAGCACCTGATTGTACACTTCAGGTGAAACTGTCAAAATCTTCAAAATGAGCAAAAGCACAATGAAATTAATGCTGGAATCATCTTCAAGTTGCTAAAATACACTAATGACAGTAAAAAGTTTGAGTCTACAACATTTAGTTAAGGTGTGAGAGCCAAAATGAACTTTGTATTGCTTTAAATGCATTTTCAGCCCGATAGTACACTTCAGGTGAAACTGTCAAAATCTTCAAAATGAGCAAAAGCACAATGAAATTAATGCTGGAATCATCTTCAAGTTGCTAAAATACACTAATGACAGCAAAACGTTTGAGTCTACAACATTTAGTTAAGGTGTGAGAGCCAAAATTAACTTTGTATTGCTTTAAATGCATTTTCAGCCCGATAGTACACTTCAGGTGAAACTGTCAAAATCTTCAAAATGAGCAAAAGCACAATGAAATTAATGCTGGAATCATCTTCAAGTTGCTAAAATACACTAATGACAGCAAAAAGTTTGAGTCTACAACATTTAGTTAAGGTTTGAGCGCCTAAATTAACTTTTTATTGCTTTAAACGCATTTTCAGCCCTTGATTGTACACTTCAGGTGAAAGTGTCAAAATCTTCAAAATGAACAAAAGCACAATGAAATTAATGCTGGAATCATCTTCAAGTTGCTAAAATACACCAATGACAGCAAAACGTTTGAGTCTACAACATTTAGTTAAGGTGTGAGAGCCTAAATGAACTTTGTATTGCTTTAAATGCGTTTTCAGCCCCTCATTGTACACTTCAGGTGAAACTGTCAAAATCTTCAAAATGAGCAAAAGCACAATGAAATTAATGCTGGAATCATCTTCAAGTTGCTAAAATACACTAATGACAGTAAAAAGTTTGAGTCTACAACATTTAGTTAAGGTGTGAGAGCCAAAATGAACTTTGTATTGCTTTAAATGCATTTTCAGCCCGATAGTACACTTCAGGTGAAACTGTCAAAATCTTCAAAATGAGCAAAAGCACAATTAAATTAATGCTGGAATCATCTTCAAGTTGCTAAAATACACTAATGACAGCAAAAAGTTTGAGTCTACCACATTTAGTTAAGGTGTGAGAGCCAAAATGAACTTTGTATTGCTGTAAACGCGTTTTCAGCACCTGATTGTACACTTCAGGTGAAACTGTCAAAATCTTCAAAATGAGCAAAAGCACAATGAAATTAATGCTGGAATCATCTTCAAGTTGCTAAAATACACTAATGACAGCAAAAAGTTTGAGTCTACAATATTTAGTTAAGGTGTGAGAGCCAAAATTAACTTTGTATTGCTTTAAATGCATTTTCAGCCCGATAGTACACTTAAGGTGAAACTGTCAAAATCTTCAAAATGAGCAAAAGCACAATGAAATTAATGCTGGAATCATCTTCAAGTTGCTAAAATACACTAATGACAGCAAAAAGTTTGACTCTACAATATTTAGTTAAGGTGTGAGACCCAAAATTAACTTTGTATTGCTTTAAATGCATTTTCAGCCCGAATGTACACTTCAGGTGAAACTGTCAAAATCTTCAAAATGAGCAAAAGCACAATGAAATTAATGCTGGAATCATCTTCAAGTTGCTAAAATACACTAATGACAGCAAAACGTTTGAGTCTACAACATTTAGTTAAGGTGTGAGAGCCAAAATTAACTTTGTATTGCTTTAAATGCATTTTCAGCCCGATAGTACACTTCAGGTGAAACTGTCAAAATCTTCAAAATGAGCAAAAGCACAATGAAATTAATGCTGGAATCATCTTCAAGTTGCTAAAATACACTAATGACAGCAAAAAGTTTGAGTCTACAACATTTAGTTAAGGTTTGAGCGCCTAAATTAACTTTTTATTGCTTTAAACGCATTTTCAGCCCTTGATTGTACACTTCAGGTGAAAGTGTCAAAATCTTCAAAATGAACAAAAGCACAATGAAATTAATGCTGGAATCATCTTCAAGTTGCTAAAATACACCAATGACAGCAAAACGTTTGAGTTTACAACATTTAGTTAAGGTGTGAGAGCCTAAATGAACTTTGTATTGCTTTAAATGCGTTTTCAGCCCCTGATTGTACACTTCAGGTGAAACTGTCAAAATCTTCAAAATGAGCAAAAGCACAATGAAATTAATGCTGGAATCATCTTCAAGTTGCTAAAATACACTAATGACAGTAAAAAGTTTGAGTCTACAACATTTAGTTAAGGTGTGAGAGCCAAAATGAACTTTGTATTGCTTTAAATGCATTTTCAGCCCGATAGTACACTTCAGGTGAAACTGTCAAAATCTTCAAAATGAGCAAAAGCACAATTAAATTAATGCTGGAATCATCTTCAAGTTGCTAAAATACACTAATGACAGCAAAAAGTTTGAGTCTACAACATTTAGTTAAGGTGTGAGAGCCAAAATGATTTTTGTATTGCTGTAAACGCGTTTTCAGCACCTGATTGTACACTTCAGGTGAAACTGTCAAAATCTTCAAAATGAGCAAAAGCACAATGAAATTAATGCCGGAATCATCTTCAAGTTGCTAAAATACACTAATGACAGCAAAAAGTTTGAGTCTACAATATTTAGTTAAGGTGTGAGAGCCAAAATTAACTTTGTATTGCTTTAACTGCATTTTCAGCCCGATAGTACACTTAAGGTGAAACTGTCAAAATCTTCAAAATGAGCAAAAGCACAATGAAATTAATGCTGGAATCATCTTCAAGTTGCTAAAATACACTAATGACAGCAAAAAGTTTGACTCTACAATATTTAGTTAAGGTGTGAGACCCAAAATTAACTTTGTATTGCTTTAAATGCATTTTCAGCCCGATTGGACACTTCAGGTGAAACTGTCAAAATCTTCAAAATGAGCAAAAACACAATGAAATTAATGCTGGAATCATCTTCAAGTTGCTAAAATACACTAATGACAGTAAAAAGTTTGAGTCTACAACATTTAGTTAAGGTGTGAGAGCCAAAATGAACTTTGTATTGCTTTAAATGCATTTTCAGCCCGAATGTACACTTCAGGTGAAACTGTCAAATTCTTCAAAATGAGCAAAAGCACAATGAAATTAATGCTGGAAACATCTTCAAGTTTCTAAAATACTCTAATGACAGCAAAAAGTTTGAGTCTACAACATTTAGTTAAGGTGTGAGAGCCAAAATGAACTTTGTATTGCTGTAAACGCGTTTTCAGCACCTGATTGTACACTTCAGGTGAAACTGTCAAAATCTTCAAAATGAGCAAAAGCACAATGAAATTAATGTTGGAATCATCTTCAAGTTGCTAAAATACACTAATGACAGCAAAACGTTTGAGTCTACAACATTTAGTTAAGGTGTGAGAGCCAAAATTAACTTTGTATTGCTTTAAATGCATTTTCAGCCCGATAGTACACTTCAGGTGAAACTGTCAAAATCTTCAAAATGAGCAAAAGCACAATGAAATTAATGCTGGAATCATCTTCAAGTTGCTAAAATACACTAATGACAGCAAAAAGTTTGAGTCTACAACATTTAGTTAAGGTGTGAGAGCCAAAATGAACTTTGTATTGCTGTAAACGCATTTTCAGCACCTGATTGTACACTTCAGGTGAAACTGTCAAAATCTTCAAAATGAGCAAAAGCACAATGAAATTAATGCTGGAATCATCTTCAAGTTGCTAAAATACACTAATGACATCCAAAAGTTTGAGTCTACAACATTTAGTTAAGGTGTGAGAGCCAAAATTAACTTTGTATTGCTTTAAATGCATTTTCATCCCGATTGGACACTTCAGGTGAAACTGTCAAAATCTTCAAAATGAACAAAAGCACAATGAAATTAATGCTGGAATCATCTTCAAGTTGCTAAAATACACTAATGACAGTAAAAAGTTTGAGTCTACAACATTTAGTTAAGGTGTGAGAGCCAAAATGAACTTTGTATTGCTTTAAATGCATTTTCAGCCCGATAGTACACTTCAGGTGAAACTGTCAAAATCTTCAAAATGAGCAAAAGCACAATGAAATTAATGCTGGAATCATCTTCAAGTTGCTAAAATACACTAATGACAGCAAAAAGTTTGAGTCTACAACACTTAGTTAAGGTGTGAGAGCCAAAATGAACTTTGTATTGCTGTAAACGCGTTTTCAGCACCTGATTGTACACTTCAGGTGAAACTGTCAAAATCTTCAAAATGAGCAAAAGCACAATGAAATTAATGCTGGAATCATCTTCAAGTTGCTAAAATACACTAATGACAGCAAAAAGTTTGAGTCTACAATATTTAGTTAAGGTGTGAGAGCCAAAATTAACTTTGTATTGCTTTAAATGCATTTTCATCCCGATTGGACACTTCAGGTGAAACTGTCAAAATCTTCAAAATGAGCAAAAGCACAATGAAATTAATGCTGGAATCATCTTCAAGTTGCTAAAATACACTAATGACAGCAAAAAGTTTGAGTCTACAACATTTAGTTAAGGTGTGAGAGCCAAAATGAACTTTGTATTGCTGTAAACGCGTTTTCAGCACCTGATTGTACACTTCAGGTGAAACTGTCAAAATCTTCAAAATGAGCAAAAGCACAATGAAATTAATGCTGGAATCATCTTCAAGTTGCTAAAATACACTAATGACAGCAAAAAGTTTGAGTCTACAATATTTAGTTAAGGTGTGAGAGCCAAAATTAACTTTGTATTGCTTTAAATGCATTTTCAGCCCGATAGTACACTTAAGGTGAAACTGTCAAAATCTTCAAAATGAGCAAAAGCACAATGAAATTAATGCTGGAATCATCTTCAAGTTGCTAAAATACACTAATGACAGCAAAAAGTTTGACTCTACAATATTTAGTTAAGGTGTGAGACCTAAAATTAACTTTGTATTGCTTTAAATGCATTTTCAGCCCGATTGGACACTTCAGGTGAAACTGTCAAAATCTTCAAAATGAGCAAAAACACAATGAAATTAATGCTGGAATCATCTTCAAGTTGCTAAAATACACTAATGACAGTAAAAAGTTTGAGTCTACAACATTTAGTTAAGGTGTGAGAGCCAAAATGAACTTTGTATTGCTTTAAATGCATTTTCAGCCCGAATGTACACTTCAGGTGAAACTGTCAAATTCTTCAAAATGAGCAAAAGCACAATGAAATTAATGCTGGAAACATCTTCAAGTTTCTAAAATACTCTAATGACAGCAAAAAGTTTGAGTCTACAACATTTAGTTAAGGTGTGAGAGCCAAAATGAACTTTGTATTGCTGTAAACGCGTTTTCAGCACCTGATTGTACACTTCAGGTGAAACTGTCAAAATCTTCAAAATGAGCAAAAGCACAATGAAATTAATCCTGGAATCATCTTCAAGTTGCTAAAATACACTAATGACAGCAAAAAGTTTTAGTCTACAATATTTAGTTAAGGTGTGAGAGCCAAAATGAACTTTGTATTGCTTTAAAATTCATTTTCAACCCGATTGTACACTTCAGGTGAAACTGTCAAAATCTTCAAAATGAGCAAAAGCACAATGAAATTAATGTTGGAATCATCTTCAAGTTGCTAAAATACACTAATGACAGCAAAACGTTTGAGTCTACAACATTTAGTTAAGGTGTGAGAGCCAAAATTAACTTTGTATTGCTTTAAATGCATTTTCAGCCCGATAGTACACTTCAGGTGAAACTGTCAAAATCTTCAAAATGAGCAAAAGCACAATGAAATTAATGCTGGAATCATCTTCAAGTTGCTAAAATACACTAATGACAGCAAAAAGTTTGAGTCTACAACATTTAGTTAAGGTGTGAGAGCCAAAATGAACTTTGTATTGCTGTAAACGCGTTTTCAGCACCTGATTGTACACTTCAGGTGAAACTGTCAAAATCTTCAAAATGAGCAAAAGCACAATGAAATTAATGCTGGAATCATCTTCAAGTTGCTAAAATACACTAATGACAGCAAAAAGTTTTAGTCTACAATATTTAGTTAAGGTGTGAGAGCCAAAATTAACTTTGTATTGCTTTAAATGCATTTTCAGCCCGATAGTACACTTCAGGTGAAACTGTCAAAATCTTCAAAATGAGCAAAAGCACAATGAAATTAATGCTGGAATCATCTTCAAGTTGCTAAAATACACTAATGACAGCAAAAAGTTTGAGTCTACAACATTTAGTTAAGGTGTGAGAGCCAAAATTAACTTTGTATTGCTTTAAATGCATTTTCATCCCGATTGGACACTTCAGGTGAAACTGTCAAAATCTTCAAAATGAACAAAAGCACAATGAAATTAATGCTGGAATCATCTTCAAGTTGCTAAAATACACTAATGACAGTAAAAAGTTTGAGTCTACAACATTTAGTTAAGGTGTGAGAGCCAAAATGAACTTTGTATTGCTTTAAATGCATTTTCAGCCCGATAGTACACTTCAGGTGAAACTGTCAAAATCTTCAAAATGAGCAAAAGCACAATGAAATTAATGCTGGAATCATCTTCAAGTTGCTAAAATACACTAATGACAGCAAAAAGTTTGAGTCTACAACACTTAGTTAAGGTGTGAGAGCCAAAATGAACTTTGTATTGCTGTAAACGCGTTTTCAGCACCTGATTGTACACTTCAGGTGAAACTGTCAAAATCTTCAAAATGAGCAAAAGCACAATGAAATTAATGCTGGAATCATCTTCAAGTTGCTAAAATACACTAATGACAGCAAAAAGTTTGAGTCTACAATATTTAGTTAAGGTGTGAGAGCCAAAATTAACTTTGTATTGCTTTAAATGCATTTTCATCCCGATTGGACACTTCAGGTGAAACTGTCAAAATCTTCAAAATGAGCAAAAGCACAATGAAATTAATGCTGGAATCATCTTCAAGTTGCTAAAATACACTAATGACAGCAAAACGTTTGAGTCTTCAACATTTAGTTAAGGTGTGAGAGCCAAAATTAACTTTGTATTGCTTTAAATGCATTTTCAGCCCGATAGTACACTTCAGGTGAAACTGTCAAAATCTTCAAAATGAGCAAAAGCACAATGAAATTAATGCTGGAATCATCTTCAAGTTGCTAAAATACACTAATGACAGCAAAAAGTTTGAGTCTACAACATTTAGTTAAGGTTTGAGCGCCTAAATTAACTTTTTATTGCTTTAAACGCATTTTCAGCCCTTGATTGTACACTTCAGGTGAAAGTGTCAAAATCTTCAAAATGAACAAAAGCACAATGAAATTAATGCTGGAATCATCTTCAAGTTGCTAAAATACACCAATGACAGCAAAACGTTTGAGTCTACAACATTTAGTTAAGGTGTGAGAGCCTAAATGAACTTTGTATTGCTTTAAATGCGTTTTCAGCCCCTGATTGTACACTTCAGGTGAAACTGTCAAAATCTTCAAAATGAGCAAAAGCACAATGAAATTAATGCTGGAATCATCTTCAAGTTGCTAAAATACACTAATGACAGCAAAAAGTTTGACTCTACAATATTTAGTTAAGGTGTGAGACCCAAAATTAACTTTGTATTGCTTTAAATGCATTTTCAGCCCGATTGGACACTTCAGGTGAAACTGTCAAAATCTTCAAAATGATTAAAAACACAATGAAATTAATGCTGGAATCATCTTCAAGTTGCTAAAATACACTATTGACAGTAAAAAGTTTGAGTCTACAACATTTAGTTAAGGTGTGAGAGCCAAAATGAACTTTGTATTGCTTTAAATGCATTTTCAGCCCGAATGTACACTTCAGGTGAAACTGTCAAATTCTTCAAAATGAGCAAAAGCACAATGAAATTAATGCTGGAAACATCTTCAAGTTTCTAAAATACTCTAATGACAGCAAAAAGTTTTAGTCTACAACATTTAGTTAAGGTGTGAGAGCCAAAATGAACTTTGTATTGCTGTAAACGCGTTTTCAGCACCTGATTGTACACTTCAGGTGAAACTGTCAAAATCTTCAAAATGAGCAAAAGCACAATGAAATTAATCCTGGAATCATCTTCAAGTTGCTAAAATACACTAATGACAGCAAAAGTTTTAGTCTACAATATTTAGTTAAGGTGTGAGAGCCAAAATGAACTTTGTATTGCTTTAAAATTCATTTTCAGCCCGATTGTACACTTCAGGTGAAACTGTCAAAATCTTCAAAATGAGCAAAAGCACAATGAAATTAATGTTGGAATCATCTTCAAGTTGCTAAAATACACTAATGACAGCAAAAAGTTTGAGTCTACAACATTTAGTTAAGGTGTGAGAGCCAAAATGAACTTTGTATTGCTGTAAACGCGTTTTCAGCACCTGATTGTACACTTCAGGTGAAACTGTCAAAATCTTCAAAATGAGCAAAAGCACAATGAAATTAATGCTGGAATCATCTTCAAGTTGCTAAAATACACTAATGACAGTAAAAAGTTTGAGTCTACAACATTTAGTTAAGGTGTGAGAGCCAAAATGAACTTTGTATTGCTTTAAATGCATTTTCAGCCCGATAGTACACTTCAGGTGAAACTGTCAAAATCTTCAAAATGAGCAAAAGCACAATGAAATTAATGCTGGAATCATCTTCAAGTTGCTAAAATACACTAATGACAGCAAAAAGTTTGAGTCTACAACATTTAGTTAAGGTGTGAGAGCCAAAATGAACTTTGTATTGCTGTAAACGCGTTTTCAGCACCTGATTGTACACTTCAGGTGAAACTGTCAAAATCTTCAAAATGAGCAAAAGCACAATGAAATTAATGCTGGAATCATCTTCAAGTTGCTAAAATACACTAATGACAGCAAAAAGTTTTAGTCTACAATATTTAGTTAAGGTGTGAGAGCCAAAATTAACTTTGTATTGCTTTAAATGCATTTTCAGCCCGATAGTACACTTCAGGTGAAACTGTCAAAATCTTCAAAATGAGCAAAAGCACAATGAAATTAATGCTGGAATCATCTTCAAGTTGCTAAAATACACTAATGACAGCAAAAAGTTTGAGTCTACAATATTTAGTTAAGGTGTGAGAGCCAAAATTAACTTTGTATTGCTTTAAATGCATTTTCAGCCCGATTGGACACTTCAGGTGAAACTGTCAAAATCTTCAAAATGAGCAAAAACACAATGAAATTAATGCTGGAATCTTCTTCAAGTTGCTAAAATACACTAATGACAGTAAAAAGTTTGAGTCTACAACATTTAGTTAAGGTGTGAGAGCCAAAATGAACTTTGTATTGCTTTAAATGCATTTTCAGCCCGAATGTACACTTCAGGTGAAACTGTCAAATTCTTCAAAATGAGCAAAAGCACAATGAAATTAATGCTGGAAACATCTTCAAGTTTCTAAAATACTCTAATGACAGCAAAAAGTTTGAGTCTACAACATTTAGTTAAGGTGTGAGAGCCAAAATGAACTTTGTATTGCTGTAAACGCGTTTTCAGCACCTGATTGTACACTTCAGGTGAAACTGTCAAAATCTTCAAAATGAGCAAAAGCACAATGAAATTAATGCTGGAATCATCTTCAAGTTGCTAAAATACACTAATGACAGCAAAAAGTTTGAGTCTACAATATTTAGTTAAGGTGTGAGAGCCAAAATTAACTTTGTATTGCTTTAAATGCATTTTCATCCCGATTGGACACTTCAGGTGAAACTGTCAAAATCTTCAAAATGAGCAAAAGCACAATGAAATTAATGCTGGAATCATCTTCAAGTTGCTAAAATACACTAATGACGGCAAAACGTTTGAGTCTACAACATTTAGTTAAGGTGTGAGAGCCAAAATTAACTTTGTATTGCTTTAAATGCATTTTCAGCCCGATAGTACACTTCAGGTGAAACTGTCAAAATCTTCAAAATGAGCAAAAGCACAATGAAATTAATGCTGGAATCATCTTCAAGTTGCTAAAATACACTAATGACAGCAAAAAGTTTGAGTCTACAACATTTAGTTAAGGTTTGAGCGCCTAAATTAACTTTTTATTGCTTTAAACGCATTTTCAGCCCTTGATTGTACACTTCAGGTGAAAGTGTCAAAATCTTCAAAATGAACAAAAGCACAATGAAATTAATGCTGGAATCATCTTCAAGTTGCTAAAATACACCAATGACAGCAAAACGTTTGAGTCTACAATATTTAGTTAAGGTGTGAGAGCCAAAATGAACTTTGTATTGCTTTAAAATTCATTTTCAGCCCGATTGTACACTTCAGGTGAAACTGTCAAAATCTTCAAAATGAGCAAAAGCACAATGAAATTAATGTTGGAATCATCTTCAAGTTGCTAAAATACACTAATGACAGCAAAAAGTTTGAGTCTACAACATTTAGTTAAGGTGTGAGAGCCAAAATGAACTTTGTATTGCTGTAAACGCGTTTTCAGCACCTGATTGTACACTTCAGGTGAAACTGTCAAAATCTTCAAAATGAGCAAAAGCACAATGAAATTAATGCTGGAATCATCTTCAAGTTGCTAAAATACACTAATGACAGTAAAAAGTTTGAGTCTACAACATTTAGTTAAGGTGTGAGAGCCAAAATGAACTTTGTATTGCTTTAAATGCATTTTCAGCCCGATAGTACACTTCAGGTGAAACTGTCAAAATCTTCAAAATGAGCAAAAGCACAATGAAATTAATGCTGGAATCATCTTCAAGTTGCTAAAATACACTAATGACAGCAAAAAGTTTGAGTCTACAACATTTAGTTAAGGTGTGAGAGCCAAAATGAACTTTGTATTGCTGTAAACGCGTTTTCAGCACCTGATTGTACACTTCAGGTGAAACTGTCAAAATCTTCAAAATGAGCAAAAGCACAATGAAATTAATGCTGGAATCATCTTCAAGTTGCTAAAATACACTAATGACAGCAAAAAGTTTTAGTCTACAATATTTAGTTAAGGTGTGAGAGCCAAAATTAACTTTGTATTGCTTTAAATGCATTTTCAGCCCGATAGTACACTTCAGGTGAAACTGTCAAAATCTTCAAAATGAGCAAAAGCACAATGAAATTAATGCTGGAATCATCTTCAAGTTGCTAAAATACACTAATGACAGCAAAAAGTTTGAGTCTACAATATTTAGTTAAGGTGTGAGAGCCAAAATTAACTTTGTATTGCTTTAAATGCATTTTCAGCCCGATTGGACACTTCAGGTGAAACTGTCAAAATCTTCAAAATGAGCAAAAACACAATGAAATTAATGCTGGAATCTTCTTCAAGTTGCTAAAATACACTAATGACAGTAAAAAGTTTGAGTCTACAACATTTAGTTAAGGTGTGAGAGCCAAAATGAACTTTGTATTGCTTTAAATGCATTTTCAGCCCGAATGTACACTTCAGGTGAAACTGTCAAATTCTTCAAAATGAGCAAAAGCACAATGAAATTAATGCTGGAAACATCTTCAAGTTTCTAAAATACTCTAATGACAGCAAAAAGTTTGAGTCTACAACATTTAGTTAAGGTGTGAGAGCCAAAATGAACTTTGTATTGCTGTAAACGCGTTTTCAGCACCTGATTGTACACTTCAGGTGAAACTGTCAAAATCTTCAAAATGAGCAAAAGCACAATGAAATTAATGCTGGAATCATCTTCAAGTTGCTAAAATACACTAATGACAGCAAAAAGTTTGAGTCTACAATATTTAGTTAAGGTGTGAGAGCCAAAATTAACTTTGTATTGCTTTAAATGCATTTTCATCCCGATTGGACACTTCAGGTGAAACTGTCAAAATCTTCAAAATGAGCAAAAGCACAATGAAATTAATGCTGGAATCATCTTCAAGTTGCTAAAATACACTAATGACGGCAAAACGTTTGAGTCTACAACATTTAGTTAAGGTGTGAGAGCCAAAATTAACTTTGTATTGCTTTAAATGCATTTTCAGCCCGATAGTACACTTCAGGTGAAACTGTCAAAATCTTCAAAATGAGCAAAAGCACAATGAAATTAATGCTGGAATCATCTTCAAGTTGCTAAAATACACTAATGACAGCAAAAAGTTTGAGTCTACAACATTTAGTTAAGGTTTGAGCGCCTAAATTAACTTTTTATTGCTTTAAACGCATTTTCAGCCCTTGATTGTACACTTCAGGTGAAAGTGTCAAAATCTTCAAAATGAACAAAAGCACAATGAAATTAATGCTGGAATCATCTTCAAGTTGCTAAAATACACCAATGACAGCAAAACGTTTGAGTCTACAACATTTAGTTAAGGTGTGAGAGCCTAAATGAACTTTGTATTGCTTTAAATGCGTTTTCAGCCCCTGATTGTACACTTCAGGTGAAACTGTCAAAATCTTCAAAATGAGCAAAAGCACAATGAAATTAATGCTGGAATCATCTTCAAGTTGCTAAAATACACTAATGACAGCAAAAAGTTTGACTCTACAATATTTAGTTAAGGTGTGAGACCCAAAATTAACTTTGTATTGCTTTAAATGCATTTTCAGCCCGATTGGACACTTCAGGTGAAACTGTCAAAATCTTCAAAATGATTAAAAACACAATGAAATTAATGCTGGAATCATCTTCAAGTTGCTAAAATACACTATTGACAGTAAAAAGTTTGAGTCTACAACATTTAGTTAAGGTGTGAGAGCCAAAATGAACTTTGTATTGCTTTAAATGCATTTTCAGCCCGAATGTACACTTCAGGTGAAACTGTCAAATTCTTCAAAATGAGCAAAAGCACAATGAAATTAATGCTGGAAACATCTTCAAGTTTCTAAAATACTCTAATGACAGCAAAAAGTTTTAGTCTACAACATTTAGTTAAGGTGTGAGAGCCAAAATGAACTTTGTATTGCTGTAAACGCGTTTTCAGCACCTGATTGTACACTTCAGGTGAAACTGTCAAAATCTTCAAAATGAGCAAAAGCACAATGAAATTAATCCTGGAATCATCTTCAAGTTGCTAAAATACACTAATGACAGCAAAAGTTTTAGTCTACAATATTTAGTTAAGGTGTGAGAGCCAAAATGAACTTTGTATTGCTTTAAAATTCATTTTCAGCCCGATTGTACACTTCAGGTGAAACTGTCAAAATCTTCAAAATGAGCAAAAGCACAATGAAATTAATGTTGGAATCATCTTCAAGTTGCTAAAATACACTAATGACAGCAAAAAGTTTGAGTCTACAACATTTAGTTAAGGTGTGAGAGCCAAAATGAACTTTGTATTGCTGTAAACGCGTTTTCAGCACCTGATTGTACACTTCAGGTGAAACTGTCAAAATCTTCAAAATGAGCAAAAGCACAATGAAATTAATGCTGGAATCATCTTCAAGTTGCTAAAATACACTAATGACAGTAAAAAGTTTGAGTCTACAACATTTAGTTAAGGTGTGAGAGCCAAAATGAACTTTGTATTGCTTTAAATGCATTTTCAGCCCGATAGTACACTTCAGGTGAAACTGTCAAAATCTTCAAAATGAGCAAAAGCACAATGAAATTAATGCTGGAATCATCTTCAAGTTGCTAAAATACACTAATGACAGCAAAAAGTTTGAGTCTACAACATTTAGTTAAGGTGTGAGAGCCAAAATGAACTTTGTATTGCTGTAAACGCGTTTTCAGCACCTGATTGTACACTTCAGGTGAAACTGTCAAAATCTTCAAAATGAGCAAAAGCACAATGAAATTAATGCTGGAATCATCTTCAAGTTGCTAAAATACACTAATGACAGCAAAAAGTTTTAGTCTACAATATTTAGTTAAGGTGTGAGAGCCAAAATTAACTTTGTATTGCTTTAAATGCATTTTCAGCCCGATAGTACACTTCAGGTGAAACTGTCAAAATCTTCAAAATGAGCAAAAGCACAATGAAATTAATGCTGGAATCATCTTCAAGTTGCTAAAATACACTAATGACAGCAAAAAGTTTGAGTCTACAATATTTAGTTAAGGTGTGAGAGCCAAAATTAACTTTGTATTGCTTTAAATGCATTTTCAGCCCGATTGGACACTTCAGGTGAAACTGTCAAAATCTTCAAAATGAGCAAAAACACAATGAAATTAATGCTGGAATCTTCTTCAAGTTGCTAAAATACACTAATGACAGTAAAAAGTTTGAGTCTACAACATTTAGTTAAGGTGTGAGAGCCAAAATGAACTTTGTATTGCTTTAAATGCATTTTCAGCCCGAATGTACACTTCAGGTGAAACTGTCAAATTCTTCAAAATGAGCAAAAGCACAATGAAATTAATGCTGGAAACATCTTCAAGTTTCTAAAATACTCTAATGACAGCAAAAAGTTTGAGTCTACAACATTTAGTTAAGGTGTGAGAGCCAAAATGAACTTTGTATTGCTGTAAACGCGTTTTCAGCACCTGATTGTACACTTCAGGTGAAACTGTCAAAATCTTCAAAATGAGCAAAAGCACAATGAAATTAATGCTGGAATCATCTTCAAGTTGCTAAAATACACTAATGACAGCAAAAAGTTTGAGTCTACAATATTTAGTTAAGGTGTGAGAGCCAAAATTAACTTTGTATTGCTTTAAATGCATTTTCATCCCGATTGGACACTTCAGGTGAAACTGTCAAAATCTTCAAAATGAGCAAAAGCACAATGAAATTAATGCTGGAATCATCTTCAAGTTGCTAAAATACACTAATGACAGCAAAACGTTTGAGTCTACAACATTTAGTTAAGGTGTGAGAGCCAAAATTAACTTTGTATTGCTTTAAATGCATTTTCAGCCCGATAGTACACTTCAGGTGAAACTGTCAAAATCTTCAAAATGAGCAAAAGCACAATGAAATTAATGCTGGAATCATCTTCAAGTTGCTAAAATACACTAATGACAGCAAAAAGTTTGAGTCTACAACATTTAGTTAAGGTTTGAGCGCCTAAATTAACTTTTTATTGCTTTAAACGCATTTTCAGCCCTTGATTGTACACTTCAGGTGAAAGTGTCAAAATCTTCAAAATGAACAAAAGCACAATGAAATTAATGCTGGAATCATCTTCAAGTTGCTAAAATACACCAATGACAGCAAAACGTTTGAGTCTACAACATTTAGTTAAGGTGTGAGAGCCTAAATGAACTTTGTATTGCTTTAAATGCGTTTTCAGCCCCTGATTGTACACTTCAGGTGAAACTGTCAAAATCTTCAAAATGAGCAAAAGCACAATGAAATTAATGCTGGAATCATCTTCAAGTTGCTAAAATACACTAATGACAGCAAAAAGTTTGACTCTACAATATTTAGTTAAGGTGTGAGACCCAAAATTAACTTTGTATTGCTTTAAATGCATTTTCAGCCCGATTGGACACTTCAGGTGAAACTGTCAAAATCTTCAAAATGATTAAAAACACAATGAAATTAATGCTGGAATCATCTTCAAGTTGCTAAAATACACTATTGACAGTAAAAAGTTTGAGTCTACAACATTTAGTTAAGGTGTGAGAGCCAAAATGAACTTTGTATTGCTTTAAATGCATTTTCAGCCCGAATGTACACTTCAGGTGAAACTGTCAAATTCTTCAAAATGAGCAAAAGCACAATGAAATTAATGCTGGAAACATCTTCAAGTTTCTAAAATACTCTAATGACAGCAAAAAGTTTTAGTCTACAACATTTAGTTAAGGTGTGAGAGCCAAAATGAACTTTGTATTGCTGTAAACGCGTTTTCAGCACCTGATTGTACACTTCAGGTGAAACTGTCAAAATCTTCAAAATGAGCAAAAGCACAATGAAATTAATCCTGGAATCATCTTCAAGTTGCTAAAATACACTAATGACAGCAAAAGTTTTAGTCTACAATATTTAGTTAAGGTGTGAGAGCCAAAATGAACTTTGTATTGCTTTAAAATTCATTTTCAGCCCGATTGTACACTTCAGGTGAAACTGTCAAAATCTTCAAAATGAGCAAAAGCACAATGAAATTAATGTTGGAATCATCTTCAAGTTGCTAAAATACACTAATGACAGCAAAAAGTTTGAGTCTACAACATTTAGTTAAGGTGTGAGAGCCAAAATGAACTTTGTATTGCTGTAAACGCGTTTTCAGCACCTGATTGTACACTTCAGGTGAAACTGTCAAAATCTTCAAAATGAGCAAAAGCACAATGAAATTAATGCTGGAATCATCTTCAAGTTGCTAAAATACACTAATGACAGTAAAAAGTTTGAGTCTACAACATTTAGTTAAGGTGTGAGAGCCAAAATGAACTTTGTATTGCTTTAAATGCATTTTCAGCCCGATAGTACACTTCAGGTGAAACTGTCAAAATCTTCAAAATGAGCAAAAGCACAATGAAATTAATGCTGGAATCATCTTCAAGTTGCTAAAATACACTAATGACAGCAAAAAGTTTGAGTCTACAACATTTAGTTAAGGTGTGAGAGCCAAAATGAACTTTGTATTGCTGTAAACGCGTTTTCAGCACCTGATTGTACACTTCAGGTGAAACTGTCAAAATCTTCAAAATGAGCAAAAGCACAATGAAATTAATGCTGGAATCATCTTCAAGTTGCTAAAATACACTAATGACAGCAAAAAGTTTTAGTCTACAATATTTAGTTAAGGTGTGAGAGCCAAAATTAACTTTGTATTGCTTTAAATGCATTTTCAGCCCGATAGTACACTTCAGGTGAAACTGTCAAAATCTTCAAAATGAGCAAAAGCACAATGAAATTAATGCTGGAATCATCTTCAAGTTGCTAAAATACACTAATGACAGCAAAAAGTTTGAGTCTACAATATTTAGTTAAGGTGTGAGAGCCAAAATTAACTTTGTATTGCTTTAAATGCATTTTCAGCCCGATTGGACACTTCAGGTGAAACTGTCAAAATCTTCAAAATGAGCAAAAACACAATGAAATTAATGCTGGAATCTTCTTCAAGTTGCTAAAATACACTAATGACAGTAAAAAGTTTGAGTCTACAACATTTAGTTAAGGTGTGAGAGCCAAAATGAACTTTGTATTGCTTTAAATGCATTTTCAGCCCGAATGTACACTTCAGGTGAAACTGTCAAATTCTTCAAAATGAGCAAAAGCACAATGAAATTAATGCTGGAAACATCTTCAAGTTTCTAAAATACTCTAATGACAGCAAAAAGTTTGAGTCTACAACATTTAGTTAAGGTGTGAGAGCCAAAATGAACTTTGTATTGCTGTAAACGCGTTTTCAGCACCTGATTGTACACTTCAGGTGAAACTGTCAAAATCTTCAAAATGAGCAAAAGCACAATGAAATTAATCCTGGAATCATCTTCAAGTTGCTAAAATACACTAATGACAGCAAAAAGTTTTAGTCTACAATATTTAGTTAAGGTGTGAGAGCCAAAATGAACTTTGTATTGCTTTAAAATTCATTTTCAACCCGATTGTACACTTCAGGTGAAACTGTCAAAATCTTCAAAATGAGCAAAAGCACAATGAAATTAATGTTGGAATCATCTTCAAGTTGCTAAAATACACTAATGACAGCAAAACGTTTGAGTCTACAACATTTAGTTAAGGTGTGAGAGCCAAAATTAACTTTGTATTGCTTTAAATGCATTTTCAGCCCGATAGTACACTTCAGGTGAAACTGTCAAAATCTTCAAAATGAGCAAAAGCAAAATGAAATTAATGCTGGAATCATCTTCAAGTTGCTAAAATACACTAATGACAGCAAAAAGTTTGAGTCTACAACATTTAGTTAAGGTGTGAGAGCCAAAATGAACTTTGTATTGCTGTAAACGCATTTTCAGCACCTGATTGTACACTTCAGGTGAAACTGTCAAAATCTTCAAAATGAGCAAAAGCACAATGAAATTAATGCTGGAATCATCTTCAAGTTGCTAAAATACACTAATGACATCCAAAAGTTTGAGTCTACAACATTTAGTTAAGGTGTGAGAGCCAAAATGAACTTTGTATTGCTTTAAATGCATTTTCAGCCCGATAGTACACTTCAGGTGAAACTGTCAAAATCTTCAAAATGAGCAAAAGCACAATGAAATGAATGCTGGAATCATCTTCAAGTTGCTAAAATACACTAATGACAGCAAAAAGTTTGAGTCTACAACATTTAGTTAAGGTGTGAGAGCCAAAATGAACTTTTTATTGCTGTAAACGCGTTTTCAGCACCTGAATGTACACTTCAGGTGAAACTGTCAAAATCTTCAAAATGAGCAAAAGCACAATGAAATTAATGTTGGAATCATCTTCAAGTTGCTAAAATACACTAATGACAGCAAAAAGTTTGAGTCTACAACATTTAGTTAAGGTGTGAGAGCCTAAATTAACTTTGTATTGCTTTAAACGCGTTGTCAGCCCCTGATTGTACACTTCAGGTGAAACTGTCAAAATCTTCAAAATGAACAAAAGCACAATGAAATTAATGCTGGAATCATCTTCAAGTTGCTAAAATACACTAATGACAGTAAAAAGTTTGAGTCTACAACATTTAGTTAAGGTGTGAGAGCCAAAATGAACTTTGTATTGCTTTAAATGCATTTTCAGCCCGATAGTACACTTCAGGTGAAACTGTCAAAATCTTCAAAATGAGCAAAAGCACAATGAAATGAATGCTGGAATCATCTTCAAGTTGCTAAAATACACTAATGACAGCAAAAAGTTTGAGTCTACAACATTTAGTTAAGGTGTGAGAGCCAAAATGAACTTTTTATTGCTGTAAACGCGTTTTCAGCACCTGAATGTACACTTCAGGTGAAACTGTCAAAATCTTCAAAATGAGCAAAAGCACAATGAAATTAATGCTGGAATCATCTTCAAGTTGCTAAAATACACTAATGACATCCAAAAGTTTGAGTCTACAACATTTAGTTAAGGTGTGAGAGCCAAAATTAACTTTGTATTGCTTTAAATGCATTTTCATCCCGATTGGACACTTCAGGTGAAACTGTCAAAATCTTCAAAATGAGCAAAAGCACAATGAAATTAATGCTGGAATCATCTTCAAGTTGCTAAAATACACTAATGACAGCAAAAAGTTTGAGTCTACAATATTTAGTTAAGGTGTGAGAGACAAAATTAACTTTGTATTGCTTTAAATGCATTTTCAGCCCGATAGTACACTTCAGGTGAAACTGTCAAAATCTTCAAAATGAGCAAAAGCACAATGAAATTAATGCTGGAATCATCTTCAAGTTGCTAAAATAGACTAATGACAGCAAAAAGTTTGAGTCTACAACATTTAGTTAAGGTGTGAGAGCCAAAATGAACTTTGTATTGCTGTAAACGCGTTTCCAGCACCTGATTGTACAATTCAGGTGAAACTGTCAAAATCTTCAAAATGAGCAAAAGCACAATGAAATTAATGCTGGAATCATCTTCAAGTTGCTAAAATACACTAATGACAGCAAAAAGTTTGAGTCTACAATATTTAGTTAAGGTGTGAGAGCCAAAATTAACTTTGTATTGCTTTAAATGCATTTTCAGCCCGATTGGACACTTCAGGTGAAACTGTCAAAATCTTCAAAATGAGCAAAAGCACAATGAAATTAATGCTGGAATCATCTTCAAGTTGCTAAAATACACTAATGACAGTAAAAAGTTTGAGTCTACAACATTTAGTTAAGGTGTGAGAGCCAAAATGAACTTTGTATTGCTTTAAATGCATTTTCAGCCCGAATGTACACTTCAGGTGAAACTGTCAAATTCTTCAAAATGAGCAAAAGCACAATGAAATTAATGCTGGAAACATCTTCAAGTTTCTAAAATACTCTAATGACAGCAACAAGTTTGAGTCTACAACATTTAGTTAAGGTGTGAGAGCCAAAATGAACTTTGTATTGCTGTAAACGCGTTTTCAGCACCTGATTGTACACTTCAGGTGAAACTGTCAAAATCGTCAAAATGAGCAAAAGCACAATGAAATTAATGCTGGAATCATCTTCAAGTTGCTAAAATACACTAATGACAGCAAAAAGTTTGAGTCTACAACATTTAGTAAAGGTGTGAGAGCCTAAATGAACTTTGTATTGCTTTAAACGCGTTTTCAGCCCCTGATTGTACACTTCAGGTGAAACTGTCGAAATCTTCAAAATGAGCAAAAGCACAATGAAATTAATGCTGGAATCATCTTCAAGTTGCTAAAATACACTAATGACAGCAACAAGTTTGAGTCTACAACATTTAGTTAAGGTGTGAGAGCCTAAATGAACTTTGTATTGCTTTAAATGCATTTTCAGCCCGATTGTACACTTCAGGTAAAACTGTCAAAATCTTCAAAATGAGCAAAAGCACAATGAAATTAATGCTGGAATCATCTTCAAGTTGCTAAAATACACTAATGACAGCAAAACGTTTGAGTCTACAACATTTAGTTAAGGTGTGAGAGCCAAAATTAACTTTGTATTGCTGTAAACGCGTTTTCAGCACCTGATTGTACACTTCAGGTGAAACTGTCAAAATCTTCAAAATGAGCAAAAGCACAATGAAATTAATGCTGGAATCATCTTCAAGTTGCTAAAATACACTAATGACAGTAAAAAGTTTGAGTGTACAACATTTAGTTAAGGTGTGAGAGCCAAAATGAACTCTGTATTGCTTTAAATGCACTTTCAGCCCGAAAGTACACTTCAGATGAAACTGTCAAAATCTTCAAAATGAGCAAAAGCACAATGAAATTAATGCTGGAATCATCTTCAAGTTGCTAAAATACACTAATGACAGCAAAAAGTTTGAGTCTACAACATTTAGTTAAGGTGTGAGAGCCAAAATGAACTTTGTATTGCTGTAAACGCGTTTTCAGCACCTGATTGTACACTTCAGGTGAAACTGTCAAAATCTTCAAAATGAGCAAAAGCACAATGAAATTAATGCTGGAATCATCTTCAAGTTGCTAAAATACACTAATGACAGCAAAAAGTTTGAGTCTACAACATTTAGTTAAGGTGTGAGAGCCTAAATGAACTTTGTATTGCTTTCAACGCGTTTTCAGCCCCTGATTGTACACTTCAGGTGAAACTGTCAAAATCTTCAAAATGAGCAAAAGCACAATGAAATTAATGCTGGAATCATCTTCAAGTTGCTAAAATACACTAATAACAGCAACAAGTTTGAGTCTACAACATTTAGTTAAGGTGTGAGAGCCTAAATGAACTTTGTATTGCTTTAAATGCATTTTCAGCCCGATTGTACACTTCAGGTAAAACTGTCAAAATCTTCAAAATGAGCAAAAGCACAATGAAATTAATGCTGGAATCATCTTCAAGTTGCTAAAATACACTAATGACAGCAAAACGTTTGAGTCTACAACATTTAGTTAAGGTGTGAGAGCCAAAATGAACTTTGTATTGCTGTAAACGCGTTTTTAGCACCTGAATGTACACTTCAGGTGAAACTGTCAAAATCTTCAAAATGAGCAAAAGCACAATGAAATTAATGTTGGAATCATCTTCAAGTTGCTAAAATACACTAATGACAGCAAAAAGTTTGAGTCTACAACATTTAGTTAAGGTTTGAGCGCCTAAATTAACTTTTTATTGCTTTAAACGCATTTTCAGCCCTTGATTGTACACTTCAGGTGAAAGTGTCAAAATCTTCAAAATGAACAAAAGCACAATGAAATTAATGCTGGAATCATCTTCAAGTTGCTAAAATACACTAATGACAGCAAAAAGTTTGAGTCTACAACATTTAGTTAAGGTGTGAGAGCCAAAATGAACTTTGTATTGCTGTAAACGCGTTTTCAGCACCTGATTGTACACTTCAGGTGAAACTGTCAAAATCTTCAAAATGAGCAAAAGCACAATGAAATTAATGCTGGAATCATCTTCAAGTTGCTAAAATACACTGATGACAGCAAAAAGTTTGAGTCTACAATATTTAGTTAAGGTGTGAGAGCCAAAATGAACTTTGTATTGCTTTAAAATTCATTTTCAGCCCGATTGTACACTTCAGGTGAAACTGTCAAAATCTTCAAAATGAGCAAAAGCACAATGCAATTAATGTTGGAATCATCTTCAAGTTGCTAAAATACACTAATGACAGCAAAAAGTTTGAGTGTACAACATTTAGTTAAGGTGTGAGAGCCTAAATGAACTTTTTATTGCTTTAAACGCGTTTTCAGCCCTTGATTGTACAATTCAGGTGAAACTGTCAAAATCTTCAAAATGAGCAAAAGCACAATGAAATTAATGCTGGAATCATCTTCAAGTTGCTAAAATACACTAATGACAGCAACAAGTTTGAGTCTACAACATTTAGTTAAGGTGTGAGAGCCAAAATGAACTTTGTATTGCTGTAAACGCGTTTTCAGCACCTGATTGTACACTTCAGGTGAAACTGTCAAAATCTTCAAAATGAGCAAAAGCACAATGAAATTAATGCTGGAAACATCTTCAAGTTTCTAAAATACTCTAATGACAGCAAAAAGTTTGAGTCTACAACATTTAGTTAAGGTTTGAGCGCCTAAATTAACTTTTTATTGCTTTAAACGCGTTTTCAGCCCTTGATTGTAAACTTCAGGTGAAAGTGTCAAAATCTTCAAAATGAACAAAAGCACAATGAAATTAATGCTGGAATCATCTTCAAGTTGCTAAAATACACTAATGACAGCAAAAAGTTTGAGTCTACAACATTTAGTTAAGGTGTGAGAGCCAAAATGAACTTTGTATTGCTGTAAATGCGTATTCAGCACCTGATTGTACAATTCAGGTGAAACTGTCAAAATCTTCAAAATGAGCAAAAGCACAATGAAATTAATGCTGGAATCATCTTCAAGTTGCTAAAATACACTAATGACAGCAAAAAGTTTGAGTCTACAACATTTAGTTAAGGTGTGAGAGCCTAAATGAACTTTGTATTGCTTTAAACGCGTTTTCAGCCCCTGATTGTACACTTCAGGTGAAACTGTCAAAATCTTCAAAATGAGCAAAAGCACAATGAAATTAATGCTGGAATCATCTTCAAGTTGCTAAAATACACTAATAACAGCAACAAGTTTGAGTCTACAACATTTAGTTAAGGTGTGAGAGCCTAAATGAACTTTGTATTGCTTTAAATGCATTTTCAGCCCTTGATTGTACACTTCAGGTGAAACTGTCAAAATCTTCAAATTGAGCAAAAGCACAATGAAATTAATGCTGGAATCATCTTCAAGTTGCTAAAATACACTAATGACAGCAAAACGTTTGAGTCTACAACATTTAGTTAAGGTGTGAGAGCCAAAATGAACTTTGTATTGCTGTAAACGCGTTTTCAGCACCTGAATGTACACTTCAGGTGAAACTGTCAAAATCTTCAAAATGAACAAAAGCACAATGAAATTAATGCTGGAATCATCTTCAAGTTGCTAAAATACACTAATGACAGTAAAAAGTTTGAGTCTACAACATTTAGTTAAGGTGTGAGAGCCAAAATGAACTTTGTATTGCTTTAAATGCATTTTCAGCCCGATAGTACACTTCAGGTGAAACTGTCAAAATCTTCAAAATGAGCAAAAGCACAATGAAATGAATGCTGGAATCATCTTCAAGTTGCTAAAATACACTAATGACAGCAAAAAGTTTGAGTCTACAACATTTAGTTAAGGTGTGAGAGCCAAAATGAACTTTTTATTGCTGTAAACGCGTTTTCAGCACCTGAATGTACACTTCAGGTGAAACTGTCAAAATCTTCAAAATGAGCAAAAGCACAATGAAATTAATGCTGGAATCATCTTCAAGTTGCTAAAATACACTAATGACATCCAAAAGTTTGAGTCTACAACATTTAGTTAAGGTGTGAGAGCCAAAATTAACTTTGTATTGCTTTAAATGCATTTTCATCCCGATTGGACACTTCAGGTGAAACTGTCAAAATCTTCAAAATGAGCAAAAGCACAATGAAATTAATGCTGGAATCATCTTCAAGTTGCTAAAATACACTAATGACAGCAAAACGTTTGAGTCTACAACATTTAGTTAAGGTGTGAGAGCCAAAATTAACTTTGTATTGCTTTAAATGCATTTTCAGCCCGATAGTACACTTCAGGTGAAACTGTCAAAATCTTCAAAATGAGCAAAAGCACAATGAAATTAATGCTGGAATCATCTTCAAGTTGCTAAAATACACTAATGACAGCAAAAAGTTTGAGTCTACAACATTTAGTTAAGGTTTGAGCGCCTAAATTAACTTTTTATTGCTTTAAACGCATTTTCAGCCCTTGATTGTACACTTCAGGTGAAAGTGTCAAAATCTTCAAAATGAACAAAAGCACAATGAAATTAATGCTGGAATCATCTTCAAGTTGCTAAAATACACCAATGACAGCAAAACGTTTGAGTCTACAACATTTAGTTAAGGTGTGAGAGCCTAAATGAACTTTGTATTGCTTTAAATGCGTTTTCAGCCCCTGATTGTACACTTCAGGTGAAACTGTCAAAATCTTCAAAATGAGCAAAAGCACAATGAAATTAATGCTGGAATCATCTTCAAGTTGCTAAAATACACTAATGACAGTAAAAAGTTTGAGTCTACAACATTTAGTTAAGGTGTGAGAGCCAAAATGAACTTTGTATTGCTTTAAATGCATTTTCAGCCCGATAGCACACTTCAGGTGAAACTGTCAAAATCTTCAAAATGAGCAAAAGCACAATTAAATTAATGCTGGAATCATCTTCAAGTTGCTAAAATACACTAATGACAGCAAAAAGTTTGAGTCTACAACATTTAGTTAAGGTGTGAGAGCCAAAATGAACTTTGTATTGCTGTAAACGCGTTTTCAGCACCTGATTGTACACTTCAGGTGAAACTGTCAAAATCTTCAAAATGAGCAAAAGCACAATGAAATTAATGCTGGAATCATCTTCAAGTTGCTAAAATACACTAATGACAGCAAAAAGTTTGAGTCTACAATATTTAGTTAAGGTGTGAGAGCCAAAATTAACTTTGTATTGCTTTAAATGCATTTTCAGCCCGATAGTACACTTAAGGTGAAACTGTCAAAATCTTCAAAATGAGCAAAAGCACAATGAAATTAATGCTGGAATCATCTTCAAGTTGCTAAAATACACTAATGACAGCAAAAAGTTTGAGTCTACAATATTTAGTTAAGGTGTGAGACCCAAAATTAACTTTGTATTGCTTTAAATGCATTTTCAGCCCGATTGGACACTTCAGGTGAAACTGTCAAAATCTTCAAAATGAGCAAAAACACAATGAAATTAATGCTGGAATCATCTTCAAGTTGCTAAAATACACTAATGACAGCAAAAAGTTTGAGTCTACAACATTTAGTTAAGGTGTGAGAGCCAAAATGAACTTTGTATTGCTGTAAACGCGTTTTCAGCACCTGATTGTACACTTCAGGTGAAACTGTCAAAATCTTCAAAATGAGCAAAAGCACAATGAAATTAATGCTGGAATCATCTTCAAGTTGCTAAAATACACTAATGACAGCAAAAAGTTTGAGTCTACAATATTTAGTTAAGGTGTGAGAGCCAAAATTAACTTTGTATTGCTTTAAATGCATTTTCAGCCCGATAGTACACTTAAGGTGAAACTGTCAAAATCTTCAAAATGAGCAAAAGCACAATGAAATTAATGCTGGAATCATCTTCAAGTTGCTAAAATACACTAATGACAGCAAAAAGTTTGACTCTACAATATTTAGTTAAGGTGTGAGACCCAAAATTAACTTTGTATTGCTTTAAATGCATTTTCAGCCCGATTGGACAATTCAGGTGAAACTGTCAAAATCTTCAAAATGAGCAAAAACACAATGAAATTAATGCTGGAATCATCTTCAAGTTGCTAAAATACACTAATGACAGTAAAAAGTTTGAGTCTACAACATTTAGTTAAGGTGTGAGAGCCAAAATGAACTTTGTATTGCTTTAAATGCATTTTCAGCCCGAATGTACACTTCAGGTGAAACTGTCAAATTCTTCAAAATGAGCAAAAGCACAATGAAATTAATGCTGGAAACATCTTCAAGTTTCTAAAATACTCTAATGACAGCAAAAAGTTTGAGTCTACAACATTTAGTTAAGGTGTGAGAGCCAAAATGAACTTTGTATTGCTGTAAACGCGTTTTCAGCACCTGATTGTACACTTCAGGTGAAACTGTCAAAATCTTCAAAATGAGCAAAAGCACAATAAAATTAATCCTGGAATCATCTTCAAGTTGCTAAAATACACTAATGACAGCAAAAGTTTTAGTCTACAATATTTAGTTAAGGTGTGAGAGCCAAAATGAACTTTGTATTGCTTTAAAATTCATTTTCAGCCCGATTGTACACTTCAGGTGAAACTGTCAAAATCTTCAAAATGAGCAAAAGCACAATGAAATTAATGTTGGAATCATCTTCAAGTTGCTAAAATACACTAATGACAGCAAAAAGTTTGAGTCTACAACATTTAGTTAAGGTGTGAGAGCCAAAATGAACTTTGTATTGCTGTAAACGCGTTTTCAGCACCTGATTGTACACTTCAGGTGAAACTGTCAAAATCTTCAAAATGAGCAAAAGCACAATGAAATTAATGCTGGAATCATCTTCAAGTTGCTAAAATACACTAATGACAGTAAAAAGTTTGAGTCTACAACATTTAGTTAAGGTGTGAGAGCCAAAATGAACTTTGTATTGCTTTAAATGCATTTTCAGCCCGATAGTACACTTCAGGTGAAACTGTCAAAATCTTCAAAATGAGCAAAAGCACAATGAAATTAATGCTGGAATCATCTTCAAGTTGCTAAAATACACTAATGACAGCAAAACGTTTGAGTCTACAACATTTAGTTAAGGTGTGAGAGCCAAAATTAACTTTGTATTGCTTTAAATGCATTTTCAGCCCGATAGTACACTTCAGGTGAAACTGTCAAAATCTTCAAAATGAGCAAAAGCACAATGAAATTAATGCTGGAATCATCTTCAAGTTGCTAAAATACACTAATGACAGCAAAAAGTTTGAGTCTACAACATTTAGTTAAGGTTTGAGCGCCTAAATTAACTTTTTATTGCTTTAAACGCATTTTCAGCCCTTGATTGTACACTTCAGGTGAAAGTGTCAAAATCTTCAAAATGAACAAAAGCACAATGAAATTAATGCTGGAATCATCTTCAAGTTGCTAAAATACACCAATGACAGCAAAACGTTTGAGTCTACAACATTTAGTTAAGGTGTGAGAGCCTAAATGAACTTTGTATTGCTTTAAATGCGTTTTCAGCCCCTCATTGTACACTTCAGGTGAAACTGTCAAAATCTTCAAAATGAGCAAAAGCACAATGAAATTAATGCTGGAATCATCTTCAAGTTGCTAAAATACACTAATGACAGTAAAAAGTTTGAGTCTACAACATTTAGTTAAGGTGTGAGAGCCAAAATGAACTTTGTATTGCTTTAAATGCATTTTCAGCCCGATAGTACACTTCAGGTGAAACTGTCAAAATCTTCAAAATGAGCAAAAGCACAATTAAATTAATGCTGGAATCATCTTCAAGTTGCTAAAATACACTAATGACAGCAAAAAGTTTGAGTCTACCACATTTAGTTAAGGTGTGAGAGCCAAAATGAACTTTGTATTGCTGTAAACGCGTTTTCAGCACCTGATTGTACACTTCAGGTGAAACTGTCAAAATCTTCAAAATGAGCAAAAGCACAATGAAATTAATGCTGGAATCATCTTCAAGTTGCTAAAATACACTAATGACAGCAAAAAGTTTGAGTCTACAATATTTAGTTAAGGTGTGAGAGCCAAAATTAACTTTGTATTGCTTTAAATGCATTTTCAGCCCGATAGTACACTTAAGGTGAAACTGTCAAAATCTTCAAAATGAGCAAAAGCACAATGAAATTAATGCTGGAATCATCTTCAAGTTGCTAAAATACACTAATGACAGCAAAAAGTTTGACTCTACAATATTTAGTTAAGGTGTGAGACCCAAAATTAACTTTGTATTGCTTTAAATGCATTTTCAGCCCGAATGTACACTTCAGGTGAAACTGTCAAAATCTTCAAAATGAGCAAAAGCACAATGAAATTAATGCTGGAATCATCTTCAAGTTGCTAAAATACACTAATGACAGCAAAACGTTTGAGTCTACAACATTTAGTTAAGGTGTGAGAGCCAAAATTAACTTTGTATTGCTTTAAATGCATTTTCAGCCCGATAGTACACTTCAGGTGAAACTGTCAAAATCTTCAAAATGAGCAAAAGCACAATGAAATTAATGCTGGAATCATCTTCAAGTTGCTAAAATACACTAATGACAGCAAAAAGTTTGAGTCTACAACATTTAGTTAAGGTTTGAGCGCCTAAATTAACTTTTTATTGCTTTAAACGCATTTTCAGCCCTTGATTGTACACTTCAGGTGAAAGTGTCAAAATCTTCAAAATGAACAAAAGCACAATGAAATTAATGCTGGAATCATCTTCAAGTTGCTAAAATACACCAATGACAGCAAAACGTTTGAGTTTACAACATTTAGTTAAGGTGTGAGAGCCTAAATGAACTTTGTATTGCTTTAAATGCGTTTTCAGCCCCTGATTGTACACTTCAGGTGAAACTGTCAAAATCTTCAAAATGAGCAAAAGCACAATGAAATTAATGCTGGAATCATCTTCAAGTTGCTAAAATACACTAATGACAGTAAAAAGTTTGAGTCTACAACATTTAGTTAAGGTGTGAGAGCCAAAATGAACTTTGTATTGCTTTAAATGCATTTTCAGCCCGATAGTACACTTCAGGTGAAACTGTCAAAATCTTCAAAATGAGCAAAAGCACAATTAAATTAATGCTGGAATCATCTTCAAGTTGCTAAAATACACTAATGACAGCAAAAAGTTTGAGTCTACAACATTTAGTTAAGGTGTGAGAGCCAAAATGATTTTTGTATTGCTGTAAACGCGTTTTCAGCACCTGATTGTACACTTCAGGTGAAACTGTCAAAATCTTCAAAATGAGCAAAAGCACAATGAAATTAATGCCGGAATCATCTTCAAGTTGCTAAAATACACTAATGACAGCAAAAAGTTTGAGTCTACAATATTTAGTTAAGGTGTGAGAGCCAAAATTAACTTTGTATTGCTTTAACTGCATTTTCAGCCCGATAGTACACTTAAGGTGAAACTGTCAAAATCTTCAAAATGAGCAAAAGCACAATGAAATTAATGCTGGAATCATCTTCAAGTTGCTAAAATACACTAATGACAGCAAAAAGTTTGACTCTACAATATTTAGTTAAGGTGTGAGACCCAAAATTAACTTTGTATTGCTTTAAATGCATTTTCAGCCCGATTGGACACTTCAGGTGAAACTGTCAAAATCTTCAAAATGAGCAAAAACACAATGAAATTAATGCTGGAATCATCTTCAAGTTGCTAAAATACACTAATGACAGTAAAAAGTTTGAGTCTACAACATTTAGTTAAGGTGTGAGAGCCAAAATGAACTTTGTATTGCTTTAAATGCATTTTCAGCCCGAATGTACACTTCAGGTGAAACTGTCAAATTCTTCAAAATGAGCAAAAGCACAATGAAATTAATGCTGGAAACATCTTCAAGTTTCTAAAATACTCTAATGACAGCAAAAAGTTTGAGTCTACAACATTTAGTTAAGGTGTGAGAGCCAAAATGAACTTTGTATTGCTGTAAACGCGTTTTCAGCACCTGATTGTACACTTCAGGTGAAACTGTCAAAATCTTCAAAATGAGCAAAAGCACAATGAAATTAATGTTGGAATCATCTTCAAGTTGCTAAAATACACTAATGACAGCAAAACGTTTGAGTCTACAACATTTAGTTAAGGTGTGAGAGCCAAAATTAACTTTGTATTGCTTTAAATGCATTTTCAGCCCGATAGTACACTTCAGGTGAAACTGTCAAAATCTTCAAAATGAGCAAAAGCACAATGAAATTAATGCTGGAATCATCTTCAAGTTGCTAAAATACACTAATGACAGCAAAAAGTTTGAGTCTACAACATTTAGTTAAGGTGTGAGAGCCAAAATGAACTTTGTATTGCTGTAAACGCATTTTCAGCACCTGATTGTACACTTCAGGTGAAACTGTCAAAATCTTCAAAATGAGCAAAAGCACAATGAAATTAATGCTGGAATCATCTTCAAGTTGCTAAAATACACTAATGACATCCAAAAGTTTGAGTCTACAACATTTAGTTAAGGTGTGAGAGCCAAAATTAACTTTGTATTGCTTTAAATGCATTTTCATCCCGATTGGACACTTCAGGTGAAACTGTCAAAATCTTCAAAATGAACAAAAGCACAATGAAATTAATGCTGGAATCATCTTCAAGTTGCTAAAATACACTAATGACAGTAAAAAGTTTGAGTCTACAACATTTAGTTAAGGTGTGAGAGCCAAAATGAACTTTGTATTGCTTTAAATGCATTTTCAGCCCGATAGTACACTTCAGGTGAAACTGTCAAAATCTTCAAAATGAGCAAAAGCACAATGAAATTAATGCTGGAATCATCTTCAAGTTGCTAAAATACACTAATGACAGCAAAAAGTTTGAGTCTACAACACTTAGTTAAGGTGTGAGAGCCAAAATGAACTTTGTATTGCTGTAAACGCGTTTTCAGCACCTGATTGTACACTTCAGGTGAAACTGTCAAAATCTTCAAAATGAGCAAAAGCACAATGAAATTAATGCTGGAATCATCTTCAAGTTGCTAAAATACACTAATGACAGCAAAAAGTTTGAGTCTACAATATTTAGTTAAGGTGTGAGAGCCAAAATTAACTTTGTATTGCTTTAAATGCATTTTCATCCCGATTGGACACTTCAGGTGAAACTGTCAAAATCTTCAAAATGAGCAAAAGCACAATGAAATTAATGCTGGAATCATCTTCAAGTTGCTAAAATACACTAATGACAGCAAAAAGTTTGAGTCTACAACATTTAGTTAAGGTGTGAGAGCCAAAATGAACTTTGTATTGCTGTAAACGCGTTTTCAGCACCTGATTGTACACTTCAGGTGAAACTGTCAAAATCTTCAAAATGAGCAAAAGCACAATGAAATTAATGCTGGAATCATCTTCAAGTTGCTAAAATACACTAATGACAGCAAAAAGTTTGAGTCTACAATATTTAGTTAAGGTGTGAGAGCCAAAATTAACTTTGTATTGCTTTAAATGCATTTTCAGCCCGATAGTACACTTAAGGTGAAACTGTCAAAATCTTCAAAATGAGCAAAAGCACAATGAAATTAATGCTGGAATCATCTTCAAGTTGCTAAAATACACTAATGACAGCAAAAAGTTTGACTCTACAATATTTAGTTAAGGTGTGAGACCTAAAATTAACTTTGTATTGCTTTAAATGCATTTTCAGCCCGATTGGACACTTCAGGTGAAACTGTCAAAATCTTCAAAATGAGCAAAAACACAATGAAATTAATGCTGGAATCATCTTCAAGTTGCTAAAATACACTAATGACAGTAAAAAGTTTGAGTCTACAACATTTAGTTAAGGTGTGAGAGCCAAAATGAACTTTGTATTGCTTTAAATGCATTTTCAGCCCGAATGTACACTTCAGGTGAAACTGTCAAATTCTTCAAAATGAGCAAAAGCACAATGAAATTAATGCTGGAAACATCTTCAAGTTTCTAAAATACTCTAATGACAGCAAAAAGTTTGAGTCTACAACATTTAGTTAAGGTGTGAGAGCCAAAATGAACTTTGTATTGCTGTAAACGCGTTTTCAGCACCTGATTGTACACTTCAGGTGAAACTGTCAAAATCTTCAAAATGAGCAAAAGCACAATGAAATTAATCCTGGAATCATCTTCAAGTTGCTAAAATACACTAATGACAGCAAAAAGTTTTAGTCTACAATATTTAGTTAAGGTGTGAGAGCCAAAATGAACTTTGTATTGCTTTAAAATTCATTTTCAACCCGATTGTACACTTCAGGTGAAACTGTCAAAATCTTCAAAATGAGCAAAAGCACAATGAAATTAATGTTGGAATCATCTTCAAGTTGCTAAAATACACTAATGACAGCAAAACGTTTGAGTCTACAACATTTAGTTAAGGTGTGAGAGCCAAAATTAACTTTGTATTGCTTTAAATGCATTTTCAGCCCGATAGTACACTTCAGGTGAAACTGTCAAAATCTTCAAAATGAGCAAAAGCACAATGAAATTAATGCTGGAATCATCTTCAAGTTGCTAAAATACACTAATGACAGCAAAAAGTTTGAGTCTACAACATTTAGTTAAGGTGTGAGAGCCAAAATGAACTTTGTATTGCTGTAAACGCGTTTTCAGCACCTGATTGTACACTTCAGGTGAAACTGTCAAAATCTTCAAAATGAGCAAAAGCACAATGAAATTAATGCTGGAATCATCTTCAAGTTGCTAAAATACACTAATGACAGCAAAAAGTTTTAGTCTACAATATTTAGTTAAGGTGTGAGAGCCAAAATTAACTTTGTATTGCTTTAAATGCATTTTCAGCCCGATAGTACACTTCAGGTGAAACTGTCAAAATCTTCAAAATGAGCAAAAGCACAATGAAATTAATGCTGGAATCATCTTCAAGTTGCTAAAATACACTAATGACAGCAAAAAGTTTGAGTCTACAACATTTAGTTAAGGTGTGAGAGCCAAAATTAACTTTGTATTGCTTTAAATGCATTTTCATCCCGATTGGACACTTCAGGTGAAACTGTCAAAATCTTCAAAATGAACAAAAGCACAATGAAATTAATGCTGGAATCATCTTCAAGTTGCTAAAATACACTAATGACAGTAAAAAGTTTGAGTCTACAACATTTAGTTAAGGTGTGAGAGCCAAAATGAACTTTGTATTGCTTTAAATGCATTTTCAGCCCGATAGTACACTTCAGGTGAAACTGTCAAAATCTTCAAAATGAGCAAAAGCACAATGAAATTAATGCTGGAATCATCTTCAAGTTGCTAAAATACACTAATGACAGCAAAAAGTTTGAGTCTACAACACTTAGTTAAGGTGTGAGAGCCAAAATGAACTTTGTATTGCTGTAAACGCGTTTTCAGCACCTGATTGTACACTTCAGGTGAAACTGTCAAAATCTTCAAAATGAGCAAAAGCACAATGAAATTAATGCTGGAATCATCTTCAAGTTGCTAAAATACACTAATGACAGCAAAAAGTTTGAGTCTACAATATTTAGTTAAGGTGTGAGAGCCAAAATTAACTTTGTATTGCTTTAAATGCATTTTCATCCCGATTGGACACTTCAGGTGAAACTGTCAAAATCTTCAAAATGAGCAAAAGCACAATGAAATTAATGCTGGAATCATCTTCAAGTTGCTAAAATACACTAATGACAGCAAAACGTTTGAGTCTTCAACATTTAGTTAAGGTGTGAGAGCCAAAATTAACTTTGTATTGCTTTAAATGCATTTTCAGCCCGATAGTACACTTCAGGTGAAACTGTCAAAATCTTCAAAATGAGCAAAAGCACAATGAAATTAATGCTGGAATCATCTTCAAGTTGCTAAAATACACTAATGACAGCAAAAAGTTTGAGTCTACAACATTTAGTTAAGGTTTGAGCGCCTAAATTAACTTTTTATTGCTTTAAACGCATTTTCAGCCCTTGATTGTACACTTCAGGTGAAAGTGTCAAAATCTTCAAAATGAACAAAAGCACAATGAAATTAATGCTGGAATCATCTTCAAGTTGCTAAAATACACCAATGACAGCAAAACGTTTGAGTCTACAACATTTAGTTAAGGTGTGAGAGCCTAAATGAACTTTGTATTGCTTTAAATGCGTTTTCAGCCCCTGATTGTACACTTCAGGTGAAACTGTCAAAATCTTCAAAATGAGCAAAAGCACAATGAAATTAATGCTGGAATCATCTTCAAGTTGCTAAAATACACTAATGACAGCAAAAAGTTTGACTCTACAATATTTAGTTAAGGTGTGAGACCCAAAATTAACTTTGTATTGCTTTAAATGCATTTTCAGCCCGATTGGACACTTCAGGTGAAACTGTCAAAATCTTCAAAATGATTAAAAACACAATGAAATTAATGCTGGAATCATCTTCAAGTTGCTAAAATACACTATTGACAGTAAAAAGTTTGAGTCTACAACATTTAGTTAAGGTGTGAGAGCCAAAATGAACTTTGTATTGCTTTAAATGCATTTTCAGCCCGAATGTACACTTCAGGTGAAACTGTCAAATTCTTCAAAATGAGCAAAAGCACAATGAAATTAATGCTGGAAACATCTTCAAGTTTCTAAAATACTCTAATGACAGCAAAAAGTTTTAGTCTACAACATTTAGTTAAGGTGTGAGAGCCAAAATGAACTTTGTATTGCTGTAAACGCGTTTTCAGCACCTGATTGTACACTTCAGGTGAAACTGTCAAAATCTTCAAAATGAGCAAAAGCACAATGAAATTAATCCTGGAATCATCTTCAAGTTGCTAAAATACACTAATGACAGCAAAAGTTTTAGTCTACAATATTTAGTTAAGGTGTGAGAGCCAAAATGAACTTTGTATTGCTTTAAAATTCATTTTCAGCCCGATTGTACACTTCAGGTGAAACTGTCAAAATCTTCAAAATGAGCAAAAGCACAATGAAATTAATGTTGGAATCATCTTCAAGTTGCTAAAATACACTAATGACAGCAAAAAGTTTGAGTCTACAACATTTAGTTAAGGTGTGAGAGCCAAAATGAACTTTGTATTGCTGTAAACGCGTTTTCAGCACCTGATTGTACACTTCAGGTGAAACTGTCAAAATCTTCAAAATGAGCAAAAGCACAATGAAATTAATGCTGGAATCATCTTCAAGTTGCTAAAATACACTAATGACAGTAAAAAGTTTGAGTCTACAACATTTAGTTAAGGTGTGAGAGCCAAAATGAACTTTGTATTGCTTTAAATGCATTTTCAGCCCGATAGTACACTTCAGGTGAAACTGTCAAAATCTTCAAAATGAGCAAAAGCACAATGAAATTAATGCTGGAATCATCTTCAAGTTGCTAAAATACACTAATGACAGCAAAAAGTTTGAGTCTACAACATTTAGTTAAGGTGTGAGAGCCAAAATGAACTTTGTATTGCTGTAAACGCGTTTTCAGCACCTGATTGTACACTTCAGGTGAAACTGTCAAAATCTTCAAAATGAGCAAAAGCACAATGAAATTAATGCTGGAATCATCTTCAAGTTGCTAAAATACACTAATGACAGCAAAAAGTTTTAGTCTACAATATTTAGTTAAGGTGTGAGAGCCAAAATTAACTTTGTATTGCTTTAAATGCATTTTCAGCCCGATAGTACACTTCAGGTGAAACTGTCAAAATCTTCAAAATGAGCAAAAGCACAATGAAATTAATGCTGGAATCATCTTCAAGTTGCTAAAATACACTAATGACAGCAAAAAGTTTGAGTCTACAATATTTAGTTAAGGTGTGAGAGCCAAAATTAACTTTGTATTGCTTTAAATGCATTTTCAGCCCGATTGGACACTTCAGGTGAAACTGTCAAAATCTTCAAAATGAGCAAAAACACAATGAAATTAATGCTGGAATCTTCTTCAAGTTGCTAAAATACACTAATGACAGTAAAAAGTTTGAGTCTACAACATTTAGTTAAGGTGTGAGAGCCAAAATGAACTTTGTATTGCTTTAAATGCATTTTCAGCCCGAATGTACACTTCAGGTGAAACTGTCAAATTCTTCAAAATGAGCAAAAGCACAATGAAATTAATGCTGGAAACATCTTCAAGTTTCTAAAATACTCTAATGACAGCAAAAAGTTTGAGTCTACAACATTTAGTTAAGGTGTGAGAGCCAAAATGAACTTTGTATTGCTGTAAACGCGTTTTCAGCACCTGATTGTACACTTCAGGTGAAACTGTCAAAATCTTCAAAATGAGCAAAAGCACAATGAAATTAATGCTGGAATCATCTTCAAGTTGCTAAAATACACTAATGACAGCAAAAAGTTTGAGTCTACAATATTTAGTTAAGGTGTGAGAGCCAAAATTAACTTTGTATTGCTTTAAATGCATTTTCATCCCGATTGGACACTTCAGGTGAAACTGTCAAAATCTTCAAAATGAGCAAAAGCACAATGAAATTAATGCTGGAATCATCTTCAAGTTGCTAAAATACACTAATGACGGCAAAACGTTTGAGTCTACAACATTTAGTTAAGGTGTGAGAGCCAAAATTAACTTTGTATTGCTTTAAATGCATTTTCAGCCCGATAGTACACTTCAGGTGAAACTGTCAAAATCTTCAAAATGAGCAAAAGCACAATGAAATTAATGCTGGAATCATCTTCAAGTTGCTAAAATACACTAATGACAGCAAAAAGTTTGAGTCTACAACATTTAGTTAAGGTTTGAGCGCCTAAATTAACTTTTTATTGCTTTAAACGCATTTTCAGCCCTTGATTGTACACTTCAGGTGAAAGTGTCAAAATCTTCAAAATGAACAAAAGCACAATGAAATTAATGCTGGAATCATCTTCAAGTTGCTAAAATACACCAATGACAGCAAAACGTTTGAGTCTACAATATTTAGTTAAGGTGTGAGAGCCAAAATGAACTTTGTATTGCTTTAAAATTCATTTTCAGCCCGATTGTACACTTCAGGTGAAACTGTCAAAATCTTCAAAATGAGCAAAAGCACAATGAAATTAATGTTGGAATCATCTTCAAGTTGCTAAAATACACTAATGACAGCAAAAAGTTTGAGTCTACAACATTTAGTTAAGGTGTGAGAGCCAAAATGAACTTTGTATTGCTGTAAACGCGTTTTCAGCACCTGATTGTACACTTCAGGTGAAACTGTCAAAATCTTCAAAATGAGCAAAAGCACAATGAAATTAATGCTGGAATCATCTTCAAGTTGCTAAAATACACTAATGACAGTAAAAAGTTTGAGTCTACAACATTTAGTTAAGGTGTGAGAGCCAAAATGAACTTTGTATTGCTTTAAATGCATTTTCAGCCCGATAGTACACTTCAGGTGAAACTGTCAAAATCTTCAAAATGAGCAAAAGCACAATGAAATTAATGCTGGAATCATCTTCAAGTTGCTAAAATACACTAATGACAGCAAAAAGTTTGAGTCTACAACATTTAGTTAAGGTGTGAGAGCCAAAATGAACTTTGTATTGCTGTAAACGCGTTTTCAGCACCTGATTGTACACTTCAGGTGAAACTGTCAAAATCTTCAAAATGAGCAAAAGCACAATGAAATTAATGCTGGAATCATCTTCAAGTTGCTAAAATACACTAATGACAGCAAAAAGTTTTAGTCTACAATATTTAGTTAAGGTGTGAGAGCCAAAATTAACTTTGTATTGCTTTAAATGCATTTTCAGCCCGATAGTACACTTCAGGTGAAACTGTCAAAATCTTCAAAATGAGCAAAAGCACAATGAAATTAATGCTGGAATCATCTTCAAGTTGCTAAAATACACTAATGACAGCAAAAAGTTTGAGTCTACAATATTTAGTTAAGGTGTGAGAGCCAAAATTAACTTTGTATTGCTTTAAATGCATTTTCAGCCCGATTGGACACTTCAGGTGAAACTGTCAAAATCTTCAAAATGAGCAAAAACACAATGAAATTAATGCTGGAATCTTCTTCAAGTTGCTAAAATACACTAATGACAGTAAAAAGTTTGAGTCTACAACATTTAGTTAAGGTGTGAGAGCCAAAATGAACTTTGTATTGCTTTAAATGCATTTTCAGCCCGAATGTACACTTCAGGTGAAACTGTCAAATTCTTCAAAATGAGCAAAAGCACAATGAAATTAATGCTGGAAACATCTTCAAGTTTCTAAAATACTCTAATGACAGCAAAAAGTTTGAGTCTACAACATTTAGTTAAGGTGTGAGAGCCAAAATGAACTTTGTATTGCTGTAAACGCGTTTTCAGCACCTGATTGTACACTTCAGGTGAAACTGTCAAAATCTTCAAAATGAGCAAAAGCACAATGAAATTAATGCTGGAATCATCTTCAAGTTGCTAAAATACACTAATGACAGCAAAAAGTTTGAGTCTACAATATTTAGTTAAGGTGTGAGAGCCAAAATTAACTTTGTATTGCTTTAAATGCATTTTCATCCCGATTGGACACTTCAGGTGAAACTGTCAAAATCTTCAAAATGAGCAAAAGCACAATGAAATTAATGCTGGAATCATCTTCAAGTTGCTAAAATACACTAATGACGGCAAAACGTTTGAGTCTACAACATTTAGTTAAGGTGTGAGAGCCAAAATTAACTTTGTATTGCTTTAAATGCATTTTCAGCCCGATAGTACACTTCAGGTGAAACTGTCAAAATCTTCAAAATGAGCAAAAGCACAATGAAATTAATGCTGGAATCATCTTCAAGTTGCTAAAATACACTAATGACAGCAAAAAGTTTGAGTCTACAACATTTAGTTAAGGTTTGAGCGCCTAAATTAACTTTTTATTGCTTTAAACGCATTTTCAGCCCTTGATTGTACACTTCAGGTGAAAGTGTCAAAATCTTCAAAATGAACAAAAGCACAATGAAATTAATGCTGGAATCATCTTCAAGTTGCTAAAATACACCAATGACAGCAAAACGTTTGAGTCTACAACATTTAGTTAAGGTGTGAGAGCCTAAATGAACTTTGTATTGCTTTAAATGCGTTTTCAGCCCCTGATTGTACACTTCAGGTGAAACTGTCAAAATCTTCAAAATGAGCAAAAGCACAATGAAATTAATGCTGGAATCATCTTCAAGTTGCTAAAATACACTAATGACAGCAAAAAGTTTGACTCTACAATATTTAGTTAAGGTGTGAGACCCAAAATTAACTTTGTATTGCTTTAAATGCATTTTCAGCCCGATTGGACACTTCAGGTGAAACTGTCAAAATCTTCAAAATGATTAAAAACACAATGAAATTAATGCTGGAATCATCTTCAAGTTGCTAAAATACACTATTGACAGTAAAAAGTTTGAGTCTACAACATTTAGTTAAGGTGTGAGAGCCAAAATGAACTTTGTATTGCTTTAAATGCATTTTCAGCCCGAATGTACACTTCAGGTGAAACTGTCAAATTCTTCAAAATGAGCAAAAGCACAATGAAATTAATGCTGGAAACATCTTCAAGTTTCTAAAATACTCTAATGACAGCAAAAAGTTTTAGTCTACAACATTTAGTTAAGGTGTGAGAGCCAAAATGAACTTTGTATTGCTGTAAACGCGTTTTCAGCACCTGATTGTACACTTCAGGTGAAACTGTCAAAATCTTCAAAATGAGCAAAAGCACAATGAAATTAATCCTGGAATCATCTTCAAGTTGCTAAAATACACTAATGACAGCAAAAGTTTTAGTCTACAATATTTAGTTAAGGTGTGAGAGCCAAAATGAACTTTGTATTGCTTTAAAATTCATTTTCAGCCCGATTGTACACTTCAGGTGAAACTGTCAAAATCTTCAAAATGAGCAAAAGCACAATGAAATTAATGTTGGAATCATCTTCAAGTTGCTAAAATACACTAATGACAGCAAAAAGTTTGAGTCTACAACATTTAGTTAAGGTGTGAGAGCCAAAATGAACTTTGTATTGCTGTAAACGCGTTTTCAGCACCTGATTGTACACTTCAGGTGAAACTGTCAAAATCTTCAAAATGAGCAAAAGCACAATGAAATTAATGCTGGAATCATCTTCAAGTTGCTAAAATACACTAATGACAGTAAAAAGTTTGAGTCTACAACATTTAGTTAAGGTGTGAGAGCCAAAATGAACTTTGTATTGCTTTAAATGCATTTTCAGCCCGATAGTACACTTCAGGTGAAACTGTCAAAATCTTCAAAATGAGCAAAAGCACAATGAAATTAATGCTGGAATCATCTTCAAGTTGCTAAAATACACTAATGACAGCAAAAAGTTTGAGTCTACAACATTTAGTTAAGGTGTGAGAGCCAAAATGAACTTTGTATTGCTGTAAACGCGTTTTCAGCACCTGATTGTACACTTCAGGTGAAACTGTCAAAATCTTCAAAATGAGCAAAAGCACAATGAAATTAATGCTGGAATCATCTTCAAGTTGCTAAAATACACTAATGACAGCAAAAAGTTTTAGTCTACAATATTTAGTTAAGGTGTGAGAGCCAAAATTAACTTTGTATTGCTTTAAATGCATTTTCAGCCCGATAGTACACTTCAGGTGAAACTGTCAAAATCTTCAAAATGAGCAAAAGCACAATGAAATTAATGCTGGAATCATCTTCAAGTTGCTAAAATACACTAATGACAGCAAAAAGTTTGAGTCTACAATATTTAGTTAAGGTGTGAGAGCCAAAATTAACTTTGTATTGCTTTAAATGCATTTTCAGCCCGATTGGACACTTCAGGTGAAACTGTCAAAATCTTCAAAATGAGCAAAAACACAATGAAATTAATGCTGGAATCTTCTTCAAGTTGCTAAAATACACTAATGACAGTAAAAAGTTTGAGTCTACAACATTTAGTTAAGGTGTGAGAGCCAAAATGAACTTTGTATTGCTTTAAATGCATTTTCAGCCCGAATGTACACTTCAGGTGAAACTGTCAAATTCTTCAAAATGAGCAAAAGCACAATGAAATTAATGCTGGAAACATCTTCAAGTTTCTAAAATACTCTAATGACAGCAAAAAGTTTGAGTCTACAACATTTAGTTAAGGTGTGAGAGCCAAAATGAACTTTGTATTGCTGTAAACGCGTTTTCAGCACCTGATTGTACACTTCAGGTGAAACTGTCAAAATCTTCAAAATGAGCAAAAGCACAATGAAATTAATGCTGGAATCATCTTCAAGTTGCTAAAATACACTAATGACAGCAAAAAGTTTGAGTCTACAATATTTAGTTAAGGTGTGAGAGCCAAAATTAACTTTGTATTGCTTTAAATGCATTTTCATCCCGATTGGACACTTCAGGTGAAACTGTCAAAATCTTCAAAATGAGCAAAAGCACAATGAAATTAATGCTGGAATCATCTTCAAGTTGCTAAAATACACTAATGACAGCAAAACGTTTGAGTCTACAACATTTAGTTAAGGTGTGAGAGCCAAAATTAACTTTGTATTGCTTTAAATGCATTTTCAGCCCGATAGTACACTTCAGGTGAAACTGTCAAAATCTTCAAAATGAGCAAAAGCACAATGAAATTAATGCTGGAATCATCTTCAAGTTGCTAAAATACACTAATGACAGCAAAAAGTTTGAGTCTACAACATTTAGTTAAGGTTTGAGCGCCTAAATTAACTTTTTATTGCTTTAAACGCATTTTCAGCCCTTGATTGTACACTTCAGGTGAAAGTGTCAAAATCTTCAAAATGAACAAAAGCACAATGAAATTAATGCTGGAATCATCTTCAAGTTGCTAAAATACACCAATGACAGCAAAACGTTTGAGTCTACAACATTTAGTTAAGGTGTGAGAGCCTAAATGAACTTTGTATTGCTTTAAATGCGTTTTCAGCCCCTGATTGTACACTTCAGGTGAAACTGTCAAAATCTTCAAAATGAGCAAAAGCACAATGAAATTAATGCTGGAATCATCTTCAAGTTGCTAAAATACACTAATGACAGCAAAAAGTTTGACTCTACAATATTTAGTTAAGGTGTGAGACCCAAAATTAACTTTGTATTGCTTTAAATGCATTTTCAGCCCGATTGGACACTTCAGGTGAAACTGTCAAAATCTTCAAAATGATTAAAAACACAATGAAATTAATGCTGGAATCATCTTCAAGTTGCTAAAATACACTATTGACAGTAAAAAGTTTGAGTCTACAACATTTAGTTAAGGTGTGAGAGCCAAAATGAACTTTGTATTGCTTTAAATGCATTTTCAGCCCGAATGTACACTTCAGGTGAAACTGTCAAATTCTTCAAAATGAGCAAAAGCACAATGAAATTAATGCTGGAAACATCTTCAAGTTTCTAAAATACTCTAATGACAGCAAAAAGTTTTAGTCTACAACATTTAGTTAAGGTGTGAGAGCCAAAATGAACTTTGTATTGCTGTAAACGCGTTTTCAGCACCTGATTGTACACTTCAGGTGAAACTGTCAAAATCTTCAAAATGAGCAAAAGCACAATGAAATTAATGCTGGAATCATCTTCAAGTTGCTAAAATACACTAATGACAGCAAAAAGTTTGAGTCTACAACATTTAGTTAAGGTGTGAGAGCCAAAATGAACTTTGTATTGCTGTAAACGCGTTTTCAGCACCTGATTGTACACTTCAGGTGAAACTGTCAAAATCTTCAAAATGAGCAAAAGCACAATGAAATTAATGCTGGAATCATCTTCAAGTTGCTAAAATACACTAATGACAGCAAAAAGTTTTAGTCTACAATATTTAGTTAAGGTGTGAGAGCCAAAATTAACTTTGTATTGCTTTAAATGCATTTTCAGCCCGATAGTACACTTCAGGTGAAACTGTCAAAATCTTCAAAATGAGCAAAAGCACAATGAAATTAATGCTGGAATCATCTTCAAGTTGCTAAAATACACTAATGACAGCAAAAAGTTTGAGTCTACAATATTTAGTTAAGGTGTGAGAGCCAAAATTAACTTTGTATTGCTTTAAATGCATTTTCAGCCCGATTGGACACTTCAGGTGAAACTGTCAAAATCTTCAAAATGAGCAAAAACACAATGAAATTAATGCTGGAATCTTCTTCAAGTTGCTAAAATACACTAATGACAGTAAAAAGTTTGAGTCTACAACATTTAGTTAAGGTGTGAGAGCCAAAATGAACTTTGTATTGCTTTAAATGCATTTTCAGCCCGAATGTACACTTCAGGTGAAACTGTCAAATTCTTCAAAATGAGCAAAAGCACAATGAAATTAATGCTGGAAACATCTTCAAGTTTCTAAAATACTCTAATGACAGCAAAAAGTTTGAGTCTACAACATTTAGTTAAGGTGTGAGAGCCAAAATGAACTTTGTATTGCTGTAAACGCGTTTTCAGCACCTGATTGTACACTTCAGGTGAAACTGTCAAAATCTTCAAAATGAGCAAAAGCACAATGAAATTAATGCTGGAATCATCTTCAAGTTGCTAAAATACACTAATGACAGCAAAAAGTTTGAGTCTACAATATTTAGTTAAGGTGTGAGAGCCAAAATTAACTTTGTATTGCTTTAAATGCATTTTCATCCCGATTGGACACTTCAGGTGAAACTGTCAAAATCTTCAAAATGAGCAAAAGCACAATGAAATTAATGCTGGAATCATCTTCAAGTTGCTAAAATACACTAATGACAGCAAAACGTTTGAGTCTACAACATTTAGTTAAGGTGTGAGAGCCAAAATTAACTTTGTATTGCTTTAAATGCATTTTCAGCCCGATAGTACACTTCAGGTGAAACTGTCAAAATCTTCAAAATGAGCAAAAGCACAATGAAATTAATGCTGGAATCATCTTCAAGTTGCTAAAATACACTAATGACAGCAAAAAGTTTGAGTCTACAACATTTAGTTAAGGTTTGAGCGCCTAAATTAACTTTTTATTGCTTTAAACGCATTTTCAGCCCTTGATTGTACACTTCAGGTGAAAGTGTCAAAATCTTCAAAATGAACAAAAGCACAATGAAATTAATGCTGGAATCATCTTCAAGTTGCTAAAATACACCAATGACAGCAAAACGTTTGAGTCTACAACATTTAGTTAAGGTGTGAGAGCCTAAATGAACTTTGTATTGCTTTAAATGCGTTTTCAGCCCCTGATTGTACACTTCAGGTGAAACTGTCAAAATCTTCAAAATGAGCAAAAGCACAATGAAATTAATGCTGGAATCATCTTCAAGTTGCTAAAATACACTAATGACAGCAAAAAGTTTGACTCTACAATATTTAGTTAAGGTGTGAGACCCAAAATTAACTTTGTATTGCTTTAAATGCATTTTCAGCCCGATTGGACACTTCAGGTGAAACTGTCAAAATCTTCAAAATGATTAAAAACACAATGAAATTAATGCTGGAATCATCTTCAAGTTGCTAAAATACACTATTGACAGTAAAAAGTTTGAGTCTACAACATTTAGTTAAGGTGTGAGAGCCAAAATGAACTTTGTATTGCTTTAAATGCATTTTCAGCCCGAATGTACACTTCAGGTGAAACTGTCAAATTCTTCAAAATGAGCAAAAGCACAATGAAATTAATGCTGGAAACATCTTCAAGTTTCTAAAATACTCTAATGACAGCAAAAAGTTTTAGTCTACAACATTTAGTTAAGGTGTGAGAGCCAAAATGAACTTTGTATTGCTGTAAACGCGTTTTCAGCACCTGATTGTACACTTCAGGTGAAACTGTCAAAATCTTCAAAATGAGCAAAAGCACAATGAAATTAATCCTGGAATCATCTTCAAGTTGCTAAAATACACTAATGACAGCAAAAGTTTTAGTCTACAATATTTAGTTAAGGTGTGAGAGCCAAAATGAACTTTGTATTGCTTTAAAATTCATTTTCAGCCCGATTGTACACTTCAGGTGAAACTGTCAAAATCTTCAAAATGAGCAAAAGCACAATGAAATTAATGTTGGAATCATCTTCAAGTTGCTAAAATACACTAATGACAGCAAAAAGTTTGAGTCTACAACATTTAGTTAAGGTGTGAGAGCCAAAATGAACTTTGTATTGCTGTAAACGCGTTTTCAGCACCTGATTGTACACTTCAGGTGAAACTGTCAAAATCTTCAAAATGAGCAAAAGCACAATGAAATTAATGCTGGAATCATCTTCAAGTTGCTAAAATACACTAATGACAGTAAAAAGTTTGAGTCTACAACATTTAGTTAAGGTGTGAGAGCCAAAATGAACTTTGTATTGCTTTAAATGCATTTTCAGCCCGATAGTACACTTCAGGTGAAACTGTCAAAATCTTCAAAATGAGCAAAAGCACAATGAAATTAATGCTGGAATCATCTTCAAGTTGCTAAAATACACTAATGACAGCAAAAAGTTTGAGTCTACAACATTTAGTTAAGGTGTGAGAGCCAAAATGAACTTTGTATTGCTGTAAACGCGTTTTCAGCACCTGATTGTACACTTCAGGTGAAACTGTCAAAATCTTCAAAATGAGCAAAAGCACAATGAAATTAATGCTGGAATCATCTTCAAGTTGCTAAAATACACTAATGACAGCAAAAAGTTTTAGTCTACAATATTTAGTTAAGGTGTGAGAGCCAAAATTAACTTTGTATTGCTTTAAATGCATTTTCAGCCCGATAGTACACTTCAGGTGAAACTGTCAAAATCTTCAAAATGAGCAAAAGCACAATGAAATTAATGCTGGAATCATCTTCAAGTTGCTAAAATACACTAATGACAGCAAAAAGTTTGAGTCTACAATATTTAGTTAAGGTGTGAGAGCCAAAATTAACTTTGTATTGCTTTAAATGCATTTTCAGCCCGATTGGACACTTCAGGTGAAACTGTCAAAATCTTCAAAATGAGCAAAAACACAATGAAATTAATGCTGGAATCTTCTTCAAGTTGCTAAAATACACTAATGACAGTAAAAAGTTTGAGTCTACAACATTTAGTTAAGGTGTGAGAGCCAAAATGAACTTTGTATTGCTTTAAATGCATTTTCAGCCCGAATGTACACTTCAGGTGAAACTGTCAAATTCTTCAAAATGAGCAAAAGCACAATGAAATTAATGCTGGAAACATCTTCAAGTTTCTAAAATACTCTAATGACAGCAAAAAGTTTGAGTCTACAACATTTAGTTAAGGTGTGAGAGCCAAAATGAACTTTGTATTGCTGTAAACGCGTTTTCAGCACCTGATTGTACACTTCAGGTGAAACTGTCAAAATCTTCAAAATGAGCAAAAGCACAATGAAATTAATCCTGGAATCATCTTCAAGTTGCTAAAATACACTAATGACAGCAAAAAGTTTTAGTCTACAATATTTAGTTAAGGTGTGAGAGCCAAAATGAACTTTGTATTGCTTTAAAATTCATTTTCAACCCGATTGTACACTTCAGGTGAAACTGTCAAAATCTTCAAAATGAGCAAAAGCACAATGAAATTAATGTTGGAATCATCTTCAAGTTGCTAAAATACACTAATGACAGCAAAACGTTTGAGTCTACAACATTTAGTTAAGGTGTGAGAGCCAAAATTAACTTTGTATTGCTTTAAATGCATTTTCAGCCCGATAGTACACTTCAGGTGAAACTGTCAAAATCTTCAAAATGAGCAAAAGCAAAATGAAATTAATGCTGGAATCATCTTCAAGTTGCTAAAATACACTAATGACAGCAAAAAGTTTGAGTCTACAACATTTAGTTAAGGTGTGAGAGCCAAAATGAACTTTGTATTGCTGTAAACGCATTTTCAGCACCTGATTGTACACTTCAGGTGAAACTGTCAAAATCTTCAAAATGAGCAAAAGCACAATGAAATTAATGCTGGAATCATCTTCAAGTTGCTAAAATACACTAATGACATCCAAAAGTTTGAGTCTACAACATTTAGTTAAGGTGTGAGAGCCAAAATGAACTTTGTATTGCTTTAAATGCATTTTCAGCCCGATAGTACACTTCAGGTGAAACTGTCAAAATCTTCAAAATGAGCAAAAGCACAATGAAATTAATGCTGGAATCATCTTCAAGTTGCTAAAATACACTAATGACAGCAAAAAGTTTGAGTCTACAACATTTAGTTAAGGTGTGAGAGCCAAAATGAACTTTTTATTGCTTTAAATGCATTTTCAGCCCGATAGTACACTTCAGGTGAAACTGTCAAAATCTTCAAAATGAGCAAAAGCACAATGAAATTAATGCTGGAATCATCTTCAAGTTGCTAAAATACACTAATGACAGCAAAACGTTTGAGTCTACAACATTTAGTTAAGGTGTGAGAGCCAAAATTAACTTTGTATTGCTTTAAATGCATTTTCAGCCCGAATGTACACTTCAGGTGAAACTGTCAAATTCTTCAAAATGAGCAAAAGCACAATGAAATTAATGCTGGAAACATCTTCAAGTTTCTAAAATACTCTAATGACAGCAAAAAGTTTGAGTCTACAACATTTAGTTAAGGTGTGAGAGCCAAAATTAACTTTGTATTGCTGTAAACGCGTTTTCAGCACCTGATTGTACACTTCAGGTGAAACTGTCAAAATCTTCAAAATGAGCAAAAGCACAATGAAATTAATCCTGGAATCATCTTCAAGTTGCTAAAATACACTAATGACAGCAAAAAGTTTTAGTCTACAATATTTAGTTAAGGTGTGAGAGCCAAAATGAACTTTGTATTGCTTTAAAATTCATTTTCAACCCGATTGTACACTTCAGGTGAAACTGTCAAAATCTTCAAAATGAGCAAAAGCACAATGAAATTAATGTTGGAATCATCTTCAAGTTGCTAAAATACACTAATGACAGCAAAACGTTTGAGTCTACAACATTTAGTTAAGGTGTGAGAGCCAAAATTAACTTTGTATTGCTTTAAATGCATTTTCAGCCCGATAGTACACTTCAGGTGAAACTGTCAAAATCTTCAAAATGAGCAAAAGCAAAATGAAATTAATGCTGGAATCATCTTCAAGTTGCTAAAATACACTAATGACAGCAAAAAGTTTGAGTCTACAACATTTAGTTAAGGTGTGAGAGCCAAAATGAACTTTGTATTGCTGTAAACGCGTTTTCAGCACCTGATTGTACACTTCAGGTGAAACTGTCAAAATCTTCAAAATGAGCAAAAGCACAATGAAATTAATGCTGGAATCATCTTCAAGTTGCTAAAATACACTAATGACAGTAAAAAGTTTGAGTCTACAACATTTAGTTAAGGTGTGAGAGCCAAAATGAACTTTGTATTGCTTTAAATGCATTTTCAGCCCGATAGTACACTTCAGGTGAAACTGTCAAAATCTTCAAAATGAGCAAAAGCACAATGAAATTAATGCTGGAATCATCTTCAAGTTGCTAAAATACACTAATGACAGCAAAACGTTTGAGTCTACAACATTTAGTTAAGGTGTGAGAGCCAAAATTTACTTTGTATTGCTTTAAATGCATTTTCAGCCCGATAGTACACTTCAGGTGAAACTGTCAAAATCTTCAAAATGAGTAAAAGCACAATGAAATTAATGCTGGAATCATCTTCAAGTTGCTAAAATACACTAATGACAGCAAAAAGTTTGAGTCTACAACATTTAGTTAAGGTTTGAGCGCCTAAATTAACTTTTTATTGCTTTAAACGCATTTTCAGCCCTTGATTGTACACTTCAGGTGAAAGTGTCAAAATCTTCAAAATGAACAAAAGCACAATGAAATTAATGCTGGAATCATCTTCAAGTTGCTAAAATACACCAATGACAGCAAAACGTTTGAGTCTACAACATTTAGTTAAGGTGTGAGAGCCTAAATGAACTTTGTATTGCTTTAAATGCGTTTTCAGCCCCTGATTGTACACTTCAGGTGAAACTGTCAAAATCTTCAAAATGAGCAAAAGCACAATGAAATTAATGCTGGAATCATCTTCAAGTTGCTAAAATACACTAATGACAGTAAAAAGTTTGAGTCTACAACATTTAGTTAAGGTGTGAGAGCCAAAATGAACTTTGTATTGCTTTAAATGCATTTTCAGCCCGATAGTACACTTCAGGTGAAACTGTCAAAATCTTCAAAATGAGCAAAAGCACAATTAAATTAATGCTGGAATCATCTTCAAGTTGCTAAAATACACTAATGACAGCAAAAAGTTTGAGTCTACAACATTTAGTTAAGGTGTGAGAGCCAAAATGAACTTTGTATTGCTGTAAACGCGTTTTCAGCACCTGATTGTACACTTCAGGTGAAACTGTCAAAATCTTCAAAATGAGCAAAAGCACAATGAAATTAATGCTGGAATCATCTTCAAGTTGCTAAAATACACTAATGACAGCAAAAAGTTTGAGTCTACAATATTTAGTTAAGGTGTGAGAGCCAAAATTAACTTTGTATTGCTTTAAATGCATTTTCAGCCCGATAGTACACTTAAGGTGAAACTGTCAAAATCTTCAAAATGAGCAAAAGCACAATGAAATTAATGCTGGAATCATCTTCAAGTTGCTAAAATACACTAATGACAGCAAAAAGTTTGACTCTACAATATTTAGTTAAGGTGTGAGACCCAAAATTAACTTTGTATTGCTTTAAATGCATTTTCAGCCCGAATGTACACTTCAGGTGAAACTGTCAAAATCTTCAAAATGAGCAAAAGCACAATGAAATTAATGCTGGAATCATCTTCAAGTTGCTAAAATACACTAATGACAGCAAAACGTTTGAGTCTACAACATTTAGTTAAGGTGTGAGAGCCAAAATTAACTTTGTATTGCTTTAAATGCATTTTCAGCCCGATAGTACACTTCAGGTGAAACTGTCAAAATCTTCAAAATGAGCAAAAGCACAATGAAATTAATGCTGGAATCATCTTCAAGTTGCTAAAATACACTAATGACAGCAAAAAGTTTGAGTCTACAACATTTAGTTAAGGTTTGAGCGCCTAAATTAACTTTTTATTGCTTTAAACGCATTTTCAGCCCTTGATTGTACACTTCAGGTGAAAGTGTCAAAATCTTCAAAATGAACAAAAGCACAATGAAATTAATGCTGGAATCATCTTCAAGTTGCTAAAATACACCAATGACAGCAAAACGTTTGAGTCTACAACATTTAGTTAAGGTGTGAGAGCCTAAATGAACTTTGTATTGCTTTAAATGCGTTTTCAGCCCCTGATTGTACACTTAAGGTGAAACTGTCAAAATCTTCAAAATGAGCAAAAGCACAATGAAATTAATGCTGGAATCATCTTCAAGTTGCTAAAATACACTAATGACAGCAAAAAGTTTGACTCTACAATATTTAGTTAAGGTGTGAGACCCAAAATTAACTTTGTATTGCTTTAAATGCATTTTCAGCCCGATTGGACACTTCAGGTGAAACTGTCAAAATCTTCAAAATGAGCAAAAACACAATGAAATTAATGCTGGAATCATCTTCAAGTTGCTAAAATACACTAATGACAGTAAAAAGTTTGAGTCTACAACATTTAGTTAAGGTGTGAGAGCCAAAATGAACTTTGTATTGCTTTAAATGCATTTTCAGCCCGAATGTACACTTCAGGTGAAACTGTCAAATTCTTCAAAATGAGCAAAAGCACAATGAAATTAATGCTGGAAACATCTTCAAGTTTCTAAAATACTCTAATGACAGCAAAAAGTTTGAGTCTACAACATTTAGTTAAGGTGTGAGAGCCAAAATGAACTTTGTATTGCTGTAAACGCGTTTTCAGCACCTGATTGTACACTTCAGGTGAAACTGTCAAAATCTTCAAAATGAGCAAAAGCACAATGAAATTAATCCTGGAATCATCTTCAAGTTGCTAAAATACACTAATGACAGCAAAAGTTTTAGTCTACAATATTTAGTTAAGGTGTGAGAGCCAAAATGAACTTTGTATTGCTTTAAAATTCATTTTCAGCCCGATTGTACACTTCAGGTGAAACTGTCAAAATCTTCAAAATGAGCAAAAGCACAATGAAATTAATGTTGGAATCATCTTCAAGTTGCTAAAATACACTAATGACAGCAAAAAGTTTGAGTCTACAACATTTAGTTAAGGTGTGAGAGCCAAAATGAACTTTGTATTGCTGTAAACGCGTTTTCAGCACCTGATTGTACACTTCAGGTGAAACTGTCAAAATCTTCAAAATGAGCAAAAGCACAATGAAATTAATGCTGGAATCATCTTCAAGTTGCTAAAATACACTAATGACAGTAAAAAGTTTGAGTCTACAACATTTAGTTAAGGTGTGAGAGCCAAAATGAACTTTGTATTGCTTTAAATGCATTTTCAGCCCGATAGTACACTTCAGGTGAAACTGTCAAAATCTTCAAAATGAGCAAAAGCACAATGAAATTAATGCTGGAATCATCTTCAAGTTGCTAAAATACACTAATGACAGCAAAAAGTTTGAGTCTACAACATTTAGTTAAGGTGTGAGAGCCAAAATGAACTTTGTATTGCTGTAAACGCGTTTTCAGCACCTGATTGTACACTTCAGGTGAAACTGTCAAAATCTTCAAAATGAGCAAAAGCACAATGAAATTAATGCTGGAATCATCTTCAAGTTGCTAAAATACACTAATGACAGCAAAACGTTTGAGTCTACAACATTTAGTTAAGGTGTGAGAGCCAAAATTAACTTTGTATTGCTTTAAATGCATTTTCAGCCCGATAGTACACTTCAGGTGAAACTGTCAAAATCTTCAAAATGAGCAAAAGCACAATGAAATTAATGCTGGAATCATCTTCAAGTTGCTAAAATACACTAATGACAGCAAAAAGTTTGAGTCTACAACATTTAGTTAAGGTTTGAGCGCCTAAATTAACTTTTTATTGCTTTAAACGCATTTTCAGCCCTTGATTGTACACTTCAGGTGAAAGTGTCAAAATCTTCAAAATGAACAAAAGCACAATGAAATTAATGCTGGAATCATCTTCAAGTTGCTAAAATACACCAATGACAGCAAAACGTTTGAGTCTACAACATTTAGTTAAGGTGTGAGAGCCTAAATGAACTTTGTATTGCTTTAAATGCGTTTTCAGCCCCTGATTGTACACTTAAGGTGAAACTGTCAAAATCTTCAAAATGAGCAAAAGCACAATGAAATTAATGCTGGAATCATCTTCAAGTTGCTAAAATACACTAATGACAGCAAAAAGTTTGACTCTACAATATTTAGTTAAGGTGTGAGACCCAAAATTAACTTTGTATTGCTTTAAATGCATTTTCAGCCCGATTGGACACTTCAGGTGAAACTGTCAAAATCTTCAAAATGAGCAAAAACACAATGAAATTAATGCTGGAATCATCTTCAAGTTGCTAAAATACACTAATGACAGTAAAAAGTTTGAGTCTACAACATTTAGTTAAGGTGTGAGAGCCAAAATGAACTTTGTATTGCTTTAAATGCATTTTCAGCCCGAATGTACACTTCAGGTGAAACTGTCAAATTCTTCAAAATGAGCAAAAGCACAATGAAATTAATGCTGGAAACATCTTCAAGTTTCTAAAATACTCTAATGACAGCAAAAAGTTTGAGTCTACAACATTTAGTTAAGGTGTGAGAGCCAAAATGAACTTTGTATTGCTGTAAACGCGTTTTCAGCACCTGATTGTACACTTCAGGTGAAACTGTCAAAATCTTCAAAATGAGCAAAAGCACAATGAAATTAATCCTGGAATCATCTTCAAGTTGCTAAAATACACTAATGACAGCAAAAGTTTTAGTCTACAATATTTAGTTAAGGTGTGAGAGCCAAAATGAACTTTGTATTGCTTTAAAATTCATTTTCAGCCCGATTGTACACTTCAGGTGAAACTGTCAAAATCTTCAAAATGAGCAAAAGCACAATGAAATTAATGTTGGAATCATCTTCAAGTTGCTAAAATACACTAATGACAGCAAAAAGTTTGAGTCTACAACATTTAGTTAAGGTGTGAGAGCCAAAATGAACTTTGTATTGCTGTAAACGCGTTTTCAGCACCTGATTGTACACTTCAGGTGAAACTGTCAAAATCTTCAAAATGAGCAAAAGCACAATGAAATTAATGCTGGAATCATCTTCAAGTTGCTAAAATACACTAATGACAGTAAAAAGTTTGAGTCTACAACATTTAGTTAAGGTGTGAGAGCCAAAATGAACTTTGTATTGCTTTAAATGCATTTTCAGCCCGATAGTACACTTCAGGTGAAACTGTCAAAATCTTCAAAATGAGCAAAAGCACAATGAAATTAATGCTGGAATCATCTTCAAGTTGCTAAAATACACTAATGACAGCAAAAAGTTTGAGTCTACAACATTTAGTTAAGGTGTGAGAGCCAAAATGAACTTTGTATTGCTGTAAACGCGTTTTCAGCACCTGATTGTACACTTCAGGTGAAACTGTCAAAATCTTCAAAATGAGCAAAAGCACAATGAAATTAATGCTGGAATCATCTTCAAGTTGCTAAAATACACTAATGACAGCAAAAAGTTTGAGTCTACAATATTTAGTTAAGGTGTGAGAGCCAAAATTAACTTTGTATTGCTTTAAATGCATTTTCAGCCCGATAGTACACTTCAGGTGAAACTGTCAAAATCTTCAAAATGAGCAAAAGCACAATGAAATTAATGCTGGAATCATCTTCAAGTTGCTAAAATACACTAATGACAGCAAAAAGTTTGAGTCTACAATATTTAGTTAAGGTGTGAGAGCCAAAATTAACTTTGTATTGCTTTAAATGCATTTTCAGCCCGATTGGACACTTCAGGTGAAACTGTCAAAATCTTCAAAATGAGCAAAAACACAATGAAATTAATGCTGGAATCATCTTCAAGTTGCTAAAATACACTAATGACAGTAAAAAGTTTGAGTCTACAACATTTAGTTAAGGTGTGAGAGCCAAAATGAACTTTGTATTGCTTTAAATGCATTTTCAGCCCGAATGTACACTTCAGGTGAAACTGTCAAATTCTTCAAAATGAGCAAAAGCACAATGAAATTAATGCTGGAAACATCTTCAAGTTTCTAAAATACTCTAATGACAGCAAAAAGTTTGAGTCTACAACATTTAGTTAAGGTGTGAGAGCCAAAATGAACTTTGTATTGCTGTAAACGCGTTTTCAGCACCTGATTGTACACTTCAGGTGAAACTGTCAAAATCTTCAAAATGAGCAAAAGCACAATGAAATTAATCCTGGAATCATCTTCAAGTTGCTAAAATACACTAATGACAGCAAAAAGTTTTAGTCTACAATATTTAGTTAAGGTGTGAGAGCCAAAATGAACTTTGTATTGCTTTAAAATTCATTTTCAACCCGATTGTACACTTCAGGTGAAACTGTCAAAATCTTCAAAATGAGCAAAAGCACAATGAAATTAATGTTGGAATCATCTTCAAGTTGCTAAAATACACTAATGACAGCAAAACGTTTGAGTCTACAACATTTAGTTAAGGTGTGAGAGCCAAAATTAACTTTGTATTGCTTTAAATGCATTTTCAGCCCGATAGTACACTTCAGGTGAAACTGTCAAAATCTTCAAAATGAGCAAAAGCACAATGAAATTAATGCTGGAATCATCTTCAAGTTGCTAAAATACACTAATGACAGCAAAAAGTTTGAGTCTACAACATTTAGTTAAGGTGTGAGAGCCAAAATGAACTTTGTATTGCTGTAAACGCATTTTCAGCACCTGATTGTACACTTCAGGTGAAACTGTCAAAATCTTCAAAATGAGCAAAAGCACAATGAAATTAATGCTGGAATCATCTTCAAGTTGCTAAAATACACTAATGACATCCAAAAGTTTGAGTCTACAACATTTAGTTAAGGTGTGAGAGCCAAAATTAACTTTGTATTGCTTTAAATGCATTTTCATCCCGATTGGACACTTCAGGTGAAACTGTCAAAATCTTCAAAATGAACAAAAGCACAATGAAATTAATGCTGGAATCATCTTCAAGTTGCTAAAATACACTAATGACAGTAAAAAGTTTGAGTCTACAACATTTAGTTAAGGTGTGAGAGCCAAAATGAACTTTGTATTGCTTTAAATGCATTTTCAGCCCGATAGTACACTTCAGGTGAAACTGTCAAAATCTTCAAAATGAGCAAAAGCACAATGAAATTAATGCTGGAATCATCTTCAAGTTGCTAAAATACACTAATGACAGCAAAAAGTTTGAGTCTACAACACTTAGTTAAGGTGTGAGAGCCAAAATGAACTTTGTATTGCTGTAAACGCGTTTTCAGCACCTGATTGTACACTTCAGGTGAAACTGTCAAAATCTTCAAAATGAGCAAAAGCACAATGAAATTAATGCTGGAATCATCTTCAAGTTGCTAAAATACACTAATGACAGCAAAAAGTTTGAGTCTACAATATTTAGTTAAGGTGTGAGAGCCAAAATTAACTTTGTATTGCTTTAAATGCATTTTCATCCCGATTGGACACTTCAGGTGAAACTGTCAAAATCTTCAAAATGAGCAAAAGCACAATGAAATTAATGCTGGAATCATCTTCAAGTTGCTAAAATACACTAATGACAGCAAAAAGTTTGAGTCTACAACATTTAGTTAAGGTGTGAGAGCCAAAATGAACTTTGTATTGCTGTAAACGCGTTTTCAGCACCTGATTGTACACTTCAGGTGAAACTGTCAAAATCTTCAAAATGAGCAAAAGCACAATGAAATTAATGCTGGAATCATCTTCAAGTTGCTAAAATACACTAATGACAGCAAAAAGTTTGAGTCTACAATATTTAGTTAAGGTGTGAGAGCCAAAATTAACTTTGTATTGCTTTAAATGCATTTTCAGCCCGATAGTACACTTAAGGTGAAACTGTCAAAATCTTCAAAATGAGCAAAAGCACAATGAAATTAATGCTGGAATCATCTTCAAGTTGCTAAAATACACTAATGACAGCAAAAAGTTTGAGTCTACAACATTTAGTTAAGGTGTGAGACCCAAAATTAACTTTGTATTGCTTTAAATGCATTTTCAGCCCGATTGGACACTTCAGGTGAAACTGTCAAAATCTTCAAAATGAGCAAAAACACAATGAAATTAATGCTGGAATCATCTTCAAGTTGCTAAAATACACTAATGACAGTAAAAAGTTTGAGTCTACAACATTTAGTTAAGGTGTGAGAGCCAAAATGAACTTTGTATTGCTTTAAATGCATTTTCAGCCCGAATGTACACTTCAGGTGAAACTGTCAAATTCTTCAAAATGAGCAAAAGAACAATGAAATTAATGCTGGAAACATCTTCAAGTTTCTAAAATACTCTAATGACAGCAAAAAGTTTGAGTCTACAACATTTAGTTAAGGTGTGAGAGCCAAAATGAACTTTGTATTGCTGTAAACGCGTTTTCAGCACCTGATTGTACACTTCAGGTGAAACTGTCAAAATCTTCAAAATGAGCAAAAGCACAATGAAATTAATCCTGGAATCATCTTCAAGTTGCTAAAATACACTAATGACAGCAAAAAGTTTTAGTCTACAATATTTAGTTAAGGTGTGAGAGCCAAAATGAACTTTGTATTGCTTTAAAATTCATTTTCAACCCGATTGTACACTTCAGGTGAAACTGTCAAAATCTTCAAAATGAGCAAAAGCACAATGAAATTAATGTTGGAATCATCTTCAAGTTGCTAAAATACACTAATGACAGCAAAACGTTTGAGTCTACAACATTTAGTTAAGGTGTGAGAGCCAAAATTAACTTTGTATTGCTTTAAATGCATTTTCAGCCCGATAGTACACTTCAGGTGAAACTGTCAAAATCTTCAAAATGAGCAAAAGCACAATGAAATTAATGCTGGAATCATCTTCAAGTTGCTAAAATACACTAATGACAGCAAAAAGTTTGAGTCTACAACATTTAGTTAAGGTGAGAGAGCCAAAATGAACTTTGTATTGCTTTAAATGCATTTTCAGCCCGATAGTACACTTCAGGTGAAACTGTCAAAATCTTCAAAATGAGCAAAAGCACAATGAAATTAATGCTGGAATCATCTTCAAGTTGCTAAAATACACTAATGACAGCAAAAAGTTTGAGTCTACAACATTTAGTTAAGGTGTGAGAGCCAAAATGAACTTTGTATTGCTGTAAACACATTTTCAGCACCTGATTGTACACTTCAGGTGAAACTGTCAAAATCTTCAAAATGAGCAAAAGCACAATGAAATTAATGCTGGAATCATCTTCAAGTTGCTAAAATACACTAATGACATCCAAAAGTTTGAGTCTACAACATTTAGTTAAGGTGTGAGAGCCAAAATTAACTTTGTATTGCTTTAAATGCATTTTCATCCCGATTGGACACTTCAGGTGAAACTGTCAAAATCTTCAAAATGAACAAAAGCACAATGAAATTAATGCTGGAATCATCTTCAAGTTGCTAAAATACACTAATGACAGTAAAAAGTTTGAGTCTACAACATTTAGTTAAGGTGTGAGAGCCAAAATGAACTTTGTATTGCTTTAAATGCATTTTCAGCCTGATAGTACACTTCAGGTGAAACTGTCAAAATCTTCAAAATGAGCAAAAGCACAATGAAATTAATGCTGGAATCATCTTCAAGTTGCTAAAATACACTAATGACAGCAAAAAGTTTGAGTCTACAACACTTAGTTAAGGTGTGAGAGCCAAAATGAACTTTGTATTGCTGTAAACGCGTTTTCAGCACCTGATTGTACACTTCAGGTGAAACTGTCAAAATCTTCAAAATGAGCAAAAGCACAATTAAATTAATGCTGGAATCATCTTCAAGTTGCTAAAATACACTAATGACAGCAAAAAGTTTGACTCTACAATATTTAGTTAAGGTGTGAGAGCCAAAATTAACTTTGTATTGCTTTAAATGCATTTTCAGCCCGATTGGACACTTCAGGTGAAACTGTCAAAATCTTCAAAATGAGCAAAAACACAATGAAATTAATGCTGGAATCATCTTCAAGTTGCTAAAATACACTAATGACAGTAAAAAGTTTGAGTCTACAACATTTAGTTAAGGTGTGAGAGCCAAAATGAACTTTGTATTGCTTTAAATGCATTTTCAGCCCGAATGTACACTTCAGGTGAAACTGTCAAATTCTTCAAAATGAGCAAAAGCACAATGAAATTAATGCTGGAAACATCTTCAAGTTTCTAAAATACTCTAATGACAGCAAAAAGTTTGAGTCTACAACATTTAGTTAAGGTGTGAGAGCCAAAATGAACTTTGTATTGCTGTAAACGCGTTTTCAGCACCTGATTGTACACTTCAGGTGAAACTGTCAAAATCTTCAAAATGAGCAAAAGCACAATGAAATTAATCCTGGAATCATCTTCAAGTTGCTAAAATACACTAATGACAGCAAAAGTTTTAGTCTACAATATTTAGTTAAGGTGTGAGAGCCAAAATGAACTTTGTATTGCTTTAAAATTCATTTTCAGCCCGATTGTACACTTCAGGTGAAACTGTCAAAATCTTCAAAATGAGCAAAAGCACAATGAAATTAATGTTGGAATCATCTTCAAGTTGCTAAAATACACTAATGACAGCAAAAAGTTTGAGTCTACAACATTTAGTTAAGGTGTGAGAGCCAAAATGAACTTTGTATTGCTGTAAACGCGTTTTCAGCACCTGATTGTACACTTCAGGTGAAACTGTCAAAATCTTCAAAATGAGCAAAAGCACAATGAAATTAATGCTGGAATCATCTTCAAGTTGCTAAAATACACTAATGACAGTAAAAAGTTTGAGTCTACAACATTTAGTTAAGGTGTGAGAGCCAAAATGAACTTTGTATTGCTTTAAATGCATTTTCAGCCCGATAGTACACTTCAGGTGAAACTGTCAAAATCTTCAAAATGAGCAAAAGCACAATGAAATTAATGCTGGAATCATCTTCAAGTTGCTAAAATACACTAATGACAGCAAAAAGTTTGAGTCTACAACATTTAGTTAAGGTGTGAGAGCCAAAATGAACTTTGTATTGCTGTAAACGCGTTTTCAGCACCTGATTGTACACTTCAGGTGAAACTGTCAAAATCTTCAAAATGAGCAAAAGCACAATGAAATTAATGCTGGAATCATCTTCAAGTTGCTAAAATACACTAATGACAGCAAAAAGTTTGAGTCTACAATATTTAGTTAAGGTGTGAGAGCCAAAATTAACTTTGTATTGCTTTAAATGCATTTTCAGCCCGATAGTACACTTCAGGTGAAACTGTCAAAATCTTCAAAATGAGCAAAAGCACAATGAAATTAATGCTGGAATCATCTTCAAGTTGCTAAAATACACTAATGACAGCAAAAAGTTTGAGTCTACAATATTTAGTTAAGGTGTGAGAGCCAAAATTAACTTTGTATTGCTTTAAATGCATTTTCAGCCCGATTGGACACTTCAGGTGAAACTGTCAAAATCTTCAAAATGAGCAAAAACACAATGAAATTAATGCTGGAATCATCTTCAAGTTGCTAAAATACACTAATGACAGTAAAAAGTTTGAGTCTACAACATTTAGTTAAGGTGTGAGAGCCAAAATGAACTTTGTATTGCTTTAAATGCATTTTCAGCCCGAATGTACACTTCAGGTGAAACTGTCAAATTCTTCAAAATGAGCAAAAGCACAATGAAATTAATGCTGGAAACATCTTCAAGTTTCTAAAATACTCTAATGACAGCAAAAAGTTTGAGTCTACAACATTTAGTTAAGGTGTGAGAGCCAAAATGAACTTTGTATTGCTGTAAATGCGTTTTCAGCACCTGATTGTACACTTCAGGTGAAACTGTCAAAATCTTCAAAATGAGCAAAAGCACAATGAAATTAATCCTGGAATCATCTTCAAGTTGCTAAAATACACTAATGACAGCAAAAAGTTTTAGTCTACAATATTTAGTTAAGGTGTGAGAGCCAAAATGAACTTTGTATTGCTTTAAAATTCATTTTCAACCCGATTGTACACTTCAGGTGAAACTGTCAAAATCTTCAAAATGAGCAAAAGCACAATGAAATTAATGTTGGAATCATCTTCAAGTTGCTAAAATACACTAATGACAGCAAAACGTTTGAGTCTACAACATTTAGTTAAGGTGTGAGAGCCAAAATTAACTTTGTATTGCTTTAAATGCATTTTCAGCCCGATAGTACACTTCAGGTGAAACTGTCAAAATCTTCAAAATGAGCAAAAGCACAATGAAATTAATGCTGGAATCATCTTCAAGTTGCTAAAATACACTAATGACAGCAAAAAGTTTGAGTCTACAACATTTAGTTAAGGTGTGAGAGCCAAAATGAACTTTGTATTGCTGTAAACGCATTTTCAGCACCTGATTGTACACTTCAGGTGAAACTGTCAAAATCTTCAAAATGAGCAAAAGCACAATGAAATTAATGCTGGAATCATCTTCAAGTTGCTAAAATACACTAATGACATCCAAAAGTTTGAGTCTACAACATTTAGTTAAGGTGTGAGAGCCAAAATTAACTTTGTATTGCTTTAAATGCATTTTCATCCCGATTGGACACTTCAGGTGAAACTGTCAAAATCTTCAAAATGAACAAAAGCACAATGAAATTAATGCTGGAATCATCTTCAAGTTGCTAAAATACACTAATGACAGTAAAAAGTTTGAGTCTACAACATTTAGTTAAGGTGTGAGAGCCAAAATGAACTTTGTATTGCTTTAAATGCATTTTCAGCCCGAATGTACACTTCAGGTGAAACTGTCAAATTCTTCAAAATGAGCAAAAGCACAATGAAATTAATGCTGGAAACATCTTCAAGTTTCTAAAATACTCTAATGACAGCAAAAAGTTTGAGTCTACAACATTTAGTTAAGGTGTGAGAGCCAAAATGAACTTTGTATTGCTGTAAACGCGTTTTCAGCACCTGATTGTACACTTCAGGTGAAACTGTCAAAATCTTCAAAATGAGCAAAAGCACAATGAAATTAATCCTGGAATCATCTTCAAGTTGCTAAAATACACTAATGACAGCAAAAGTTTTAGTCTACAATATTTAGTTAAGGTGTGAGAGCCAAAATGAACTTTGTATTGCTTTAAATGCATTTTCAGCCCGATAGTACACTTCAGGTGAAACTGTCAAAATCTTCAAAATGAGCAAAAGCACAATGAAATTAATGCTGGAATCATCTTCAAGTTGCTAAAATACACTAATGACAGCAAAAAGTTTGAGTCTACAATATTTAGTTAAGGTGTGAGAGCCAAAATTAACTTTGTATTGCTTTAAATGCATTTTCAGCCCGATTGGACACTTCAGGTGAAACTGTCAAAATCTTCAAAATGAGCAAAAACACAATGAAATTAATGCTGGAATCATCTTCAAGTTGCTAAAATACACTAATGACAGTAAAAAGTTTGAGTCTACAACATTTAGTTAAGGTGTGAGAGCCAAAATGAACTTTGTATTGCTTTAAATGCATTTTCAGCCCGAATGTACACTTCAGGTGAAACTGTCAAATTCTTCAAAATGAGCAAAAGCACAATGAAATTAATGCTGGAAACATCTTCAAGTTTCTAAAATACTCTAATGACAGCAAAAAGTTTGAGTCTACAACATTTAGTTAAGGTGTGAGAGCCAAAATGAACTTTGTATTGCTGTAAACGCGTTTTCAGCACCTGATTGTACACTTCAGGTGAAACTGTCAAAATCTTCAAAATGAGCAAAAGCACAATGAAATTAATCCTGGAATCATCTTCAAGTTGCTAAAATACACTAATGACAGCAAAAAGTTTTAGTCTACAATATTTAGTTAAGGTGTGAGAGCCAAAATGAACTTTGTATTGCTTTAAAATTCATTTTCAACCCGATTGTACACTTCAGGTGAAACTGTCAAAATCTTCAAAATGAGCAAAAGCACAATGAAATTAATGTTGGAATCATCTTCAAGTTGCTAAAATACACTAATGACAGCAAAACGTTTGAGTCTACAACATTTAGTTAAGGTGTGAGAGCCAAAATTAACTTTGTATTGCTTTAAATGCATTTTCAGCCCGATAGTACACTTCAGGTGAAACTGTCAAAATCTTCAAAATGAGCAAAAGCACAATGAAATTAATGCTGGAATCATCTTCAAGTTGCTAAAATACACTAATGACAGCAAAAAGTTTGAGTCTACAACATTTAGTTAAGGTGTGAGAGCCAAAATGAACTTTGTATTGCTGTAAACGCATTTTCAGCACCTGATTGTACACTTCAGGTGAAACTGTCAAAATCTTCAAAATGAGCAAAAGCACAATGAAATTAATGCTGGAATCATCTTCAAGTTGCTAAAATACACTAATGACATCCAAAAGTTTGAGTCTACAACATTTAGTTAAGGTGTGAGAGCCAAAATTAACTTTGTATTGCTTTAAATGCATTTTCATCCCGATTGGACACTTCAGGTGAAACTGTCAAAATCTTCAAAATGAACAAAAGCACAATGAAATTAATGCTGGAATCATCTTCAAGTTGCTAAAATACACTAATGACAGTAAAAAGTTTGAGTCTACAACATTTAGTTAAGGTGTGAGAGCCAAAATGAACTTTGTATTGCTTTAAATGCATTTTCAGCCCGATAGTACACTTCAGGTGAAACTGTCAAAATCTTCAAAATGAGCAAAAGCACAATGAAATTAATGCTGGAATCATCTTCAAGTTGCTAAAATACACTAATGACAGCAAAAAGTTTGAGTCTACAACACTTAGTTAAGGTGTGAGAGCCAAAATGAACTTTGTATTGCTGTAAACGCGTTTTCAGCACCTGATTGTACACTTCAGGTGAAACTGTCAAAATCTTCAAAATGAGCAAAAGCACAATGAAATTAATGCTGGAATCATCTTCAAGTTGCTAAAATACACTAATGACAGCAAAAAGTTTGAGTCTACAATATTTAGTTAAGGTGTGAGAGCCAAAATTAACTTTGTATTGCTTTAAATGCATTTTCATCCCGATTGGACACTTCAGGTGAAACTGTCAAAATCTTCAAAATGAGCAAAAGCACAATGAAATTAATGCTGGAATCATCTTCAAGTTGCTAAAATACACTAATGACAGCAAAAAGTTTGAGTCTACAACATTTAGTTAAGGTGTGAGAGCCAAAATGAACTTTGTATTGCTGTAAACGCGTTTTCAGCACCTGATTGTACACTTCAGGTGAAACTGTCAAAATCTTCAAAATGAGCAAAAGCACAATGAAATTAATGCTGGAATCATCTTCAAGTTGCTAAAATACACTAATGACAGCAAAAAGTTTGAGTCTACAATATTTAGTTAAGGTGTGAGAGCCAAAATTAACTTTGTATTGCTTTAAATGCATTTTCAGCCCGATAGTACACTTAAGGTGAAACTGTCAAAATCTTCAAAATGAGCAAAAGCACAATGAAATTAATGCTGGAATCATCTTCAAGTTGCTAAAATACACTAATGACAGTAAAAAGTTTGAGTCTACAACATTTAGTTAAGGTGTGAGAGCCAAAATGAACTTTGTATTGCTTTAAATGCATTTTCAGCCCGAATGTACACTTCAGGTGAAACTGTCAAATTCTTCAAAATGAGCAAAAGAACAATGAAATTAATTTTGGAAACATCTTCAAGTTTCTAAAATACTCTAATGACAGCAAAAAGTTTGAGTCTACAACATTTAGTTAAGGTGTGAGAGCCAAAATGAACTTTGTATTGCTGTAAACGCGTTTTCAGCACCTGATTGTACACTTCAGGTGAAACTGTCAAAATCTTCAAAATGAGCAAAAGCACAATGAAATTAATGCTGGAATCATCTTCAAGTTGCTAAAATACACTAATGACAGCAAAAAGTTTGAGTCTACAATATTTAGTTAAGGTGTGAGAGCCAAAATTAACTTTGTATTGCTTTAAATGCATTTTCAGCCCGATTGGACACTTCAGGTGAAACTGTCAAAATCTTCAAAATGAGCAAAAACACAATGAAATTAATGCTGGAATCATCTTCAAGTTGCTAAAATACACTAATGACAGTAAAAAGTTTGAGTCTACAACATTTAGTTAAGGTGTGAGAGCCAAAATGAACTTTGTATTGCTTTAAATGCATTTTCAGCCCGAATGTACACTTCAGGTGAAACTGTCAAATTCTTCAAAATGAGCAAAAGCACAATGAAATTAATGCTGGAAACATCTTCAAGTTTCTAAAATACTCTAATGACAGCAAAAAGTTTGAGTCTACAACATTTAGTTAAGGTGTGAGAGCCAAAATGAACTTTGTATTGCTGTAAACGCGTTTTCAGCACCTGATTGTACACTTCAGGTGAAACTGTCAAAATCTTCAAAATGAGCAAAAGCACAATGAAATTAATCCTGGAATCATCTTCAAGTTGCTAAAATACACTAATGACAGCAAAAAGTTTTAGTCTACAATATTTAGTTAAGGTGTGAGAGCCAAAATGAACTTTGTATTGCTTTAAAATTCATTTTCAACCCGATTGTACACTTCAGGTGAAACTGTCAAAATCTTCAAAATGAGCAAAAGCACAATGAAATTAATGTTGGAATCATCTTCAAGTTGCTAAAATACACTAATGACAGCAAAACGTTTGAGTCTACAACATTTAGTTAAGGTGTGAGAGCCAAAATTAACTTTGTATTGCTTTAAATGCATTTTCAGCCCGATAGTACACTTCAGGTGAAACTGTCAAAATCTTCAAAATGAGCAAAAGCACAATGAAATTAATGCTGGAATCATCTTCAAGTTGCTAAAATACACTAATGACAGCAAAAAGTTTGAGTCTACAACATTTAGTTAAGGTGTGAGAGCCAAAATGAACTTTGTATTGCTGTAAACGCATTTTCAGCACCTGATTGTACACTTCAGGTGAAACTGTCAAAATCTTCAAAATGAGCAAAAGCACAATGAAATTAATGCTGGAATCATCTTCAAGTTGCTAAAATACACTAATGACATCCAAAAGTTTGAGTCTACAACATTTAGTTAAGGTGTGAGAGCCAAAATTAACTTTGTATTGCTTTAAATGCATTTTCATCCCGATTGGACACTTCAGGTGAAACTGTCAAAATCTTCAAAATGAACAAAAGCACAATGAAATTAATGCTGGAATCATCTTCAAGTTGCTAAAATACACTAATGACAGTAAAAAGTTTGAGTCTACAACATTTAGTTAAGGTGTGAGAGCCAAAATTAACTTTGTATTGCTTTAAATGCATTTTCAGCCCGATAGTACACTTCAGGTGAAACTGTCAAAATCTTCAAAATGAGCAAAAGCACAATGAAATTAATGCTGGAATCATCTTCAAGTTGCTAAAATACACTAATGACAGCAAAAAGTTTGAGTCTACAACACTTAGTTAAGGTGTGAGAGCCAAAATGAACTTTGTATTGCTGTAAACGCGTTTTCAGCACCTGATTGTACACTTCAGGTGAAACTGTCAAAATCTTCAAAATGAGCAAAAGCACAATGAAATTAATGCTGGAATCATCTTCAAGTTGCTAAAATACACTAATGACAGCAAAAAGTTTGAGTCTACAATATTTAGTTAAGGTGTGAGAGCCAAAATTAACTTTGTATTGCTTTAAATGCATTTTCATCCCGATTGGACACTTCAGGTGAAACTGTCAAAATCTTCAAAATGAGCAAAAGCACAATGAAATTAATGCTGGAATCATCTTCAAGTTGCTAAAATACACTAATGACAGCAAAAAGTTTGAGTCTACAACATTTAGTTAAGGTGTGAGAGCCAAAATGAACTTTGTATTGCTGTAAACGCGTTTTCAGCACCTGATTGTACACTTCAGGTGAAACTGTCAAAATCTTCAAAATGAGCAAAAGCACAATGAAATTAATGCTGGAATCATCTTCAAGTTGCTAAAATACACTAATGACAGCAAAAAGTTTGAGTCTACAATATTTAGTTAAGGTGTGAGAGCCAAAATTAACTTTGTATTGCTTTAAATGCATTTTCAGCCCGATAGTACACTTAAGGTGAAACTGTCAAAATCTTCAAAATGAGCAAAAGCACAATGAAATTAATGCTGGAATCATCTTCAAGTTGCTAAAATACACTAATGACAGCAAAAAGTTTGAGTCTACAACATTTAGTTAAGGTGTGAGACCCAAAATTAACTTTGTATTGCTTTAAATGCATTTTCAGCCCGATTGGACACTTCAGGTGAAACTGTCAAAATCTTCAAAATGAGCAAAAACACAATGAAATTAATGCTGGAATCATCTTCAAGTTGCTAAAATACACTAATGACAGTAAAAAGTTTGAGTCTACAACATTTAGTTAAGGTGTGAGAGCCAAAATGAACTTTGTATTGCTTTAAATGCATTTTCAGCCCGAATGTACACTTCAGGTGAAACTGTCAAATTCTTCAAAATGAGCAAAAGAACAATGAAATTAATGCTGGAAACATCTTCAAGTTTCTAAAATACTCTAATGACAGCAAAAAGTTTGAGTCTACAACATTTAGTTAAGGTGTGAGAGCCAAAATGAACTTTGTATTGCTGTAAACGCGTTTTCAGCACCTGATTGTACACTTCAGGTGAAACTGTCAAAATCTTCAAAATGAGCAAAAGCACAATGAAATTAATCCTGGAATCATCTTCAAGTTGCTAAAATACACTAATGACAGCAAAAAGTTTTAGTCTACAATATTTAGTTAAGGTGTGAGAGCCAAAATGAACTTTGTATTGCTTTAAAATTCATTTTCAACCCGATTGTACACTTCAGGTGAAACTGTCAAAATCTTCAAAATGAGCAAAAGCACAATGAAATTAATGTTGGAATCATCTTCAAGTTGCTAAAATACACTAATGACAGCAAAACGTTTGAGTCTACAACATTTAGTTAAGGTGTGAGAGCCAAAATTAACTTTGTATTGCTTTAAATGCATTTTCAGCCCGATAGTACACTTCAGGTGAAACTGTCAAAATCTTCAAAATGAGCAAAAGCACAATGAAATTAATGCTGGAATCATCTTCAAGTTGCTAAAATACACTAATGACAGCAAAAAGTTTGAGTCTACAACATTTAGTTAAGGTGAGAGAGCCAAAATGAACTTTGTATTGCTTTAAATGCATTTTCAGCCCGATAGTACACTTCAGGTGAAACTGTCAAAATCTTCAAAATGAGCAAAAGCACAATGAAATTAATGCTGGAATCATCTTCAAGTTGCTAAAATACACTAATGACAGCAAAAAGTTTGAGTCTACAACATTTAGTTAAGGTGTGAGAGCCAAAATGAACTTTGTATTGCTGTAAACACATTTTCAGCACCTGATTGTACACTTCAGGTGAAACTGTCAAAATCTTCAAAATGAGCAAAAGCACAATGAAATTAATGCTGGAATCATCTTCAAGTTGCTAAAATACACTAATGACATCCAAAAGTTTGAGTCTACAACATTTAGTTAAGGTGTGAGAGCCAAAATTAACTTTGTATTGCTTTAAATGCATTTTCATCCCGATTGGACACTTCAGGTGAAACTGTCAAAATCTTCAAAATGAACAAAAGCACAATGAAATTAATGCTGGAATCATCTTCAAGTTGCTAAAATACACTAATGACAGTAAAAAGTTTGAGTCTACAACATTTAGTTAAGGTGTGAGAGCCAAAATGAACTTTGTATTGCTTTAAATGCATTTTCAGCCTGATAGTACACTTCAGGTGAAACTGTCAAAATCTTCAAAATGAGCAAAAGCACAATGAAATTAATGCTGGAATCATCTTCAAGTTGCTAAAATACACTAATGACAGCAAAAAGTTTGAGTCTACAACACTTAGTTAAGGTGTGAGAGCCAAAATGAACTTTGTATTGCTGTAAACGCGTTTTCAGCACCTGATTGTACACTTCAGGTGAAACTGTCAAAATCTTCAAAATGAGCAAAAGCACAATTAAATTAATGCTGGAATCATCTTCAAGTTGCTAAAATACACTAATGACAGCAAAAAGTTTGACTCTACAATATTTAGTTAAGGTGTGAGAGCCAAAATTAACTTTGTATTGCTTTAAATGCATTTTCAGCCCGATTGGACACTTCAGGTGAAACTGTCAAAATCTTCAAAATGAGCAAAAACACAATGAAATTAATGCTGGAATCATCTTCAAGTTGCTAAAATACACTAATGACAGTAAAAAGTTTGAGTCTACAACATTTAGTTAAGGTGTGAGAGCCAAAATGAACTTTGTATTGCTTTAAATGCATTTTCAGCCCGAATGTACACTTCAGGTGAAACTGTCAAATTCTTCAAAATGAGCAAAAGCACAATGAAATTAATGCTGGAAACATCTTCAAGTTTCTAAAATACTCTAATGACAGCAAAAAGTTTGAGTCTACAACATTTAGTTAAGGTGTGAGAGCCAAAATGAACTTTGTATTGCTGTAAACGCGTTTTCAGCACCTGATTGTACACTTCAGGTGAAACTGTCAAAATCTTCAAAATGAGCAAAAGCACAATGAAATTAATCCTGGAATCATCTTCAAGTTGCTAAAATACACTAATGACAGCAAAAGTTTTAGTCTACAATATTTAGTTAAGGTGTGAGAGCCAAAATGAACTTTGTATTGCTTTAAAATTCATTTTCAGCCCGATTGTACACTTCAGGTGAAACTGTCAAAATCTTCAAAATGAGCAAAAGCACAATGAAATTAATGTTGGAATCATCTTCAAGTTGCTAAAATACACTAATGACAGCAAAAAGTTTGAGTCTACAACATTTAGTTAAGGTGTGAGAGCCAAAATGAACTTTGTATTGCTGTAAACGCGTTTTCAGCACCTGATTGTACACTTCAGGTGAAACTGTCAAAATCTTCAAAATGAGCAAAAGCACAATGAAATTAATGCTGGAATCATCTTCAAGTTGCTAAAATACACTAATGACAGTAAAAAGTTTGAGTCTACAACATTTAGTTAAGGTGTGAGAGCCAAAATGAACTTTGTATTGCTTTAAATGCATTTTCAGCCCGATAGTACACTTCAGGTGAAACTGTCAAAATCTTCAAAATGAGCAAAAGCACAATGAAATTAATGCTGGAATCATCTTCAAGTTGCTAAAATACACTAATGACAGCAAAAAGTTTGAGTCTACAACATTTAGTTAAGGTGTGAGAGCCAAAATGAACTTTGTATTGCTGTAAACGCGTTTTCAGCACCTGATTGTACACTTCAGGTGAAACTGTCAAAATCTTCAAAATGAGCAAAAGCACAATGAAATTAATGCTGGAATCATCTTCAAGTTGCTAAAATACACTAATGACAGCAAAAAGTTTGAGTCTACAATATTTAGTTAAGGTGTGAGAGCCAAAATTAACTTTGTATTGCTTTAAATGCATTTTCAGCCCGATAGTACACTTCAGGTGAAACTGTCAAAATCTTCAAAATGAGCAAAAGCACAATGAAATTAATGCTGGAATCATCTTCAAGTTGCTAAAATACACTAATGACAGCAAAAAGTTTGAGTCTACAATATTTAGTTAAGGTGTGAGAGCCAAAATTAACTTTGTATTGCTTTAAATGCATTTTCAGCCCGATTGGACACTTCAGGTGAAACTGTCAAAATCTTCAAAATGAGCAAAAACACAATGAAATTAATGCTGGAATCATCTTCAAGTTGCTAAAATACACTAATGACAGTAAAAAGTTTGAGTCTACAACATTTAGTTAAGGTGTGAGAGCCAAAATGAACTTTGTATTGCTTTAAATGCATTTTCAGCCCGAATGTACACTTCAGGTGAAACTGTCAAATTCTTCAAAATGAGCAAAAGCACAATGAAATTAATGCTGGAAACATCTTCAAGTTTCTAAAATACTCTAATGACAGCAAAAAGTTTGAGTCTACAACATTTAGTTAAGGTGTGAGAGCCAAAATGAACTTTGTATTGCTGTAAATGCGTTTTCAGCACCTGATTGTACACTTCAGGTGAAACTGTCAAAATCTTCAAAATGAGCAAAAGCACAATGAAATTAATCCTGGAATCATCTTCAAGTTGCTAAAATACACTAATGACAGCAAAAAGTTTTAGTCTACAATATTTAGTTAAGGTGTGAGAGCCAAAATGAACTTTGTATTGCTTTAAAATTCATTTTCAACCCGATTGTACACTTCAGGTGAAACTGTCAAAATCTTCAAAATGAGCAAAAGCACAATGAAATTAATGTTGGAATCATCTTCAAGTTGCTAAAATACACTAATGACAGCAAAACGTTTGAGTCTACAACATTTAGTTAAGGTGTGAGAGCCAAAATTAACTTTGTATTGCTTTAAATGCATTTTCAGCCCGATAGTACACTTCAGGTGAAACTGTCAAAATCTTCAAAATGAGCAAAAGCACAATGAAATTAATGCTGGAATCATCTTCAAGTTGCTAAAATACACTAATGACAGCAAAAAGTTTGAGTCTACAACATTTAGTTAAGGTGTGAGAGCCAAAATGAACTTTGTATTGCTGTAAACGCATTTTCAGCACCTGATTGTACACTTCAGGTGAAACTGTCAAAATCTTCAAAATGAGCAAAAGCACAATGAAATTAATGCTGGAATCATCTTCAAGTTGCTAAAATACACTAATGACATCCAAAAGTTTGAGTCTACAACATTTAGTTAAGGTGTGAGAGCCAAAATTAACTTTGTATTGCTTTAAATGCATTTTCATCCCGATTGGACACTTCAGGTGAAACTGTCAAAATCTTCAAAATGAACAAAAGCACAATGAAATTAATGCTGGAATCATCTTCAAGTTGCTAAAATACACTAATGACAGTAAAAAGTTTGAGTCTACAACATTTAGTTAAGGTGTGAGAGCCAAAATGAACTTTGTATTGCTTTAAATGCATTTTCAGCCCGAATGTACACTTCAGGTGAAACTGTCAAATTCTTCAAAATGAGCAAAAGCACAATGAAATTAATGCTGGAAACATCTTCAAGTTTCTAAAATACTCTAATGACAGCAAAAAGTTTGAGTCTACAACATTTAGTTAAGGTGTGAGAGCCAAAATGAACTTTGTATTGCTGTAAACGCGTTTTCAGCACCTGATTGTACACTTCAGGTGAAACTGTCAAAATCTTCAAAATGAGCAAAAGCACAATGAAATTAATCCTGGAATCATCTTCAAGTTGCTAAAATACACTAATGACAGCAAAAGTTTTAGTCTACAATATTTAGTTAAGGTGTGAGAGCCAAAATGAACTTTGTATTGCTTTAAATGCATTTTCAGCCCGATAGTACACTTCAGGTGAAACTGTCAAAATCTTCAAAATGAGCAAAAGCACAATGAAATTAATGCTGGAATCATCTTCAAGTTGCTAAAATACACTAATGACAGCAAAAAGTTTGAGTCTACAATATTTAGTTAAGGTGTGAGAGCCAAAATTAACTTTGTATTGCTTTAAATGCATTTTCAGCCCGATTGGACACTTCAGGTGAAACTGTCAAAATCTTCAAAATGAGCAAAAACACAATGAAATTAATGCTGGAATCATCTTCAAGTTGCTAAAATACACTAATGACAGTAAAAAGTTTGAGTCTACAACATTTAGTTAAGGTGTGAGAGCCAAAATGAACTTTGTATTGCTTTAAATGCATTTTCAGCCCGAATGTACACTTCAGGTGAAACTGTCAAATTCTTCAAAATGAGCAAAAGCACAATGAAATTAATGCTGGAAACATCTTCAAGTTTCTAAAATACTCTAATGACAGCAAAAAGTTTGAGTCTACAACATTTAGTTAAGGTGTGAGAGCCAAAATGAACTTTGTATTGCTGTAAACGCGTTTTCAGCACCTGATTGTACACTTCAGGTGAAACTGTCAAAATCTTCAAAATGAGCAAAAGCACAATGAAATTAATCCTGGAATCATCTTCAAGTTGCTAAAATACACTAATGACAGCAAAAAGTTTTAGTCTACAATATTTAGTTAAGGTGTGAGAGCCAAAATGAACTTTGTATTGCTTTAAAATTCATTTTCAACCCGATTGTACACTTCAGGTGAAACTGTCAAAATCTTCAAAATGAGCAAAAGCACAATGAAATTAATGTTGGAATCATCTTCAAGTTGCTAAAATACACTAATGACAGCAAAACGTTTGAGTCTACAACATTTAGTTAAGGTGTGAGAGCCAAAATTAACTTTGTATTGCTTTAAATGCATTTTCAGCCCGATAGTACACTTCAGGTGAAACTGTCAAAATCTTCAAAATGAGCAAAAGCACAATGAAATTAATGCTGGAATCATCTTCAAGTTGCTAAAATACACTAATGACAGCAAAAAGTTTGAGTCTACAACATTTAGTTAAGGTGTGAGAGCCAAAATGAACTTTGTATTGCTGTAAACGCATTTTCAGCACCTGATTGTACACTTCAGGTGAAACTGTCAAAATCTTCAAAATGAGCAAAAGCACAATGAAATTAATGCTGGAATCATCTTCAAGTTGCTAAAATACACTAATGACATCCAAAAGTTTGAGTCTACAACATTTAGTTAAGGTGTGAGAGCCAAAATTAACTTTGTATTGCTTTAAATGCATTTTCATCCCGATTGGACACTTCAGGTGAAACTGTCAAAATCTTCAAAATGAACAAAAGCACAATGAAATTAATGCTGGAATCATCTTCAAGTTGCTAAAATACACTAATGACAGTAAAAAGTTTGAGTCTACAACATTTAGTTAAGGTGTGAGAGCCAAAATGAACTTTGTATTGCTTTAAATGCATTTTCAGCCCGATAGTACACTTCAGGTGAAACTGTCAAAATCTTCAAAATGAGCAAAAGCACAATGAAATTAATGCTGGAATCATCTTCAAGTTGCTAAAATACACTAATGACAGCAAAAAGTTTGAGTCTACAACACTTAGTTAAGGTGTGAGAGCCAAAATGAACTTTGTATTGCTGTAAACGCGTTTTCAGCACCTGATTGTACACTTCAGGTGAAACTGTCAAAATCTTCAAAATGAGCAAAAGCACAATGAAATTAATGCTGGAATCATCTTCAAGTTGCTAAAATACACTAATGACAGCAAAAAGTTTGAGTCTACAATATTTAGTTAAGGTGTGAGAGCCAAAATTAACTTTGTATTGCTTTAAATGCATTTTCATCCCGATTGGACACTTCAGGTGAAACTGTCAAAATCTTCAAAATGAGCAAAAGCACAATGAAATTAATGCTGGAATCATCTTCAAGTTGCTAAAATACACTAATGACAGCAAAAAGTTTGAGTCTACAACATTTAGTTAAGGTGTGAGAGCCAAAATGAACTTTGTATTGCTGTAAACGCGTTTTCAGCACCTGATTGTACACTTCAGGTGAAACTGTCAAAATCTTCAAAATGAGCAAAAGCACAATGAAATTAATGCTGGAATCATCTTCAAGTTGCTAAAATACACTAATGACAGCAAAAAGTTTGAGTCTACAATATTTAGTTAAGGTGTGAGAGCCAAAATTAACTTTGTATTGCTTTAAATGCATTTTCAGCCCGATAGTACACTTAAGGTGAAACTGTCAAAATCTTCAAAATGAGCAAAAGCACAATGAAATTAATGCTGGAATCATCTTCAAGTTGCTAAAATACACTAATGACAGTAAAAAGTTTGAGTCTACAACATTTAGTTAAGGTGTGAGAGCCAAAATGAACTTTGTATTGCTTTAAATGCATTTTCAGCCCGAATGTACACTTCAGGTGAAACTGTCAAATTCTTCAAAATGAGCAAAAGAACAATGAAATTAATTTTGGAAACATCTTCAAGTTTCTAAAATACTCTAATGACAGCAAAAAGTTTGAGTCTACAACATTTAGTTAAGGTGTGAGAGCCAAAATGAACTTTGTATTGCTGTAAACGCGTTTTCAGCACCTGATTGTACACTTCAGGTGAAACTGTCAAAATCTTCAAAATGAGCAAAAGCACAATGAAATTAATCCTGGAATCATCTTCAAGTTGCTAAAATACACTAATGACAGCAAAAAGTTTTAGTCTACAATATTTAGTTAAGGTGTGAGAGCCAAAATGAACTTTGTATTGCTTTAAAATTCATTTTCAACCCGATTGTACACTTCAGGTGAAACTGTCAAAATCTTCAAAATGAGCAAAAGCACAATGAAATTAATGTTGGAATCATCTTCAAGTTGCTAAAATACACTAATGACAGCAAAACGTTTGAGTCTACAACATTTAGTTAAGGTGTGAGAGCCAAAATTAACTTTGTATTGCTTTAAATGCATTTTCAGCCCGATAGTACACTTCAGGTGAAACTGTCAAAATCTTCAAAATGAGCAAAAGCACAATGAAATTAATGCTGGAATCATCTTCAAGTTGCTAAAATACACTAATGACAGCAAAAAGTTTGAGTCTACAACATTTAGTTAAGGTGAGAGAGCCAAAATGAACTTTGTATTGCTTTAAATGCATTTTCAGCCCGATAGTACACTTCAGGTGAAACTGTCAAAATCTTCAAAATGAGCAAAAGCACAATGAAATTAATGCTGGAATCATCTTCAAGTTGCTAAAATACACTAATGACAGCAAAAAGTTTGAGTCTACAACATTTAGTTAAGGTGTGAGAGCCAAAATGAACTTTGTATTGCTGTAAACGCATTTTCAGCACCTGATTGTACACTTCAGGTGAAACTGTCAAAATCTTCAAAATGAGCAAAAGCACAATGAAATTAATGCTGGAATCATCTTCAAGTTGCTAAAATACACTAATGACATCCAAAAGTTTGAGTCTACAACATTTAGTTAAGGTGTGAGAGCCAAAATTAACTTTGTATTGCTTTAAATGCATTTTCATCCCGATTGGACACTTCAGGTGAAACTGTCAAAATCTTCAAAATGAACAAAAGCACAATGAAATTAATGCTGGAATCATCTTCAAGTTGCTAAAATACACTAATGACAGTAAAAAGTTTGAGTCTACAACATTTAGTTAAGGTGTGAGAGCCAAAATGAACTTTGTATTGCTTTAAATGCATTTTCAGCCTGATAGTACACTTCAGGTGAAACTGTCAAAATCTTCAAAATGAGCAAAAGCACAATGAAATTAATGCTGGAATCATCTTCAAGTTGCTAAAATACACTAATGACAGCAAAAAGTTTGAGTCTACAACACTTAGTTAAGGTGTGAGAGCCAAAATGAACTTTGTATTGCTGTAAACGCGTTTTCAGCACCTGATTGTACACTTCAGGTGAAACTGTCAAAATCTTCAAAATGAGCAAAAGCACAATGAAATTAATGCTGGAATCATCTTCAAGTTGCTAAAATACACTAATGACAGCAAAAAGTTTGAGTCTACAATATTTAGTTAAGGTGTGAGAGCCAAAATTAACTTTGTATTGCTTTAAATGCATTTTCATCCCGATTGGACACTTCAGGTGAAACTGTCAAAATCTTCAAAATGAGCAAAAGCACAATGAAATTAATGCTGGAATCATCTTCAAGTTGCTAAAATACACTAATGACAGCAAAAAGTTTGAGTCTACAACATTTAGTTAAGGTTTGAGCGCCTAAATTAACTTTTTATTGCTTTAAACGCATTTTCAGCCCTTGATTGTACACTTCAGGTGAAAGTGTCAAAATCTTCAAAATGAACAAAAGCACAATGAAATTAATGCTGGAATCATCTTCAAGTTGCTAAAATACACCAATGACAGCAAAACGTTTGAGTCTACAACATTTAGTTAAGGTGTGAGAGCCTAAATGAACTTTGTATTGCTTTAAATGCGTTTTCAGCCCCTGATTGTACACTTCAGGTGAAACTGTCAAAATCTTCAAAATGAGCAAAAGCACAATGAAATTAATGCTGGAATCATCTTCAAGTTGCTAAAATACACTAATGACAGTAAAAAGTTTGAGTCTACAACATTTAGTTAAGGTGTGAGAGCCAAAATGAACTTTGTATTGCTTTAAATGCATTTTCAGCCCGATAGTACACTTCAGGTGAAACTGTCAAAATCTTCAAAATGAGCAAAAGCACAATTAAATTAATGCTGGAATCATCTTCAAGTTGCTAAAATACACTAATGACAGCAAAAAGTTTGAGTCTACAACATTTAGTTAAGGTGTGAGAGCCAAAATGAACTTTGTATTGCTGTAAACGCGTTTTCAGCACCTGATTGTACACTTCAGGTGAAACTGTCAAAATCTTCAAAATGAGCAAAAGCACAATGAAATTAATGCTGGAATCATCTTCAAGTTGCTAAAATACACTAATGACAGCAAAAAGTTTGAGTCTACAATATTTAGTTAAGGTGTGAGAGCCAAAATTAACTTTGTATTGCTTTAAATGCATTTTCAGCCCGATAGTACACTTAAGGTGAAACTGTCAAAATCTTCAAAATGAGCAAAAGCACAATGAAATTAATGCTGGAATCATCTTCAAGTTGCTAAAATACACTAATGACAGCAAAAAGTTTGACTCTACAATATTTAGTTAAGGTGTGAGACCCAAAATTAACTTTGTATTGCTTTAAATGCATTTTCAGCCCGATTGGACACTTCAGGTGAAACTGTCAAAATCTTCAAAATGATTAAAAACACAATGAAATTAATGCTGGAATCATCTTCAAGTTGCTAAAATACACTATTGACAGTAAAAAGTTTGAGTCTACAACATTTAGTTAAGGTGTGAGAGCCAAAATGAACTTTGTATTGCTTTAAATGCATTTTCAGCCCGAATGTACACTTCAGGTGAAACTGTCAAATTCTTCAAAATGAGCAAAAGCACAATGAAATTAATGCTGGAAACATCTTCAAGTTTCTAAAATACTCTAATGACAGCAAAAAGTTTTAGTCTACAACATTTAGTTAAGGTGTGAGAGCCAAAATGAACTTTGTATTGCTGTAAACGCGTTTTCAGCACCTGATTGTACACTTCAGGTGAAACTGTCAAAATCTTCAAAATGAGCAAAAGCACAATGAAATTAATCCTGGAATCATCTTCAAGTTGCTAAAATACACTAATGACAGCAAAAGTTTTAGTCTACAATATTTAGTTAAGGTGTGAGAGCCAAAATGAACTTTGTATTGCTTTAAAATTCATTTTCAGCCCGATTGTACACTTCAGGTGAAACTGTCAAAATCTTCAAAATGAGCAAAAGCACAATGAAATTAATGTTGGAATCATCTTCAAGTTGCTAAAATACACTAATGACAGCAAAAAGTTTGAGTCTACAACATTTAGTTAAGGTGTGAGAGCCAAAATGAACTTTGTATTGCTGTAAACGCGTTTTCAGCACCTGATTGTACACTTCAGGTGAAACTGTCAAAATCTTCAAAATGAGCAAAAGCACAATGAAATTAATGCTGGAATCATCTTCAAGTTGCTAAAATACACTAATGACAGTAAAAAGTTTGAGTCTACAACATTTAGTTAAGGTGTGAGAGCCAAAATGAACTTTGTATTGCTTTAAATGCATTTTCAGCCCGATAGTACACTTCAGGTGAAACTGTCAAAATCTTCAAAATGAGCAAAAGCACAATGAAATTAATGCTGGAATCATCTTCAAGTTGCTAAAATACACTAATGACAGCAAAAAGTTTGAGTCTACAACATTTAGTTAAGGTGTGAGAGCCAAAATGAACTTTGTATTGCTGTAAACGCGTTTTCAGCACCTGATTGTACACTTCAGGTGAAACTGTCAAAATCTTCAAAATGAGCAAAAGCACAATGAAATTAATGCTGGAATCATCTTCAAGTTGCTAAAATACACTAATGACAGCAAAAAGTTTTAGTCTACAATATTTAGTTAAGGTGTGAGAGCCAAAATTAACTTTGTATTGCTTTAAATGCATTTTCAGCCCGATAGTACACTTCAGGTGAAACTGTCAAAATCTTCAAAATGAGCAAAAGCACAATGAAATTAATGCTGGAATCATCTTCAAGTTGCTAAAATACACTAATGACAGCAAAAAGTTTGAGTCTACAATATTTAGTTAAGGTGTGAGAGCCAAAATTAACTTTGTATTGCTTTAAATGCATTTTCAGCCCGATTGGACACTTCAGGTGAAACTGTCAAAATCTTCAAAATGAGCAAAAACACAATGAAATTAATGCTGGAATCTTCTTCAAGTTGCTAAAATACACTAATGACAGTAAAAAGTTTGAGTCTACAACATTTAGTTAAGGTGTGAGAGCCAAAATGAACTTTGTATTGCTGTAAACGCGTTTTCAGCCCTTGATTGTAAACTTCAGGTGAAAGTGTCCAAATCTTCAAAATGAGCAAAAGCACAATGAAATTAATGCTGGAATCATCTTCAAGTTGCTAAAATACACTAATGACAGCAAAAAGTTTGAGTCTACAACATTTAGTTAAGGTGTGAGAGCCAAAATGAACTTTGTATTGCTGTAAACGCGTTTTCAGCACCTGATTGTACACTTCAGGTGAAACTGTCAAATTCTTCAAAATGAGCAAAAGCACAATGAAATTAATGCTGGAAACATCTTCAAGTTTCTAAAATACTCTAATGACAGCAAAAAGTTTGAGTCTACAACATTTAGTTAAGGTGTGAGAGCCAAAATGAACTTTGTATTGCTGTAAACGCGTTTTCAGCACCTGATTGTACACTTCAGGTGAAACTGTCAAAATCTTCAAAATGAGCAAAAGCACAATGAAATTAATCCTGGAATCATCTTCAAGTTGCTAAAATACACTAATGACAGCAAAAAGTTTTAGTCTACAATATTTAGTTAAGGTGTGAGAGCCAAAATGAACTTTGTATTGCTTTAAAATTCATTTTCAACCCGATTGTACACTTCAGGTGAAACTGTCAAAATCTTCAAAATGAGCAAAAGCACAATGAAATTAATGTTGGAATCATCTTCAAGTTGCTAAAATACACTAATGACAGCAAAACGTTTGAGTCTACAACATTTAGTTAAGGTGTGAGAGCCAAAATTAACTTTGTATTGCTTTAAATGCATTTTCAGCCCGATAGTACACTTCAGGTGAAACTGTCAAAATCTTCAAAATGAGCAAAAGCAAAATGAAATTAATGCTGGAATCATCTTCAAGTTGCTAAAATACACTAATGACAGCAAAAAGTTTGAGTCTACAACATTTAGTTAAGGTGTGAGAGCCAAAATGAACTTTGTATTGCTGTAAACGCATTTTCAGCACCTGATTGTACACTTCAGGTGAAACTGTCAAAATCTTCAAAATGAGCAAAAGCACAATGAAATTAATGCTGGAATCATCTTCAAGTTGCTAAAATACACTAATGACATCCAAAAGTTTGAGTCTACAACATTTAGTTAAGGTGTGAGAGCCAAAATGAACTTTGTATTGCTTTAAATGCATTTTCAGCCCGATAGTACACTTCAGGTGAAACTGTCAAAATCTTCAAAATGAGCAAAAGCACAATGAAATTAATGCTGGAATCATCTTCAAGTTGCTAAAATACACTAATGACAGCAAAAAGTTTGAGTCTACAACATTTAGTTAAGGTGTGAGAGCCAAAATGAACTTTGTATTGCTTTAAATGCATTTTCAGCCCGATAGTACACTTCAGGTGAAACTGTCAAAATCTTCAAAATGAGCAAAAGCACAATGAAATTAATGCTGGAATCATCTTCAAGTTGCTAAAATACACTAATGACAGCAAAACGTTTGAGTCTACAACATTTAGTTAAGGTGTGAGAGCCAAAATTAACTTTGTATTGCTTTAAATGCATTTTCAGCCCGAATGTACACTTCAGGTGAAACTGTCAAATTCTTCAAAATGAGCAAAAGCACAATGAAATTAATGCTGGAAACATCTTCAAGTTTCTAAAATACTCTAATGACAGCAAAAAGTTTGAGTCTACAACATTTAGTTAAGGTGTGAGAGCCAAAATGAACTTTGTATTGCTGTAAACGCGTTTTCAGCACCTGATTGTACACTTCAGGTGAAACTGTCAAAATCTTCAAAATGAGCAAAAGCACAATGAAATTAATCCTGGAATCATCTTCAAGTTGCTAAAATACACTAATGACAGCAAAAAGTTTTAGTCTACAATATTTAGTTAAGGTGTGAGAGCCAAAATGAACTTTGTATTGCTTTAAAATTCATTTTCAACCCGATTGTACACTTCAGGTGAAACTGTCAAAATCTTCAAAATGAGCAAAAGCACAATGAAATTAATGTTGGAATCATCTTCAAGTTGCTAAAATACACTAATGACAGCAAAACGTTTGAGTCTACAACATTTAGTTAAGGTGTGAGAGCCAAAATTAACTTTGTATTGCTTTAAATGCATTTTCAGCCCGATAGTACACTTCAGGTGAAACTGTCAAAATCTTCAAAATGAGCAAAAGCAAAATGAAATTAATGCTGGAATCATCTTCAAGTTGCTAAAATACACTAATGACAGCAAAAAGTTTGAGTCTACAACATTTAGTTAAGGTGTGAGAGCCAAAATGAACTTTGTATTGCTGTAAACGCATTTTCAGCACCTGATTGTACACTTCAGGTGAAACTGTCAAAATCTTCAAAATGAGCAAAAGCACAATGAAATTAATGCTGGAATCATCTTCAAGTTGCTAAAATACACTAATGACATCCAAAAGTTTGAGTCTACAACATTTAGTTAAGGTGTGAGAGCCAAAATGAACTTTGTATTGCTTTAAATGCATTTTCAGCCCGATAGTACACTTCAGGTGAAACTGTCAAAATCTTCAAAATGAGCAAAAGCACAATGAAATTAATGCTGGAATCATCTTCAAGTTGCTAAAATACACTAATGACAGCAAAAAGTTTGAGTCTACAACATTTAGTTAAGGTGTGAGAGCCAAAATTAACTTTGTATTGCTGTAAACGCGTTTTCAGCACCTGATTGTACACTTCAGGTGAAACTGTCAAAATCTTCAAAATGAGCAAAAGCACAATGAAATTAATGCTGGAATCATCTTCAAGTTGCTAAAATACACTAATGACAGCAAAAAGTTTGAGTCTACAATATTTAGTTAAGGTGTGAGAGCCAAAATTAACTTTGTATTGCTTTAAATGCATTTTCAGCCCGATAGTACACTTCAGGTGAAACTGTCAAAATCTTCAAAATGAGCAAAAGCACAATGAAATTAATGCTGGAATCATCTTCAAGTTGCTAAAATACACTAATGACAGCAAAAAGTTTGAGTCTACAATATTTAGTTAAGGTGTGAGAGCCAAAATTAACTTTGTATTGCTTTAAATGCATTTTCATCCCGATTGGACACTTCAGGTGAAACTGTCAAAATCTTCAAAATGAACAAAAGCACAATGAAATTAATGCTGGAATCATCTTCAAGTTGCTAAAATACACTAATGACAGTAAAAAGTTTGAGTCTACAACATTTAGTTAAGGTGTGAGAGCCAAAATGAACTTTGTATTGCTTTAAATGCATTTTCAGCCCGATAGTACACTTCAGGTGAAACTGTCAAAATCTTCAAAATGAGCAAAAGCACAATGAAATTAATGCTGGAATCATCTTCAAGTTGCTAAAATACACTAATGACAGCAAAAAGTTTGAGTCTACAACACTTAGTTAAGGTGTGAGAGCCAAAATGAACTTTGTATTGCTGTAAACGCGTTTTCAGCACCTGATTGTACACTTCAGGTGAAACTGTCAAAATCTTCAAAATGAGCAAAAGCACAATGAAATTAATGCTGGAATCATCTTCAAGTTGCTAAAATACACTAATGACAGCAAAAAGTTTGAGTCTACAATATTTAGTTAAGGTGTGAGAGCCAAAATTAACTTTGTATTGCTTTAAATGCATTTTCATCCCGATTGGACACTTCAGGTGAAACTGTCAAAATCTTCAAAATGAGCAAAAGCACAATGAAATTAATGCTGGAATCATCTTCAAGTTGCTAAAATACACTAATGACAGCAAAACGTTCGAGTCTACAACATTTAGTTAAGGTGTGAGAGCCAAAATTAACTTTGTATTGCTTTAAATGCATTTTCAGCCCGATAGTACACTTCAGGTGAAACTGTCAAAATCTTCAAAATGAGCAAAAGCACAATGAAATTAATGCTGGAATCATCTTCAAGTTGCTAAAATACACTAATGACAGCAAAAAGTTTGAGTCTACAACATTTAGTTAAGGTTTGAGCGCCTAAATTAACTTTTTATTGCTTTAAACGCATTTTCAGCCCTTGATTGTACACTTCAGGTGAAAGTGTCAAAATCTTCAAAATGAACAAAAACACAATGAAATTAATGCTGGAATCATCTTCAAGTTGCTAAAATACACCAATGACAGCAAAACGTTTGAGTCTACAACATTTAGTTAAGGTGTGAGAGCCTAAATGAACTTTGTATTGCTTTAAATGCGTTTTCAGCCCCTGATTGTACACTTCAGGTGAAACTGTCAAAATCTTCAAAATGAGCAAAAGCACAATGAAATTAATGCTGGAATCATCTTCAAGTTGCTAAAATACACTAATGACAGTAAAAAGTTTGAGTCTACAACATTTAGTTAAGGTGTGAGAGCCAAAATTAACTTTGTATTGCTTTAAATGCATTTTCAGCCCGATAGTACACTTCAGGTGAAACTGTCAAAATCTTCAAAATGAGCAAAAGCACAATTAAATTAATGCTGGAATCTTCTTCAAGTTGCTAAAATACACTAATGACAGCAAAAAGTTTGAGTCTACAACATTTAGTTAAGGTGTGAGAGCCAAAATGAACTTTGTATTGCTGTAAACGCGTTTTCAGCACCTGATTGTACACTTCAGGTGAAACTGTCAAATTCTTCAAAATGAGCAAAAGCACAATGAAATTAATGCTGGAAACATCTTCAAGTTTCTAAAATACTCTAATGACAGCAAAAAGTTTGAGTCTACAATATTTAGTTAAGGTGTGAGAGCCAAAATTAACTTTGTATTGCTGTAAACGCGTTTTCAGCACCTGATTGTACACTTCAGGTGAAACTGTCAAAATCTTCAAAATGAGCAAAAGCACAATGAAATTAATGCTGGAATCATCTTCAAGTTGCTAAAATACACTAATGACAGCAAAAAGTTTGACTCTACAATATTTAGTTAAGGTGTGAGACCCAAAATGAACTTTGTATTGCTTTAAAATTCATTTTCAACCCGATTGTACACTTCAGGTGAAACTGTCAAAATCTTCAAAATGAGCAAAAGCACAATGAAATTAATGCTGGAATCATCTTCAAGTTGCTAAAATACACTAATGACAGCAAAAAGTTTGAGTCTACAACATTTAGTTAAGGTGTGAGAGCCAAAATGAACTTTGTATTGCTTTAAATGCATTTTCAGCCCGATAGTACACTTCAGGTGAAACTGTCAAAATCTTCAAAATGAGCAAAAGCAAAATGAAATTAATGCTGGAATCATCTTCAAGTTGCAAAAATGCACTAATGACAGCAAAAAGTTTGAGTCTACAACATTTAGTTAAGGTGTGAGAGCCAAAATGAACTTTGTATTGCTGTAAACGCGTTTTCAGCACCTGATTGTACACTTCAGGTGAAACTGTCAAAATCTTCAAAATGAGCAAAAGCACAATGAAATTAATGCTGGAATCATCTTCAAGTTGCTAAAATACACTAATGACATCCAAAAGTTTTAGTCTACAATATTTAGTTAAGGTGTGAGAGCCAAAATTAACTTTGTATTGCTTTAAATGCATTTTCAGCCCGATAGTACACTTCAGGTGAAACTGTCAAAATCTTCAAAATGAGCAAAAGCACAATGAAATTAATGCTGGAATCATCTTCAAGTTGCTAAAATACACTAATGACAGCAAAAAGTTTGAGTCTACAACATTTAGTTAAGGTGTGAGAGCCAAAATGAACTTTGTATTGCTTTAAATGCATTTTCAGCCCGATAGTACACTTCAGGTGAAACTGTCAAAATCTTCAAAATGAGCAAAAGCACAATGAAATTAATGCTGGAATCATCTTCAAGTTGCTAAAATACACTAATGACAGCAAAACGTTTGAGTCTACAACATTTAGTTAAGGTGTGAGAGCCAAAATTAACTTTGTATTGCTTTAAATGCATTTTCAGCCCGAATGTACACTTCAGGTGAAACTGTCAAATTCTTCAAAATGAGCAAAAGCACAATGAAATTAATGCTGGAAACATCTTCAAGTTTCTAAAATACTCTAATGACAGCAAAAAGTTTGAGTCTACAACATTTAGTTAAGGTGTGAGAGCCAAAATGAACTTTGTATTGCTGTAAACGCGTTTTCAGCACCTGATTGTACACTTCAGGTGAAACTGTCAAAATCTTCAAAATGAGCAAAAGCACAATGAAATTAATCCTGGAATCATCTTCAAGTTGCTAAAATACACTAATGACAGCAAAAAGTTTTAGTCTACAATATTTAGTTAAGGTGTGAGAGCCAAAATGAACTTTGTATTGCTTTAAAATTCATTTTCAACCCGATTGTACACTTCAGGTGAAACTGTCAAAATCTTCAAAATGAGCAAAAGCACAATGAAATTAATGTTGGAATCATCTTCAAGTTGCTAAAATACACTAATGACAGCAAAACGTTTGAGTCTACAACATTTAGTTAAGGTGTGAGAGCCAAAATTAACTTTGTATTGCTTTAAATGCATTTTCAGCCCGATAGTACACTTCAGGTGAAACTGTCAAAATCTTCAAAATGAGCAAAAGCAAAATGAAATTAATGCTGGAATCATCTTCAAGTTGCTAAAATACACTAATGACAGCAAAAAGTTTGAGTCTACAACATTTAGTTAAGGTGTGAGAGCCAAAATGAACTTTGTATTGCTGTAAACGCATTTTCAGCACCTGATTGTACACTTCAGGTGAAACTGTCAAAATCTTCAAAATGAGCAAAAGCACAATGAAATTAATGCTGGAATCATCTTCAAGTTGCTAAAATACACTAATGACATCCAAAAGTTTGAGTCTACAACATTTAGTTAAGGTGTGAGAGCCAAAATGAACTTTGTATTGCTTTAAATGCATTTTCAGCCCGATAGTACACTTCAGGTGAAACTGTCAAAATCTTCAAAATGAGCAAAAGCACAATGAAATTAATGCTGGAATCATCTTCAAGTTGCTAAAATACACTAATGACAGCAAAAAGTTTGAGTCTACAACATTTAGTTAAGGTGTGAGAGCCAAAATGAACTTTGTATTGCTGTAAACGCGTTTTCAGCACCTGATTGTACACTTCAGGTGAAACTGTCAAAATCTTCAAAATGAGCAAAAGCACAATGAAATTAATGCTGGAATCATCTTCAAGTTGCTAAAATACACTAATGACAGCAAAACGTTTGAGTCTACAACATTTAGTTAAGGTGTGAGAGCCAAAATTAACTTTGTATTGCTTTAAATGCATTTTCAGCCCGAATGTACACTTCAGGTGAAACTGTCAAATTCTTCAAAATGAGCAAAAGCACAATGAAATTAATGCTGGAAACATCTTCAAGTTTCTAAAATACTCTAATGACAGCAAAAAGTTTGAGTCTACAACATTTAGTTAAGGTGTGAGAGCCAAAATGAACTTTGTATTGCTGTAAACGCGTTTTCAGCACCTGATTGTACACTTCAGGTGAAACTGTCAAAATCTTCAAAATGAGCAAAAGCACAATGAAATTAATCCTGGAATCATCTTCAAGTTGCTAAAATACACTAATGACAGCAAAAAGTTTTAGTCTACAATATTTAGTTAAGGTGTGAGAGCCAAAATGAACTTTGTATTGCTTTAAAATTCATTTTCAACCCGATTGTACACTTCAGGTGAAACTGTCAAAATCTTCAAAATGAGCAAAAGCACAATGAAATTAATGTTGGAATCATCTTCAAGTTGCTAAAATACACTAATGACAGCAAAACGTTTGAGTCTACAACATTTAGTTAAGGTGTGAGAGCCAAAATTAACTTTGTATTGCTTTAAATGCATTTTCAGCCCGATAGTACACTTCAGGTGAAACTGTCAAAATCTTCAAAATGAGCAAAAGCAAAATGAAATTAATGCTGGAATCATCTTCAAGTTGCTAAAATACACTAATGACAGCAAAAAGTTTGAGTCTACAACATTTAGTTAAGGTGTGAGAGCCAAAATGAACTTTGTATTGCTGTAAACGCATTTTCAGCACCTGATTGTACACTTCAGGTGAAACTGTCAAAATCTTCAAAATGAGCAAAAGCACAATGAAATTAATGCTGGAATCATCTTCAAGTTGCTAAAATACACTAATGACATCCAAAAGTTTGAGTCTACAACATTTAGTTAAGGTGTGAGAGCCAAAATGAACTTTGTATTGCTTTAAATGCATTTTCAGCCCGATAGTACACTTCAGGTGAAACTGTCAAAATCTTCAAAATGAGCAAAAGCACAATGAAATTAATGCTGGAATCATCTTCAAGTTGCTAAAATACACTAATGACAGCAAAAAGTTTGAGTCTACAACATTTAGTTAAGGTGTGAGAGCCAAAATGAACTTTGTATTGCTGTAAACGCGTTTTCAGCACCTGATTGTACACTTCAGGTGAAACTGTCAAAATCTTCAAAATGAGCAAAAGCACAATGAAATTAATGCTGGAATCATCTTCAAGTTGCTAAAATACACTAATGACAGCAAAAAGTTTGAGTCTACAATATTTAGTTAAGGTGTGAGAGCCAAAATTAACTTTGTATTGCTTTAAATGCATTTTCAGCCCGATAGTACACTTCAGGTGAAACTGTCAAAATCTTCAAAATGAGCAAAAGCACAATGAAATTAATGCTGGAATCATCTTCAAGTTGCTAAAATACACTAATGACAGCAAAAAGTTTGAGTCTACAATATTTAGTTAAGGTGTGAGAGCCAAAATTAACTTTGTATTGCTTTAAATGCATTTTCAGCCCGATTGGACACTTCAGGTGAAACTGTCAAAATCTTCAAAATGAGCAAAAACACAATGAAATTAATGCTGGAATCATCTTCAAGTTGCTAAAATACACTAATGACAGTAAAAAGTTTGAGTCTACAACATTTAGTTAAGGTGTGAGAGCCAAAATGAACTTTGTATTGCTTTAAATGCATTTTCAGCCCGAATGTACACTTCAGGTGAAACTGTCAAATTCTTCAAAATGAGCAAAAGCACAATGAAATTAATGCTGGAAACATCTTCAAGTTTCTAAAATACTCTAATGACAGCAAAAAGTTTGAGTCTACAACATTTAGTTAAGGTGTGAGAGCCAAAATGAACTTTGTATTGCTGTAAACGCGTTTTCAGCACCTGATTGTACACTTCAGGTGAAACTGTCAAAATCTTCAAAATGAGCAAAAGCACAATGAAATTAATGCTGGAATCATCTTCAAGTTGCTAAAATACACTAATGACAGCAAAAAGTTTGAGTCTACAACATTTAGTTAAGGTGTGAGAGCCTAAATGAACTTTGTATTGCTTTAAACGCGTTTTCAGCCCCTGATTGTACACTTCAGGTGAAACTGTCAAAATCTTCAAAATGAGCAAAAGCACAATGAAATTAATGCTGGAATCATCTTCAAGTTGCTAAAATACACTAATGACAGTAAAAAGTTTGAGTCTACAACATTTAGTTAAGGTGTGAGAGCCAAAATGAACTTTGTATTGCTTTAAATGCATTTTCAGCCCGATAGTACACTTCAGGTGAAACTGTCAAAATCTTCAAAATGAGCAAAAGCACAATGAAATTAATGCTGGAATCATCTTCAAGTTGCTAAAATACACTAATGGCAGCAAAAAGTTTGAGTCTACAACATTTAGTTAAGGTGTGACAGCCAAAATGAACTTTGTATTGCTGTAAACGCGTTTTCAGCACCTGATTGTACACTTCAGGTGAAACTGTCAAAATCTTCAAAATGAGCAAAAGCACAATGAAATTAATGCTGGAATCATCTTCAAGTTGCTAAAATACACTAATGACAGCAAAAAGTTTGAGTCTACAATATTTAGTTAAGGTGTGAGAGCCAAAATGAACTTTGTATTGCTTTAAATGCATTTTCAGCCCGATTGGACACTTCAGGTGAAACTGTCAAAATCTTCAAAATGAGCAAAAGCACAATGAAATTAATGCTGGAATCATCTTCAAGTTGCTAAAATACACTAATGACAGCAAAAAGTTTGAGTCTACAACATTTAGTTAAGGTGTGAGAGCCTAAATTAACTTTGTATTGCTTTAAACGCGTTGTCAGCCCCTGATTGTACACTTCAGGTGAAACTGTCAAAATCTTCAAAATGAGCAAAAGCACAATGAAATTAATGCTGGAATCATCTTCAAGTTGCTAAAATACACTAATGACAGTAAAAAGTTTGAGTCTACAACATTTAGTTAAGGTGTGAGAGCCAAAATGAACTTTGTATTGCTTTAAATGCATTTTCAGCCCGAATGTACACTTCAGGTGAAACTGTCAAATTCTTCAAAATGAGCAAAAGCACAATGAAATTAATCCTGGAATCATCTTCAAGTTGCTAAAATACACTAATGACAGCAAAAAGTTTGAGTCTACAACATTTAGTTAAGGTGAGAGAGCCAAAATGAACTTTGTATTGCTTTAAATGCATTTTCAGCCCGATAGTACACTTCAGGTGAAACTGTCAAAATCTTCAAAATGAGCAAAAGCACAATGAAATTAATGCTGGAATCATCTTCAAGTTGCTAAAATACACTAATGACAGCAAAAAGTTTGAGTCTACAACATTTAGTTAAGGTGTGAGAGCCAAAATGAACTTTGTATTGCTGTAAACGCATTTTCAGCACCTGATTGTACACTTCAGGTGAAACTGTCAAAATCTTCAAAATGAGCAAAAGCACAATGAAATTAATGCTGGAATCATCTTCAAGTTGCTAAAATACACTAATGACATCCAAAAGTTTGAGTCTACAACATTTAGTTAAGGAGTGAAAGCCAAAATTAACTTTGTATTGCTTTAAATGCATTTTCATCCCGATTGGACACTTCAGGTGAAACTGTCAAAATCTTCAAAATGAACAAAAGCACAATGAAATTAATGCTGGAATCATCTTCAAGTTGCTAAAATACACTAATGACAGTAAAAAGTTTGAGTCTACAACATTTAGTTAAGGTGTGAGAGCCAAAATGAACTTTGTATTGCTTTAAATGCATTTTCAGCCCGAATGTACACTTCAGGTGAAACTGTCAAAAACTTCAAAATGAGCAAAAGCACAATGAAATTAATGCTGGAAACATCTTCAAGTTTCTAAAATACTCCAATGACAGCAAAAAGTTTGAGTCTACAACATTTAGTTAAGGTGTGAGAGCCAAAATGAACTTTGTATTGCTGTAAACGCGTTTTCAGCACCTGATTGTACACTTCAGGTGAAACTGTCAAAATCTTCAAAATGAGCAAAAGCACAATGAAATTAATGCTGGAATCATCTTCAAGTTGCTAAAATACACTAATGACAGCAAAAAGTTTGAGTCTACAACATTTAGTTAAGGTGTGAGAGCCAAAATGAACTTTGTATTGCTTTAAATGCATTTTCAGCCCGATAGTACACTTCAGGTGAAACTGTCAAAATCTTCAAAATGAGCAAAAGCACAATGAAATGAATGCTGGAATCATCTTCAAGTTGCTAAAATACACTAATGACAGCAAAAAGTTTGAGTCTACAACATTTAGTTAAGGTGTGAGAGCCAAAATGAACTTTGTATTGCTGTAAACGCGTTTTCAGCACCTGATTGTACACTTCAGGTGAAACTGTCAAAATCTTCAAAATGAGCAAAAGCACAATGAAATTAATGCTGGAATCATCTTCAAGTTGCTAAAATACACTAATGACAGTAAAAAGTTTGAGTCTACAACATTTAGTTAAGGTGTGAGAGCCAAAATGAACTTTGTATTGCTTTAAATGCATTTTCAGCCCGAATGTACACTTCAGGTGAAACTGTCAAATTCTTCAAAATGAGCAAAAGCACAATGAAATTAATGCTGGAAACATCTTCAAGTTTCTAAAATACTCTAATGACAGCAAAAAGTTTGAGTCTACAACATTTAGTTAAGGTGTGAGAGCCAAAATGAACTTTGTATTGCTGTAAACGCGTTTTCAGCACCTGATTGTACACTTCAGGTGAAACTGTCAAAATCTTCAAAATGAGCAAAAGCACAATGAAATTAATCCTGGAATCATCTTCAAGTTGCTAAAATACACTAATGACAGCAAAAAGTTTTAGTCTACAATATTTAGTTAAGGTGTGAGAGCCAAAATGAACTTTGTATTGCTTTAAAATTCATTTTCAGCCCGATTGTACACTTCAGGTGAAACTGTCAAAATCTTCAAAATGAGCAAAAGCACAATTAAATTAATGTTGGAATCATCTTCAAGTTGCTAAAATACACTAATGACAGCAAAAAGTTTGAGTCTACAACATTTAGTTAAGGTGTGAGAGCCTAAATGAACTTTTTATTGCTTTAAACGCGTTTTCAGCCCTTGATTGTACAATTCAGGTGAAACTGTCAAAATCTTCAAAATGAGCAAAAGCACAATGAAATTAATGCTGGAATCATCTTCAAGTTGCTAAAATACACTAATGACAACAAAAAGTTTGAGTCTACAACATTTAGTTAAGGTGTGAGAGCCTAAATGAACTTTGTATTGCTGTAAACGCGTTTTCAGCACCTGAATGTACACTTCTGGTGAAACTGTCAAAATCTTCAAAATGAGCAAAAGCACAATGAAATTAATGCTGGAATCATCTTCAAGTTGCTAAAATACACTAATGACAGCAAAAAGTTTGAGTCTACAACATTTAGTTAAGGTGTGAGAGCCTAAATGAACTTTTTATTGCTTTAAACGCGTTTTCAGCCCTTGATTGTACAATTCAGGTGAAACTGTCAAAATCTTCAAAATGAGCAAAAGCACAATGAAATTAATGCTGGAATCATCTTCAAGTTGCTAAAATACACTAATGACAGCAAAAAGTTTGAGTCTACAACATTTAGTTAAGGTGTGAGAGCCTAAATGAACTTTGTATTGCTGTAAACGCGTTTTCAGCACCTGAATGTACACTTCTGGTGAAACTGTCAAAATCTTCAAAATGAGCAAAAGCACAATGAAATTAATGCTGGAATCATCTTCAAGTTGCTAAAATACACTAATGACAGCAAAAAGTTTGAGTCTACAACATTTAGTTAAGGTGTGAGAGCCAAAATGAACTTTGTATTGCTTTAAATGCATTTTCAGCCCGATAGTACACTTCAGGTGAAACTGTCAAAATCTTCAAAATGAGCAAAAGCACAATTAAATTAATGCTGGAATCATCTTCAAGTTGCTAAAATGCACTAATGACAGCAAAAAGTTTGAGTCTACAACATTTAGTTAAGGTGTGAGAGCCTAAATGAACTTTGTATTGCTTTAAACGCGTTTTCAGCCCCTGATTGTACACTTCAGGTGAAACTGTCAAAATCTTCAAAATGAGCAAAAGCACAATGAAATTAATGCTGGAATCATCTTCAAGTTGCTAAAATACACTAATGACAGCAAAAAGTTTGAGTCTACAACATTTAGTTAAGGTGTGAGAGCCTAAATTAACTTTGTATTGCTTTAAACGCGTTTTCAGCCCCTGATTGTACACTTCAGGTGAAACTGTCAATATCTTCAAAATTAGCAAAAGCACAATGAAATTAATGCTGGAATCATCTTCAAGTTGCTAAAATACACTAATGACAGTAAAAAGTTTGAGTCTACAACATTTAGTTAAGGTGTGAGAGCCAAAATGAACTTTGTATTGCTTTAAATGCATTTTCAGCCCGATAGTACACTTCAGGTGAAACTGTCAACATCTTCAAAATGAGCAAAAGCACAATGAAATTAATGCTGGAATCATCTTCAAGTTGCTAAAATACACTAATGACAGCAAAAAGTTTGAGTCTACAACATTTAGTTAAGGTGTGAGAGCCAAAATGAACTTTTTATTGCTTTAAACGCGTTTTCAGCCCTTGATTGTACAATTCAGGTGAAACTGTCAAAATCTTCAAAATGAGCAAAAGCACAATGAAATTAATGCTGGAATCATCTTCAAGTTGCTAAAATACACTAATGACAGCAACAAGTTTGAGTCTACAACATTTAGTTAAGGTGTGAGAGCCAAAATGAACTTTGTATTGCTGTAAACGCGTTTTCAGCACCTGATTGTACACTTCAGGTGAAACTGTCAAAATCTTCAAAATGAGCAAAAGCACAATGAAATTATTGCTGGAAACATCTTCAAGTTTCTAAAATACTCTAATGACAGCAAAAAGTTTGAGTCTACAACATTTAGTTAAGGTGTGAGAGCCAAAATGAACTTTGTATTGCTGTAAACGCGTTTTCAGCACCTGATTGTACACTTCAGGTGAAACTGTCAAAATCTTCAAAATGAGCAAAAGCACAATGAAATTAATGCTGGAATCATCTTCAAGTTGCTAAAATACACTAATGACAGCAAAAAGTTTGAGTCTACAACATTTAGTTAAGGTGTGAGAGCCAAAATGAACTTTGTATTGCTGTAAACGCGTTTTCAGCACCTGATTGTACACTTCAGGTGAAAATGTCAAAATCTTCAAAATGAGCAAAAGCACAATGAAATTAATGTTGGAATCATCTTCAAGTTGCTAAAATACACTAATGACAGCAAAAAGTTTGAGTCTACAACATTTAGTTAAGGTTTGAGCGCCTAAATTAACTTTTTATTGCTTTAAACGCGTTTTCAGCCCTTGATTGTAAACTTCAGGTGAAAGTGTCAAAATCTTCAAAATGAACAAAAGCACAATGAAATTAATGCTGGAATCATCTTCAAGTTGCTAAAATACACTAATGACAGCAAAAAGTTTGAGTCTACAACATTTAGTTAAGGTGTGAGAGCCAAAATGAACTTTGTATTGCTGTAAACGCGTTTTCAGCACCTGATTGTACAATTCAGGTGAAACTGTCAAAATCTTCAAAATGAGCAAAAGCACAATGAAATTAATGCTGGAATCATCTTCAAGTTGCTAAAATACACTAATGACAGCAAAAAGTTTGAGTCTACAACATTTAGTTAAGGTGTGAGAGCCTAAATTAACTTTGTATTGCTTTAAACGCGTTGTCAGCCCCTGATTGTACACTTCAGGTGAAACTGTCAAAATCTTCAAAATGAGCAAAAGCACAATGAAATTAATGCTGGAATCATCTTCAAGTTGCTAAAATACACTAATGACAGTAAAAAGTTTGAGTCTACAACATTTAGTTAAGGTGTGAGAGCCAAAATGAACTTTGTATTGCTTTAAATGCATTTTCAGCCCGATAGTACACTTCAGGTGAAACTGTCAAAATCTTCAAAATGAGCAAAAGCACAATGAAATTAATGCTGGAATCATCTTCAAGTTGCTAAAATACACTAATGACAGCAAAAAGTTTGAGTCTACAACATTTAGTTAAGGTGTGAGAGCCTAAATGAACTTTGTATTGCTGTAAACGCGTTTTCAGCACCTGATTGTACAATTCAGGTGAAACTGTCAAAATCTTCAAAATGAGCAAAAGCACAATGAAATTAATGCTGGAATCATCTTCAAGTTGCTAAAATACACTAATGACAGCAAAAAGTTTGAGTCTACAACATTTAGTTAAGGTGTGAGAGCCTAAATGAACTTTGTATTGCTTTAAACGCGTTTTCAGCCCCTGATTGTACACTTCAGGTGAAAATGTCAAAATCTTCAAAATGAGCAAAAGCACAATGAAATTAATGTTGGAATCATCTTCAAGTTGCTAAAATACACTAATGACAGCAAAAAGTTTGAGTCTACAACATTTAGTTAAGGTTTGAGCGCCTAAATTAACTTTTTATTGCTTTAAACGCGTTTTCAGTCCTTGATTGTAAACTTCAGGTGAAAGTGTCAAAATCTTCAAAATGAACAAAAGCACAATGAAATTAATGCTGGAATCATCTTCAAGTTGCTAAAATACACTAATGACAGCAAAAAGTTTGAGTCTACAACATTTAGTTAAGGTGTGAGAGCCAAAATGAACTTTGTATTGCTGTAAACGCGTTTTCAGCACCTGATTGTACAATTCAGGTGAAACTGTCAAAATCTTCAAAATGAGCAAAAGCACAATGAAATTAATGCTGGAATCATCTTCAAGTTGCTAAAATACACTAATGACAGCAAAAAGTTTGAGTCTACAACATTTAGTTAAGGTGTGAGAGCCTAAATGAACTTTGTATTGCTTTAAATGCGTTTTCAGCCCCTGATTGTACACTTCAGGTGAAATTGTCAAAATCTTCAAAATGAGCAAAAGCACAATGAAATTAATGCTGGAATCATCTTCAAGTTGCTAAAATACACTAATAACAGCAACAAGTTTGAGTCTACAACATTTAGTTAAGGTGTGAGAGCCTAAATGAACTTTGTATTGCTTTAAATGCATTTTCAGCCCGATTGTACACTTCAGGTAAAACTGTCAAAATCTTCAAAATGAGCAAAAGCACAATGAAATTAATGCTGGAATCATCTTCAAGTTGCTAAAATACACTAATGACAGCAACAAGTTTGAGTCTACAACATTTAGTTAAGGTGTGAGAGCCAAAATGAACTTTGTATTGCTGTAAACGCGTTTTCAGCACCTGAAAGTACACTTCAGATGAAACTGTCAAAATCTTCAAAATGAGCAAAAGCACAATGAAATTAATGCTGGAATCATCTTCAAGTTGCTAAAATACACTAATGACAGCAAAAAGTTTGAGTCTACAACATTTAGTTAAGGTGTGAGAGCCTAAATGAACTTTGTATTGCTTTAAACGCGTTTTCAGCCCCTGATTGTACACTTCAGGTGAAACTGTCAAAATCTTCAAAATGAGCAAAAGCACAATGAAATTAATGCTGGAATCATCTTCAAGTTGCTAAAATACACTAATGACAGTAAAAAGTTTGAGTCTACAACATTTAGTTAAGGTGTGAGAGCCAAAATGAACTTTGTATTGCTTTAAATGCATTTTCAGCCCGATAGTACACTTCAGGTGAAACTGTCAAAATCTTCAAAATGAGCAAAAGCACAATGAAATTAATGCTGGAATCATCTTCAAGTTGCTAAAATACACTAATGGCAGCAAAAAGTTTGAGTCTACAACATTTAGTTAAGGTGTGACAGCCAAAATGAACTTTGTATTGCTGTAAACGCGTTTTCAGCACCTGATTGTACACTTCAGGTGAAACTGTCAAAATCTTCAAAATGAGCAAAAGCACAATGAAATTAATGCTGGAATCATCTTCAAGTTGCTAAAATACACTAATGACAGCAAAAAGTTTGAGTCTACAATATTTAGTTAAGGTGTGAGAGCCAAAATGAACTTTGTATTGCTTTAAATGCATTTTCAGCCCGATTGGACACTTCAGGTGAAACTGTCAAAAACTTCAAAATGAGCAAAAGCACAATGAAATTAATCCTGGAATCATCTTCAAGTTGCTAAAATACACTAATGACAGCAAAAAGTTTGAGTCTACAACATTTAGTTAAGGTGAGAGAGCCAAAATGAACTTTGTATTGCTTTAAATGCATTTTCAGCCCGATAGTACACTTCAGGTGAAACTGTCAAAATCTTCAAAATGAGCAAAAGCACAATGAAATTAATCCTGGAATCATCTTCAAGTTGCTAAAATACACTAATGACAGCAAAAAGTTTGAGTCTACAACATTTAGTTAAGGTGTGAGAGCCAAAATGAACTTTGTATTGCTGTAAACGCATTTTCAGCACCTGATTGTACACTTCAGGTGAAACTGTCAAAATCTTCAAAATGAGCAAAAGCACAATGAAATTAATGCTGGAATCATCTTCAAGTTGCTAAAATACACTAATGACATCCAAAAGTTTGAGTCTACAACATTTAGTTAAGGAGTGAAAGCCAAAATTAACTTTGTATTGCTTTAAATGCATTTTCATCCCGATTGGACACTTCAGGTGAAACTGTCAAAATCTTCAAAATGAACAAAAGCACAATGAAATTAATGCTGGAATCATCTTCAAGTTGCTAAAATACACTAATGACAGTAAAAAGTTTGAGTCTACAACATTTAGTTAAGGTGTGAGAGCCAAAATGAACTTTGTATTGCTTTAAATGCATTTTCAGCCCGAATGTACACTTCAGGTGAAACTGTCAAAAACTTCAAAATGAGCAAAAGCACAATGAAATTAATGCTGGAAACATCTTCAAGTTTCTAAAATACTCTAATGACAGCAAAAAGTTTGAGTCTACAACATTTAGTTAAGGTGTGAGAGCCAAAATGAACTTTGTATTGCTGTAAACGCGTTTTCAGCACCTGATTGTACACTTCAGGTGAAACTGTCAAAATCTTCAAAATGAGCAAAAGCACAATGAAATTAATGCTGGAATCATCTTCAAGTTGCTAAAATACACTAATGACAGCAAAAAGTTTGAGTCTACAACATTTAGTTAAGGTGTGAGAGCCAAAATGAACTTTGTATTGCTTTAAATGCATTTTCAGCCCGATAGTACACTTCAGGTGAAACTGTCAAAATCTTCAAAATGAGCAAAAGCACAATGAAATGAATGCTGGAATCATCTTCAAGTTGCTAAAATACACTAATGACAGCAAAAAGTTTGAGTCTACAACATTTAGTTAAGGTGTGAGAGCCAAAATGAACTTTGTATTGCTGTAAACGCGTTTTCAGCACCTGATTGTACACTTCAGGTGAAACTGTCAAAATCTTCAAAATGAGCAAAAGCACAATGAAATTAATGCTGGAATCATCTTCAAGTTGCTAAAATACACTAATGACAGTAAAAAGTTTGAGTCTACAACATTTAGTTAAGGTGTGAGAGCCAAAATGAACTTTTTATTGCTTTAAACGCGTTTTCAGCCCTTGATTGTACAATTCAGGTGAAACTGTCAAAATCTTCAAAATGAGCAAAAGCACAATGAAATTAATGCTGGAATCATCTTCAAGTTGCTAAAATACACTAATGACAACAAAAAGTTTGAGTCTACAACATTTAGTTAAGGTGTGAGAGCCTAAATGAACTTTGTATTGCTGTAAACGCGTTTTCAGCACCTGAATGTACACTTCTGGTGAAACTGTCAAAATCTTCAAAATGAGCAAAAGCACAATGAAATTAATGCTGGAATCATCTTCAAGTTGCTAAAATACACTAGTGACAGCAAAAAGTTTGAGTCTACAACATTTAGTTAAGGTGTGAGAGCCTAAATGAACTTTTTATTGCTTTAAACGCGTTTTCAGCCCTTGATTGTACAATTCAGGTGAAACTGTCAAAATCTTCAAAATGAGCAAAAGCACAATGAAATTAATGCTGGAATCATCTTCAAGTTGCTAAAATACACTAATGACAGCAAAAAGTTTGAGTCTACAACATTTAGTTAAGGTGTGAGAGCCTAAATGAACTTTGTATTGCTGTAAACGCGTTTTCAGCACCTGAATGTACACTTCTGGTGAAACTGTCAAAATCTTCAAAATGAGCAAAAGCACAATGAAATTAATGCTGGAATCATCTTCAAGTTGCTAAAATACACTAATGACAGCAAAAAGTTTGAGTCTACAACATTTAGTTAAGGTGTGAGAGCCAAAATGAACTTTGTATTGCTTTAAATGCATTTTCAGCCCGATAGTACACTTCAGGTGAAACTGTCAAAATCTTCAAAATGAGCAAAAGCACAATTAAATTAATGCTGGAATCATCTTCAAGTTGCTAAAATGCACTAATGACAGCAAAAAGTTTGAGTCTACAACATTTAGTTAAGGTGTGAGAGCCTAAATGAACTTTGTATTGCTTTAAACGCGTTTTCAGCCCCTGATTGTACACTTCAGGTGAAACTGTCAAAATCTTCAAAATGAGCAAAAGCACAATGAAATTAATGCTGGAATCATCTTCAAGTTGCTAAAATACACTAATGACAGCAAAAAGTTTGAGTCTACAACATTTAGTTAAGGTGTGAGAGCCTAAATTAACTTTGTATTGCTTTAAACGCGTTTTCAGCCCCTGATTGTACACTTCAGGTGAAACTGTCAATATCTTCAAAATTAGCAAAAGCACAATGAAATTAATGTTGGAATCATCTTCAAGTTGCTAAAATACACTAATGACAGCAAAAAGTTTGAGTCTACAACATTTAGTTAAGGTTTGAGCGCCTAAATTAACTTTTTATTGCTTTAAACGCGTTTTCAGCCCTTGATTGTAAACTTCAGGTGAAAGTGTCAAAATCTTCAAAATGAACAAAAGCACAATGAAATTAATGCTGGAATCATCTTCAAGTTGCTAAAATACACTAATGACAGCAAAAAGTTTGAGTCTACAACATTTAGTTAAGGTGTGAGAGCCAAAATGAACTTTGTATTGCTGTAAACGCGTTTTCAGCACCTGATTGTACAATTCAGGTGAAACTGTCAAAATCTTCAAAATGAGCAAAAGCACAATGAAATTAATGCTGGAATCATCTTCAAGTTGCTAAAATACACTAATGACAGCAAAAAGTTTGAGTCTACAACATTTAGTTAAGGTGTGAGAGCCTAAATTAACTTTGTATTGCTTTAAACGCGTTGTCAGCCCCTGATTGTACACTTCAGGTGAAACTGTCAAAATCTTCAAAATGAGCAAAAGCACAATGAAATTAATGCTGGAATCATCTTCAAGTTGCTAAAATACACTAATGACAGTAAAAAGTTTGAGTCTACAACATTTAGTTAAGGTGTGAGAGCCAAAATGAACTTTGTATTGCTTTAAATGCATTTTCAGCCCGATAGTACACTTCAGGTGAAACTGTCAAAATCTTCAAAATGAGCAAAAGCACAATGAAATTAATGCTGGAATCATCTTCAAGTTGCTAAAATACACTAATGACAGCAAAAAGTTTGAGTCTACAACATTTAGTTAAGGTGTGAGAGCCTAAATGAACTTTGTATTGCTGTAAACGCGTTTTCAGCACCTGATTGTACAATTCAGGTGAAACTGTCAAAATCTTCAAAATGAGCAAAAGCACAATGAAATTAATGCTGGAATCATCTTCAAGTTGCTAAAATACACTAATGACAGCAAAAAGTTTGAGTCTACAACATTTAGTTAAGGTGTGAGAGCCTAAATGAACTTTGTATTGCTTTAAACGCGTTTTCAGCCCCTGATTGTACACTTCAGGTGAAAATGTCAAAATCTTCAAAATGAGCAAAAGCACAATGAAATTAATGTTGGAATCATCTTCAAGTTGCTAAAATACACTAATGACAGCAAAAAGTTTGAGTCTACAACATTTAGTTAAGGTTTGAGCGCCTAAATTAACTTTTTATTGCTTTAAACGCGTTTTCAGTCCTTGATTGTAAACTTCAGGTGAAAGTGTCAAAATCTTCAAAATGAACAAAAGCACAATGAAATTAATGCTGGAATCATCTTCAAGTTGCTAAAATACACTAATGACAGCAAAAAGTTTGAGTCTACAACATTTAGTTAAGGTGTGAGAGCCAAAATGAACTTTGTATTGCTGTAAACGCGTTTTCAGCACCTGATTGTACAATTCAGGTGAAACTGTCAAAATCTTCAAAATGAGCAAAAGCACAATGAAATTAATGCTGGAATCATCTTCAAGTTGCTAAAATACACTAATGACAGCAAAAAGTTTGAGTCTACAACATTTAGTTAAGGTGTGAGAGCCTAAATGAACTTTGTATTGCTTTAAATGCGTTTTCAGCCCCTGATTGTACACTTCAGGTGAAATTGTCAAAATCTTCAAAATGAGCAAAAGCACAATGAAATTAATGCTGGAATCATCTTCAAGTTGCTAAAATACACTAATAACAGCAACAAGTTTGAGTCTACAACATTTAGTTAAGGTGTGAGAGCCTAAATGAACTTTGTATTGCTTTAAATGCATTTTCAGCCCGATTGTACACTTCAGGTAAAACTGTCAAAATCTTCAAAATGAGCAAAAGCACAATGAAATTAATGCTGGAATCATCTTCAAGTTGCTAAAATACACTAATGACAGCAACAAGTTTGAGTCTACAACATTTAGTTAAGGTGTGAGAGCCAAAATGAACTTTGTATTGCTGTAAACGCGTTTTCAGCACCTGAAAGTACACTTCAGATGAAACTGTCAAAATCTTCAAAATGAGCAAAAGCACAATGAAATTAATGCTGGAATCATCTTCAAGTTGCTAAAATACACTAATGACAGCAAAAAGTTTGAGTCTACAACATTTAGTTAAGGTGTGAGAGCCTAAATGAACTTTGTATTGCTTTAAACGCGTTTTCAGCCCCTGATTGTACACTTCAGGTGAAACTGTCAAAATCTTCAAAATGAGCAAAAGCACAATGAAATTAATGCTGGAATCATCTTCAAGTTGCTAAAATACACTAATGACAGTAAAAAGTTTGAGTCTACAACATTTAGTTAAGGTGTGAGAGCCAAAATGAACTTTGTATTGCTTTAAATGCATTTTCAGCCCGATAGTACACTTCAGGTGAAACTGTCAAAATCTTCAAAATGAGCAAAAGCACAATGAAATTAATGCTGGAATCATCTTCAAGTTGCTAAAATACACTAATGGCAGCAAAAAGTTTGAGTCTACAACATTTAGTTAAGGTGTGACAGCCAAAATGAACTTTGTATTGCTGTAAACGCGTTTTCAGCACCTGATTGTACACTTCAGGTGAAACTGTCAAAATCTTCAAAATGAGCAAAAGCACAATGAAATTAATGCTGGAATCATCTTCAAGTTGCTAAAATACACTAATGACAGCAAAAAGTTTGAGTCTACAATATTTAGTTAAGGTGTGAGAGCCAAAATGAACTTTGTATTGCTTTAAATGCATTTTCAGCCCGATTGGACACTTCAGGTGAAACTGTCAAAAACTTCAAAATGAGCAAAAGCACAATGAAATTAATCCTGGAATCATCTTCAAGTTGCTAAAATACACTAATGACAGCAAAAAGTTTGAGTCTACAACATTTAGTTAAGGTGAGAGAGCCAAAATGAACTTTGTATTGCTTTAAATGCATTTTCAGCCCGATAGTACACTTCAGGTGAAACTGTCAAAATCTTCAAAATGAGCAAAAGCACAATGAAATTAATCCTGGAATCATCTTCAAGTTGCTAAAATACACTAATGACAGCAAAAAGTTTGAGTCTACAACATTTAGTTAAGGTGTGAGAGCCAAAATGAACTTTGTATTGCTGTAAACGCATTTTCAGCACCTGATTGTACACTTCAGGTGAAACTGTCAAAATCTTCAAAATGAGCAAAAGCACAATGAAATTAATGCTGGAATCATCTTCAAGTTGCTAAAATACACTAATGACATCCAAAAGTTTGAGTCTACAACATTTAGTTAAGGAGTGAAAGCCAAAATTAACTTTGTATTGCTTTAAATGCATTTTCATCCCGATTGGACACTTCAGGTGAAACTGTCAAAATCTTCAAAATGAACAAAAGCACAATGAAATTAATGCTGGAATCATCTTCAAGTTGCTAAAATACACTAATGACAGTAAAAAGTTTGAGTCTACAACATTTAGTTAAGGTGTGAGAGCCAAAATGAACTTTGTATTGCTTTAAATGCATTTTCAGCCCGAATGTACACTTCAGGTGAAACTGTCAAAAACTTCAAAATGAGCAAAAGCACAATGAAATTAATGCTGGAAACATCTTCAAGTTTCTAAAATACTCTAATGACAGCAAAAAGTTTGAGTCTACAACATTTAGTTAAGGTGTGAGAGCCAAAATGAACTTTGTATTGCTGTAAACGCGTTTTCAGCACCTGATTGTACACTTCAGGTGAAACTGTCAAAATCTTCAAAATGAGCAAAAGCACAATGAAATTAATGCTGGAATCATCTTCAAGTTGCTAAAATACACTAATGACAGCAAAAAGTTTGAGTCTACAACATTTAGTTAAGGTGTGAGAGCCAAAATGAACTTTGTATTGCTTTAAATGCATTTTCAGCCCGATAGTACACTTCAGGTGAAACTGTCAAAATCTTCAAAATGAGCAAAAGCACAATGAAATGAATGCTGGAATCATCTTCAAGTTGCTAAAATACACTAATGACAGCAAAAAGTTTGAGTCTACAACATTTAGTTAAGGTGTGAGAGCCAAAATGAACTTTGTATTGCTGTAAACGCGTTTTCAGCACCTGATTGTACACTTCAGGTGAAACTGTCAAAATCTTCAAAATGAGCAAAAGCACAATGAAATTAATGCTGGAATCATCTTCAAGTTGCTAAAATACACTAATGACAGTAAAAAGTTTGAGTCTACAACATTTAGTTAAGGTGTGAGAGCCAAAATGAACTTTTTATTGCTTTAAACGCGTTTTCAGCCCTTGATTGTACAATTCAGGTGAAACTGTCAAAATCTTCAAAATGAGCAAAAGCACAATGAAATTAATGCTGGAATCATCTTCAAGTTGCTAAAATACACTAATGACAACAAAAAGTTTGAGTCTACAACATTTAGTTAAGGTGTGAGAGCCTAAATGAACTTTGTATTGCTGTAAACGCGTTTTCAGCACCTGAATGTACACTTCTGGTGAAACTGTCAAAATCTTCAAAATGAGCAAAAGCACAATGAAATTAATGCTGGAATCATCTTCAAGTTGCTAAAATACACTAGTGACAGCAAAAAGTTTGAGTCTACAACATTTAGTTAAGGTGTGAGAGCCTAAATGAACTTTTTATTGCTTTAAACGCGTTTTCAGCCCTTGATTGTACAATTCAGGTGAAACTGTCAAAATCTTCAAAATGAGCAAAAGCACAATGAAATTAATGCTGGAATCATCTTCAAGTTGCTAAAATACACTAATGACAGCAAAAAGTTTGAGTCTACAACATTTAGTTAAGGTGTGAGAGCCTAAATGAACTTTGTATTGCTGTAAACGCGTTTTCAGCACCTGAATGTACACTTCTGGTGAAACTGTCAAAATCTTCAAAATGAGCAAAAGCACAATGAAATTAATGCTGGAATCATCTTCAAGTTGCTAAAATACACTAATGACAGCAAAAAGTTTGAGTCTACAACATTTAGTTAAGGTGTGAGAGCCAAAATGAACTTTGTATTGCTTTAAATGCATTTTCAGCCCGATAGTACACTTCAGGTGAAACTGTCAAAATCTTCAAAATGAGCAAAAGCACAATTAAATTAATGCTGGAATCATCTTCAAGTTGCTAAAATGCACTAATGACAGCAAAAAGTTTGAGTCTACAACATTTAGTTAAGGTGTGAGAGCCTAAATGAACTTTGTATTGCTTTAAACGCGTTTTCAGCCCCTGATTGTACACTTCAGGTGAAACTGTCAAAATCTTCAAAATGAGCAAAAGCACAATGAAATTAATGCTGGAATCATCTTCAAGTTGCTAAAATACACTAATGACAGCAAAAAGTTTGAGTCTACAACATTTAGTTAAGGTGTGAGAGCCTAAATTAACTTTGTATTGCTTTAAACGCGTTTTCAGCCCCTGATTGTACACTTCAGGTGAAACTGTCAATATCTTCAAAATTAGCAAAAGCACAATGAAATTAATGTTGGAATCATCTTCAAGTTGCTAAAATACACTAATGACAGCAAAAAGTTTGAGTCTACAACATTTAGTTAAGGTTTGAGCGCCTAAATTAACTTTTTATTGCTTTAAACGCGTTTTCAGCCCTTGATTGTAAACTTCAGGTGAAAGTGTCAAAATCTTCAAAATGAACAAAAGCACAATGAAATTAATGCTGGAATCATCTTCAAGTTGCTAAAATACACTAATGACAGCAACAAGTTTGAGTCTACAACATTTAGTTAAGGAGTGAAAGCCAAAATTAACTTTGTATTGCTTTAAATGCATTTTCATCCCGATTGGACACTTCAGGTGAAACTGTCAAAATCTTCAAAATGAACAAAAGCACAATGAAATTAATGCTGGAATCATCTTCAAGTTGCTAAAATACACTAATGACAGTAAAAAGTTTGAGTCTACAACATTTAGTTAAGGTGTGAGAGCCAAAATGAACTTTGTATTGCTTTAAATGCATTTTCAGCCCGAATGTACACTTCAGGTGAAACTGTCAAAAACTTCAAAATGAGCAAAAGCACAATGAAATTAATGCTGGAAACATCTTCAAGTTTCTAAAATACTCTAATGACAGCAAAAAGTTTGAGTCTACAACATTTAGTTAAGGTGTGAGAGCCAAAATGAACTTTGTATTGCTGTAAACGCGTTTTCAGCACCTGATTGTACACTTCAGGTGAAACTGTCAAAATCTTCAAAATGAGCAAAAGCACAATGAAATTAATGCTGGAATCATCTTCAAGTTGCTAAAATACACTAATGACAGCAAAAAGTTTGAGTCTACAACATTTAGTTAAGGTGTGAGAGCCAAAATGAACTTTGTATTGCTTTAAATGCATTTTCAGCCCGATAGTACACTTCAGGTGAAACTGTCAAAATCTTCAAAATGAGCAAAAGCACAATGAAATGAATGCTGGAATCATCTTCAAGTTGCTAAAATACACTAATGACAGCAAAAAGTTTGAGTCTACAACATTTAGTTAAGGTGTGAGAGCCAAAATGAACTTTGTATTGCTGTAAACGCGTTTTCAGCACCTGATTGTACACTTCAGGTGAAACTGTCAAAATCTTCAAAATGAGCAAAAGCACAATGAAATTAATGCTGGAATCATCTTCAAGTTGCTAAAATACACTAATGACAGTAAAAAGTTTGAGTCTACAACATTTAGTTAAGGTGTGAGAGCCAAAATGAACTTTTTATTGCTTTAAACGCGTTTTCAGCCCTTGATTGTACAATTCAGGTGAAACTGTCAAAATCTTCAAAATGAGCAAAAGCACAATGAAATTAATGCTGGAATCATCTTCAAGTTGCTAAAATACACTAATGACAACAAAAAGTTTGAGTCTACAACATTTAGTTAAGGTGTGAGAGCCTAAATGAACTTTGTATTGCTGTAAACGCGTTTTCAGCACCTGAATGTACACTTCTGGTGAAACTGTCAAAATCTTCAAAATGAGCAAAAGCACAATGAAATTAATGCTGGAATCATCTTCAAGTTGCTAAAATACACTAGTGACAGCAAAAAGTTTGAGTCTACAACATTTAGTTAAGGTGTGAGAGCCTAAATGAACTTTTTATTGCTTTAAACGCGTTTTCAGCCCTTGATTGTACAATTCAGGTGAAACTGTCAAAATCTTCAAAATGAGCAAAAGCACAATGAAATTAATGCTGGAATCATCTTCAAGTTGCTAAAATACACTAATGACAGCAAAAAGTTTGAGTCTACAACATTTAGTTAAGGTGTGAGAGCCTAAATGAACTTTGTATTGCTGTAAACGCGTTTTCAGCACCTGAATGTACACTTCTGGTGAAACTGTCAAAATCTTCAAAATGAGCAAAAGCACAATGAAATTAATGCTGGAATCATCTTCAAGTTGCTAAAATACACTAATGACAGCAAAAAGTTTGAGTCTACAACATTTAGTTAAGGTGTGAGAGCCAAAATGAACTTTGTATTGCTTTAAATGCATTTTCAGCCCGATAGTACACTTCAGGTGAAACTGTCAAAATCTTCAAAATGAGCAAAAGCACAATTAAATTAATGCTGGAATCATCTTCAAGTTGCTAAAATGCACTAATGACAGCAAAAAGTTTGAGTCTACAACATTTAGTTAAGGTGTGAGAGCCTAAATGAACTTTGTATTGCTTTAAACGCGTTTTCAGCCCCTGATTGTACACTTCAGGTGAAACTGTCAAAATCTTCAAAATGAGCAAAAGCACAATGAAATTAATGCTGGAATCATCTTCAAGTTGCTAAAATACACTAATGACAGCAAAAAGTTTGAGTCTACAACATTTAGTTAAGGTGTGAGAGCCTAAATTAACTTTGTATTGCTTTAAACGCGTTTTCAGCCCCTGATTGTACACTTCAGGTGAAACTGTCAATATCTTCAAAATTAGCAAAAGCACAATGAAATTAATGTTGGAATCATCTTCAAGTTGCTAAAATACACTAATGACAGCAAAAAGTTTGAGTCTACAACATTTAGTTAAGGTTTGAGCGCCTAAATTAACTTTTTATTGCTTTAAACGCGTTTTCAGCCCTTGATTGTAAACTTCAGGTGAAAGTGTCAAAATCTTCAAAATGAACAAAAGCACAATGAAATTAATGCTGGAATCATCTTCAAGTTGCTAAAATACACTAATGACAGCAAAAAGTTTGAGTCTACAACATTTAGTTAAGGTGTGAGAGCCAAAATGAACTTTGTATTGCTGTAAACGCGTTTTCAGCACCTGATTGTACAATTCAGGTGAAACTGTCAAAATCTTCAAAATGAGCAAAAGCACAATGAAATTAATGCTGGAATCATCTTCAAGTTGCTAAAATACACTAATGACAGCAAAAAGTTTGAGTCTACAACATTTAGTTAAGGTGTGAGAGCCTAAATTAACTTTGTATTGCTTTAAACGCGTTGTCAGCCCCTGATTGTACACTTCAGGTGAAACTGTCAAAATCTTCAAAATGAGCAAAAGCACAATGAAATTAATGCTGGAATCATCTTCAAGTTGCTAAAATACACTAATGACAGTAAAAAGTTTGAGTCTACAACATTTAGTTAAGGTGTGAGAGCCAAAATGAACTTTGTATTGCTTTAAATGCATTTTCAGCCCGATAGTACACTTCAGGTGAAACTGTCAAAATCTTCAAAATGAGCAAAAGCACAATGAAATTAATGCTGGAATCATCTTCAAGTTGCTAAAATACACTAATGACAGCAAAAAGTTTGAGTCTACAACATTTAGTTAAGGTGTGAGAGCCTAAATGAACTTTGTATTGCTGTAAACGCGTTTTCAGCACCTGATTGTACAATTCAGGTGAAACTGTCAAAATCTTCAAAATGAGCAAAAGCACAATGAAATTAATGCTGGAATCATCTTCAAGTTGCTAAAATACACTAATGACAGCAAAAAGTTTGAGTCTACAACATTTAGTTAAGGTGTGAGAGCCTAAATGAACTTTGTATTGCTTTAAACGCGTTTTCAGCCCCTGATTGTACACTTCAGGTGAAAATGTCAAAATCTTCAAAATGAGCAAAAGCACAATGAAATTAATGTTGGAATCATCTTCAAGTTGCTAAAATACACTAATGACAGCAAAAAGTTTGAGTCTACAACATTTAGTTAAGGTTTGAGCGCCTAAATTAACTTTTTATTGCTTTAAACGCGTTTTCAGCCCTTGATTGTAAACTTCAGGTGAAAGTGTCAAAATCTTCAAAATGAACAAAAGCACAATGAAATTAATGCTGGAATCATCTTCAAGTTGCTAAAATACACTAATGACAGCAAAAAGTTTGAGTCTACAACATTTAGTTAAGGTGTGAGAGCCAAAATGAACTTTGTATTGCTGTAAACGCGTTTTCAGCACCTGATTGTACAATTCAGGTGAAACTGTCAAAATCTTCAAAATGAGCAAAAGCACAATGAAATTAATGCTGGAATCATCTTCAAGTTGCTAAAATACACTAATGACAGCAAAAAGTTTGAGTCTACAACATTTAGTTAAGGTGTGAGAGCCTAAATGAACTTTGTATTGCTTTAAATGCGTTTTCAGCCCCTGATTGTACACTTCAGGTGAAATTGTCAAAATCTTCAAAATGAGCAAAAGCACAATGAAATTAATGCTGGAATCATCTTCAAGTTGCTAAAATACACTAATAACAGCAACAAGTTTGAGTCTACAACATTTAGTTAAGGTGTGAGAGCCTAAATGAACTTTGTATTGCTTTAAATGCATTTTCAGCCCGATTGTACACTTCAGGTAAAACTGTCAAAATCTTCAAAATGAGCAAAAGCACAATGAAATTAATGCTGGAATCATCTTCAAGTTGCTAAAATACACTAATGACAGCAACAAGTTTGAGTCTACAACATTTAGTTAAGGTGTGAGAGCCAAAATGAACTTTGTATTGCTGTAAACGCGTTTTCAGCACCTGAATGTACACTTCAGGTGAAACTGTCAAAATCTTCAAAATGAGCAAAAGCACAATGAAATTAATGTTGGAATCATCTTCAAGTTGCTAAAATACACTAATGACAGCAAAAAGTTTGAGTTTACAACATTTAGTTAAGGTTTGAGCGCCTAAATTAACTTTTTATTGCTTTAAACGCATTTTCAGCCCTTGATTGTACAATTCAGGTGAAACTGTCAAAATCTTCAAAATGAGCAAAAGCACAATGAAATTAATGGTGGAATCATCTTCAAGTTGCTAAAATACACTAATGACAGCAAAAAGTTTGAGTCTACAACATTTAGTTAAGGTGTGAGAGCCTAAATTAACTTTGTATTGCTTTAAACGCGTTGTCAGCCCCTGATTGTACACTTCAGGTGAAACTGTCAAAATCTTCAAAATGAGCAAAAGCACAATGAAATTAATGCTGGAATCATCTTCAAGTTGCTAAAATACACTAATGACAGTAAAAAGTTTGAGTCTACAACATTTAGTTAAGGTGTGAGAGCCAAAATGAACTTTGTATTGCTTTAAATGCATTTTCAGCCCGATAGTACACTTCAGGTGAAACTGTCAAAATCTTCAAAATGAGCAAAAGCACAATGAAATTAATGCTGGAATCATCTTCAAGTTGCTAAAATACACTAATGACAGCAAAAAGTTTGAGTCTACAACATTTAGTTAAGGTGTGAGAGCCAAAATGAACTTTGTATTGCTGTAAACGCGTTTTCAGCACCTGATTGTACACTTCAGGTGAAACTGTCAAAATCTTCAAAATGAGCAGAAGCACAATGAAATTAATGCTGGAATCATCTTCAAGTTGCTAAAATACACTAATGACAGCAAAAAGTTTGAGTCTACAATATTTAGTTAAGGTGTGAGAGACAAAATTAACTTTGTATTGCTTTAAATGCATTTTCAGCCCGATAGTACACTTCAGGTGAAACTGTCAAAATCTTCAAAATGAGCAAAAGCACAATGAAATTAATGCTGGAATCATCTTCAAGTTGCTAAAATACACTAATGACAGCAAAAAGTTTGAGTCTACAACATTTAGTTAAGGTGTGAGAGCCAAAATGAACTTTGTATTGCTGTAAACGCGTTTTCAGCACCTGATTGTACACTTCAGGTGAAACTGTCAAAATCTTCAAAATGAGCAAAAGCACAATGAAATTAATGCTGGAATCATCTTCAAGTTGCTAAAATACACTAATGACAGCAAAAAGTTTGAGTCTACAATATTTAGTTAAGGTGTGAGAGCCAAAATTAACTTTGTATTGCTTTAAATGCATTTTCAGCCCGATTGGACACTTCAGGTGAAACTGTCAAAATCTTCAAAATGAGCAAAAGCACAATGAAATTAATGCTGGAATCATCTTCAAGTTGCTAAAATACACTAATGACAGCAAAAAGTTTGAGTCTACAACATTTAGTTAAGGTGTGAGAGCCTAAATGAACTTTGTATTGCTGTAAACGCGTTTTCAGCACCTGATTGTACAATTCAGGTGAAACTGTCAAAATCTTCAAAATGAGCAAAAGCACAATGAAATTAATGCTGGAATCATCTTCAAGTTGCTAAAATACACTAATGACAGCAAAAAGTTTGAGTCTACAACATTTAGTTAAGGTGTGAGAGCCTAAATGAACTTTGTATTGCTGTAAACGCGTTTTCAGCACCTGATTGTACACTTCTGGTGAAACTGTCAAAATCTTCAAAATGAGCAAAAGCACAATGAAATTAATGCTGGAATCATCTTCAAGTTGCTAAAATACACTAATGACAGCAAAAAGTTTGAGTCTACAATATTTAGTTAAGGTGTGAGAGCCAAAATGAACTTTGTATTGCTTTAAAATTCATTTTCAGCCCGATTGTACACTTCAGGTGAAACTGTCAAAATCTTCAAAATGAGCAAAAGCACAATGCAATTAATGTTGGAATCATCTTCAAGTTGCTAAAATACACTAATGACAGCAAAAAGTTTGAGTCTACAACATTTAGTTAAGGTGTGAGAGCCTAAATGAACTTTTTATTGCTTTAAACGCGTTTTCAGCCCTTGATTGTACAATTCAGGTGAAACTGTCAAAATCTTCAAAATGAGCAAAAGCACAATGAAATTAATGCTGGAATCATCTTCAAGTTGCTAAAATACACTAATGACAGCAACAAGTTTGAGTCTACAACATTTAGTTAAGGTGTGAGAGCCAAAATGAACTTTGTATTGCTGTAAACGCGTTTTCAGCACCTGATTGTACACTTCAGGTGAAACTGTCAAAATCTTCAAAATGAGCAAAAGCACAATGAAATTAATGCTGGAAACATCTTCAAGTTTCTAAAATACTCTAATGACAGCAAAAAGTTTGAGTCTACAACATTTAGTTAAGGTGTGAGAGCCAAAATGAACTTTGTATTGCTGTAAACGCGTTTTCAGCACCTGATTGTACACTTCAGGTGAAACTGTCAAAATCTTCAAAATGAGCAAAAGCACAATGAAATTAATGCTGGAATCATCTTCAAGTTGCTAAAATACACTAATGACAGTAAAAAGTTTGAGTGTACAACATTTAATTAAGGTGTGAGAGCCAAAATGAACTCTGTATTGCTGTAAACGCGTTTTCAGCACCTGATTGTACACTTCAGGTGAAACTGTCAAAATCTTCAAAATGAGCAAAAGCACAATGAAATTAATGCTGGAATCATCTTCAAGTTGCTAAAATACACTAATGACAGCAAAAAGTTTGAGTCTACAATATTTAGTTAAGGTGTGAGAGCCAAAATGAACTTTGTATTGCTTTAAAATTCATTTTCAGCCCGATTGTACACTTCAGGTGAAACTGTCAAAATCTTCAAAATGAGCAAAAGCACAATGCAATTAATGTTGGAATCATCTTCAAGTTGCTAAAATACACTAATGACAGCAAAAAGTTTGAGTCTACAACATTTAGTTAAGGTGTGAGAGCCTAAATGAACTTTTTATTGCTTTAAACGCGTTTTCAGCCCTTGATTGTACAATTCAGGTGAAACTGTCAAAATCTTCAAAATGAGCAAAAGCACAATGAAATTAATGCTGGAATCATCTTCAAGTTGCTAAAATACACTAATGACAGCAACAAGTTTGAGTCTACAACATTTAGTTAAGGTGTGAGAGCCAAAATGAACTTTGTATTGCTGTAAACGCGTTTTCAGCACCTGATTGTACACTTCAGGTGAAACTGTCAAAATCTTCAAAATGAGCAAAAGCACAATGAAATTAATGCTGGAAACATCTTCAAGTTTCTAAAATACTCTAATGACAGCAAAAAGTTTGAGTCTACAACATTTAGTTAAGGTGTGAGAGCCAAAATGAACTTTGTATTGCTGTAAACGCGTTTTCAGCACCTGATTGTACACTTCAGGTGAAACTGTCAAAATCTTCAAAATGAGCAAAAGCACAATGAAATTAATGCTGGAATCATCTTCAAGTTGCTAAAATACACTAATGACAGTAAAAAGTTTGAGTGTACAACATTTAATTAAGGTGTGAGAGCCAAAATGAACTCTGTATTGCTGTAAACGCGTTTTCAGCACCTGATTGTACACTTCAGGTGAAACTGTCAAAATCTTCAAAATGAGCAAAAGCACAATGAAATTAATCCTGGAATCATCTTCAAGTTGCTAAAATACACTAATGACAGCAAAAAGTTTTAGTCTACAATATTTAGTTAAGGTGTGAGAGCCAAAATGAACTTTGTATTGCTTTAAAATTCATTTTCAGCCCGATTGTACACTTCAGGTGAAACTGTCAAAATCTTCAAAATGAGCAAAAGCACAATGAAATTAATGTTGGAATCATCTTCAAGTTGCTAAAATACACTAATGACAGCAAAAAGTTTGAGTCTACAACATTTAGTTAAGGTGTGAGAGCCTAAATGAACTTTTTATTGCTTTAAACGCGTTTTCAGCCCTTGATTGTACAATTCAGGTGAAACTGTCAAAATCTTCAAAATGAGCAAAAGCACAATGAAATTAATGCTGGAATCATCTTCAAGTTGCTAAAATACACTAATGACAGCAAAAAGTTTGAGTCTACAACATTTAGTTAAGGTGTGAGAGCCTAAATGAACTTTGTATTGCTGTAAACGCGTTTTCAGCACCTGATTGTACACTTCTGGTGAAACTGTCAAAATCTTCAAAATGAGCAAAAGCACAATGAAATTAATGCTGGAATCATCTTCAAGTTGCTAAAATACACTAATGACAGCAAAAAGTTTGAGTCTACAACATTTAGTTAAGGTGTGAGAGCCAAAATGAACTTTGTATTGCTTTAAATGCGTTTTCAGCCCGATAGTACACTTCAGGTGAAACTGTCAAAATCTTCAAAATGAGCAAAAGCACAATGAAATTAATGCTGGAATCATCTTCAAGTTGCTAAAATGCACTAATGACAGTAAAAAGTTTGAGTCTACAACATTTAGTTAAGGTGTGAGAGCCTAAATGAACTTTGTATTGCTTTAAACGCGTTTTCAGCCCCTGATTGTACACTTCAGGTGAAACTGTCAAAATCTTCAAAATGAGCAAAAGCACAATGAAATTAATGCTGGAATCATCTTCAAGTTGCTAAAATACACTAATGACAGCAAAAAGTTTGAGTCTACAACATTTAGTTAAGGTGTGAGAGTCTAAATTAACTTTGTATTGCTTTAAACGCGTTTTCAGCCCCTGATTGTACACTTCAGGTGAAACTGTCAAAATCTTCAAAATTAGCAAAAGCACAATGAAATTAATGCTGGAATCATCTTCAAGTTGCTAAAATACACTAATGACAGTAAAAAGTTTGAGTCTACAACATTAAGTTAAGGTTTGAGCGCCTAAATTAACTTTTTATTGCTTTAAACGCGTTTTCAGCCCTTGATTGTAAACTTCAGGTGAAAGTGTCAAAATCTTCAAAATGAACAAAAGCACCATGAAATTAATGCTGGAATCATCTTCAAGTTGCTAAAATACACAAATGACAGCAAAAAGTTTGAGTCTACAACATTTAGTTAAGGTGTGAGAGCCAAAATGAACTTTGTATTGCTGTAAACGCGTTTTCAGCACCTGATTGTACAATTCAGGTGAAACTGTCAAAATCTTCAAAATGAGCAAAAGCACAATGAAATTAATGCTGGAATCATCTTCAAGTTGCTAAAATACACTAATAACAGCAACAAGTTTGAGTCTACAACATTTAGTTAAGGTGTGAGAGCCTAAATGAACTTTGTATTGCTTTAAATGCATTTTCAGCCCGATTGTACACTTCAGGTAAAACTGTCAAAATCTTCAAAATGAGCAAAAGCACAATGAAATTAATGCTGGAATCATCTTCAAGTTGCTAAAATACACTAATGACAGCAAAACGTTTGAGTCTACAACATTTAGTTAAGGTGTGAGAGCCAAAATGAACTTTGTATTGCTGTAAACGCGTTTTCAGCACCTGATTGTACACTTCAGGTGAAACTGTCAAAATCTTCAAAATGAGCAAAAGCACAATGAAATTAATGTTGGAATCATCTTCAAGTTGCTAAAATACACTAATGACAGCAAAAAGTTTGAGTCTACAACATTTAGTTAAGGTTTGAGCGCCTAAATTAACTTTTTATTGCTTTAAACGCATTTTCAGCCCCTGATTGTACACTTCAGGTGAAACTGTCAAAATCTTCAAAATGAGCAAAAGCACAATGAAATTAATGCTGGAATCATCTTCAAGTTGCTAAAATACACTAATGACAGTAAAAAGTTTGAGTCTACAACATTTAGTTAAGGTGTGAGAGCCAAAATGAACTTTGTATTGCTTTAAATGCATTTTCAGCCCGATAGTACACTTCAGGTGAAACTGTCAAAATCTTCAAAATGAGCAAAAGCACAATGAAATTAATGCTGGAATCATCTTCAAGTTGCTAAAATACACTAATGACAGCAAAAAGTTTGAGTCTACAACATTTAGTTAAGGTGTGAGAGCCAAAATGAACTTTGTATTGCTGTAAACGCGTTTTCAGCACCTGATTGTACACTTCAGGTGAAACTGTCAAAATCTTCAAAATGAGCAAAAGCACAATGAAATTAATGCTGGAATCATCTTCAAGTTGCTAAAATACACTAATGACAGCAAAAAGTTTGAGTCTACAACATTTAGTTAAGGTGAGAGAGCCAAAATTAACTTTGTATTGCTTTAAATGCATTTTCAGCCCGATAGTACACTTCAGGTGAAACTGTCAAAATCTTCAAAATGAGCAAAAGCACAATGAAATTAATGCTGGAATCATCTTCAAGTTGCTAAAATACACTAATGACAGCAAAAAGTTTGAGTCTACAACATTTAGTTAAGGTGTGAGAGCCAAAATGAACTTTGTATTGCTGTAAACGCATTTTCAGCACCTGATTGTACACTTCAGGTGAAACTGTCAAAATCTTCAAAATGAGCAAAAGCACAATGAAATTAATGCTGGAATCATCTTCAAGTTGCTAAAATACACTAATGACATCCAAAAGTTTGAGTCTACAACATTTAGTTAAGGTGTGAGAGCCAAAATTAACTTTGTATTGCTTTAAATGCATTTTCATCCCGATTGGACACTTCAGGTGAAACTGTCAAAATCTTCAAAATGAGCAAAAGCACAATGAAATTAATGCTGGAATCATCTTCAAGTTGCTAAAATACACTAATGACAGTAAAAAGTTTGAGTCTACAACATTTAGTTAAGGTGTGAGAGCCAAAATGAACTTTGTATTGCTTTAAATGCATTTTCAGCCCGAATGTACACTTCAGGTGAAACTGTCAAAATCTTCAAAATGAGCAAAAGCACAATGAAATTAATGCTGTAAACATCTTCAAGTTTCTAAAATACTCTAATGACAGCAAAAAGTTTGAGTCTACAACATTTAGTTAAGGTGTGAGAGCCAAAATGAACTTTGTATTGCTGTAAACGCGTTTTCAGCACCTGATTGTACACTTCAGGTGAAACTGTCAAAATCTTCAAAATGAGCAAAAGCACAATGAAATTAATGCTGGAATCATCTTCAAGTTGCTAAAATACACTAATGACAGCAAAAAGTTTGAGTCTACAACATTTAGTTAAGGTGTGAGAGCCTAAATGAACTTTGTATTGCTTTAAACGCGTTTTCAGCCCCTGATTGTACACTTCAGGTGAAACTGTCAAAATCTTCAAAATGAGCAAAAGCACAATGAAATTAATGCTGGAATCATCTTCAAGTTGCTAAAATACACTAATGACAGTAAAAAGTTTGAGTCTACAACATTTAGTTAAGGTGTGAGAGCCAAAATGAACTTTGTATTGCTTTAAATGCATTTTCAGCCCGATAGTACACTTCAGGTGAAACTGTCAAAATCTTCAAAATGAGCAAAAGCACAATGAAATTAATGCTGGAATCATCTTCAAGTTGCTAAAATACACTAATGACAGCAAAAAGTTTGAGTCTACAACATTTAGTTAAGGTGTGAGAGCCAAAATGAACTTTGTATTGCTGTAAACGCGTTTTCAGCACCTGATTGTACACTTCAGGTGAAACTGTCAAAATCTTCAAAATGAGCAAAAGCACAATGAAATTAATGCTGGAATCATCTTCAAGTTGCTAAAATACACTAATGACAGCAAAAAGTTTGAGTCTACAATATTTAGTTAAGGTGTGAGAGCCAAAATGAACTTTGTATTGCTTTAAATGCATTTTCAGCCCGATTGGACACTTCAGGTGAAACTGTCAAAATCTTCAAAATGAGCAAAAGCACAATGAAATTAATGCTGGTATCATCTTCAAGTTGCTAAAATATACTAATGACAGTAAAAAGTTTGAGTCTACAACATTTAGTTAAGGTGTGAGAGCCAAAATGAACTTTGTATTGCTTTAAATGCATTTTCAGCCCGAATGTACACTTCAGGTGAAACTGTCAAATTCTTCAAAATGAGCAAAAGCACAATGAAATTAATGCTGGAAACATCTTCAAGTTTCTAAAATACTCTAATGACAGCAAAAAGTTTGAGTCTACAACATTTAGTTAAGGTGTGAGAGCCAAAATGAACTTTGTATTGCTGTAAACGCGTTTTCAGCACCTGATTGTACACTTCAGGTGAAACTGTCAAAATCTTCAAAATGAGCAAAAGCACAATGAAATTAATCCTGGAATCATCTTCAAGTTGCTAAAATACACTAATGACAGCAAAAAGTTTTAGTCTACAATATTTAGTTAAGGTGTGAGAGCCAAAATGAACTTTGTATTGCTTTAAAATTCATTTTCAGCCGGATTGTACACTTCAGGTGAAACTGTCAAAATCTTCAAAATGAGCAAAAGCACAATGAAATTAATGTTGGAATCATCTTCAAGTTGCTAAAATACACTAATGACAGCAAAAAGTTTGAGTCTACAACATTTAGTTAAGGTGTGAGAGCCTAAATGAACTTTTTATTGCTTTAAACGCGTTTTCAGCCCTTGATTGTACAATTCAGGTGAAACTGTCAAAATCTTCAAAATGAGCAAAAGCACAATGAAATTAATGCTGGAATCATCTTCAAGTTGCTAAAATACACTAATGACAGCAAAAAGTTTGAGTCTACAACATTTAGTTAAGGTGTGAGAGCCTAAATGAACTTTGTATTGCTGTAAACGCGTTTTCAGCACCTGAATGTACACTTCTGGTGAAACTGTCAAAATCTTCAAAATGAGCAAAAGCACAATGAAATTAATGCTGGAATCATCTTCAAGTTGCTAAAATACACTAATGACAGCAAAAAGTTTGAGTATACAACATTTAGTTAAGGTGTGAGAGCCAAAATGAACTTTGTATTGCTTTAAATGCATTTTCAGCCCGATAGTACACTTCAGGTGAAACTGTCAAAATCTTCAAAATGAGCAAAAGCACAATTAAATTAATGCTGGAATCATCTTCAAGTTGCTAAAATGCAATAATGACAGCAAAAAGTTTGAGTTTACAACATTTAGTTAAGGTGTGAGAGCCTAAATGAACTTTGTATTGCTTTAAACGCGTTTTCAGCCCCTGATTGTACACTTCAGGTGAAACTGTCAAAATCTTCAAAATTAGCAAAAGCACAATGAAATTAATGCTGGAATCATCTTCAAGTTGCTAAAATACACTATTGACAGCAACAAGTTTGAGTCTACAACATTTAGTTAAGGTGTGAGAGCCAAAATGAACTTTTTATTGCTTTAAACGCGTTTTCAGCCCTTGATTGTACAATTCAGGTGAAACTGTCAAAATCTTCAAAATGAGCAAAAGCACAATGAAATTAATGCTGGAATCATCTTCAAGTTGCTAAAATACACTAATGACAGCAAAAAGTTTGAGTCTACAACATTTAGTTAAGGTGTGAGAGCCAAAATGAACTTTGTATTGCTTTAAATGCATTTTCAGCCCGATAGTACACTTCAGGTGAAACTGTCAACATCTTCAAAATGAGCAAAAGCACAATGAAATTAATGCTGGAATCATCTTCAAGTTGCTAAAATACACTAATGACAGCAAAAAGTTTGAGTCTACAACATTTAGTTAAGGTGTGAGAGCCAAAATGAACTTTTTATTGCTTTAAACGCGTTTTCAGCCCTTGATTGTACAATTCAGGTGAAACTGTCAAAATCTTCAAAATGAGCAAAAGCACAATGAAATTAATGCTGGAATCATCTTCAAGTTGCTAAAATACACTAATGACAGCAACAAGTTTGAGTCTACAACATTTAGTTAAGGTGTGAGAGCCAAAATGAACTTTGTATTGCTGTAAACGCGTTTTCAGCACCTGATTGTACACTTCAGGTGAAACTGTCAAAATCTTCAAAATGAGCAAAAGCACAATGAAATTAATGCTGGAAACATCTTCAAGTTTCTAAAATACTCTAATGACAGCAAAAAGTTTGAGTCTACAACATTTAGTTAAGGTGTGAGAGCCAAAATGAACTTTGTATTGCTGTAAACGCGTTTTCAGCACCTGATTGTACACTTCAGGTGAAACTGTCAAAATCTTCAAAATGAGCAAAAGCACAATGAAATTAATGCTGGAATCATCTTCAAGTTGCTAAAATACACTAATGACAGTAAAAAGTTTGAGTGTACAACATTTAATTAAGGTGTGAGAGCCAAAATGAACTCTGTATTGTTTTAAATGCACTTTCAGCCCGAAAGTACACTTCAGATGAAACTGTCAAAATCTTCAAAATGAGCAAAAGCACAATGAAATTAATGCTGGAATCATCTTCAAGTTGCTAAAATACACTAATGACAGCAAAAAGTTTGAGTCTACAACATTTAGTTAAGGTGTGAGAGCCAAAATGAACTTTGTATTGCTGTAAACGCGTTTTCAGCACCTGATTGTACACTTCAGGTGAAACTGTCAAAATCTTCAAAATGAGCAAAAGCACAATGAAATTAATGTTGGAATCATCTTCAAGTTGCTAAAATACACTAATGACAGCAAAAAGTTTGAGTCTACAACATTTAGTTAAGGTTTGAGCGCCTAAATTAACTTTTTATTGCTTTAAACGCGTTTTCAGCCCTTGATTGTAAACTTCAGGTGAAAGTGTCAAAATCTTCAAAATGAACAAAAGCACAATGAAATTAATGCTGGAATCATCTTCAAGTTGCTAAAATACACTAATGACAGCAAAAAGTTTGAGTCTACAACATTTAGTTAAGGTGTGAGAGCCTAAATGAACTTTGTATTGCTTTAAACGCGTTTTCAGCCCCTGATTGTACACTTCAGGTGAAACTGTCAAAATCTTCAAAATGAGCAAAAGCACAATGAAATTAATGCTGGAATCATCTTCAAGTTGCTAAAATACACTAATGACAGTAAAAAGTTTGAGTCTACAACATTTAGTTAAGGTGTGAGAGCCAAAATGAACTTTGTATTGCTTTAAATGCATTTTCAGCCCGATAGTACACTTCAGGTGAAACTGTCAAAATCTTCAAAATGAGCAAAAGCACAATGAAATTAATGCTGGAATCATATTCAAGTTGCTAAAATACACTAATGACAGCAAAAAGTTTGAGTCTACAACATTTAGTTAAGGTGTGAGAGCCAAAATGAACTTTGTATTGCTTTAAATGCATTTTCAGCCCGATAGTACACTTCAGGTGAAACTGTCAACATCTTCAAAATGAGCAAAAGCACAATGAAATTAATGCTGGAATCATCTTCAAGTTGCTAAAATACACTAATGACAGCAAAAAGTTTGAGTCTACAACATTTAGTTAAGGTGTGAGAGCCAAAATGAACTTTTTATTGCTTTAAACGCGTTTTCAGCCCTTGATTGTACAATTCAGGTGAAACTGTCAAAATCTTCAAAATGAGCAAAAGCACAATGAAATTAATGCTGGAATCATCTTCAAGTTGCTAAAATACACTAATGACAGCAAAAAGTTTGAGTCTACAACATTTAGTTAAGGTGTGAGAGCCTAAATGAACTTTGTATTGCTGTAAACGCGTTTTCAGCACCTGAATGTACACTTCTGGTGAAACTGTCAAAATCTTCAAAATGAGCAAAAGCACAATGAAATTAATGCTGGAATCATCTTCAAGTTGCTAAAATACACTAATGACAGCAAAAAGTTTGAGTATACAACATTTAGTTAAGGTGTGAGAGCCAAAATGAACTTTGTATTGCTTTAAATGCATTTTCAGCCCGATAGTACACTTCAGGTGAAACTGTCAAAATCTTCAAAATGAGCAAAAGCACAATTAAATTAATGCTGGAATCATCTTCAAGTTGCTAAAATGCAATAATGACAGCAAAAAGTTTGAGTTTACAACATTTAGTTAAGGTGTGAGAGCCTAAATGAACTTTGTATTGCTTTAAACGCGTTTTCAGCCCCTGATTGTACACTTCAGTTGAAACTGTCAAAATCTTCAAAATTAGCAAAAGCACAATGAAATTAATGCTGGAATCATCTTCAAGTTGCTAAAATACACTAATGACAGCAACAAGTTTGAGTCTACAACATTTAGTTAAGGTGTGAGAGCCAAAATGAACTTTTTATTGCTTTAAACGCGTTTTCAGCCCTTGATTGTACAATTCAGGTGAAACTGTCAAAATCTTCAAAATGAGCAAAAGCACAATGAAATTAATGCTGGAATCATCTTCAAGTTGCTAAAATACACTAATGACAGCAAAAAGTTTGAGTCTACAACATTTAGTTAAGGTGTGAGAGCCAAAATGAACTTTGTATTGCTTTAAATGCATTTTCAGCCCGATAGTACACTTCAGGTGAAACTGTCAAAATCTTCAAAATGAGCAAAAGCACAATTAAATTAATGCTGGAATCATCTTCAAGTTGCTAAAATGCAATAATGACAGCAAAAAGTTTGAGTCTACAACATTTAGTTAAGGTGTGAGAGCCTAAATTAACTTTGTATTGCTTTAAACGCGTTTTCAGCCCCTGATTGTACACTTCAGGTGAAACTGTCAAAATCTTCAAAATTAGCAAAAGCACAATGAAATTAATGCTGGAATCATCTTCAAGTTGCTAAAATACACTAATGACAGCAACAAGTTTGAGTCTACAACATTTAGTTAAGGTGTGAGAGCCAAAATGAACTTTTTATTGCTTTAAACGCGTTTTCAGCCCTTGATTGTACAATTCAGGTGAAACTGTCAAAATCTTCAAAATGAGCAAAAGCACAATGAAATTAATGCTGGAATCATCTTCAAGTTGCTAAAATACACTAATGACAGCAAAAAGTTTGAGTCTACAACATTTAGTTAAGGTGTGAGAGCCAAAATGAACTTTGTATTGCTTTAAATGCATTTTCAGCCCGATAGTACACTTCAGGTGAAACTGTCAACATCTTCAAAATGAGCAAAAGCACAATGAAATTAATGCTGGAATCATCTTCAAGTTGCTAAAATACACTAATGACAGCAAAAAGTTTGAGTCTACAACATTTAGTTAAGGTGTGAGAGCCAAAATGAACTTTGTATTGCTTTAAACGCGTTTTCAGCCCTTGATTGTACAATTCAGGTGAAACTGTCAAAATCTTCAAAATGAGCAAAAGCACAATGAAATTAATGCTGGAATCATCTTCAAGTTGCTAAAATACACTAATGACAGCAAAAAGTTTGAGTCTACAACATTTAGTTAAGGTGTGAGAGCCAAAATGAACTTTGTATTGCTTTAAATGCATTTTCAGCCCGATAGTACACTTCAGGTGAAACTGTCAAAATCTTCAAAATGAGCAAAAGCACAATTAAATTAATGCTGGAATCATCTTCAAGTTGCTAAAATGCAATAATGACAGCAAAAAGTTTGAGTCTACAACATTTAGTTAAGGTGTGAGAGCCTAAATTAACTTTGTATTGCTTTAAACGCGTTTTCAGCCCCTGATTGTACACTTCAGGTGAAACTGTCAAAATCTTCAAAATTAGCAAAAGCACAATGAAATTAATGCTGGAATCATCTTCAAGTTGCTAAAATACACTAATGACAGCAACAAGTTTGAGTCTACAACATTTAGTTAAGGTGTGAGAGCCAAAATGAACTTTTTATTGCTTTAAACGCGTTTTCAGCCATTGATTGTACAATTCAGGTGAAACTGTCAAAATCTTCAAAATGAGCAAAAGCACAATGAAATTAATGCTGGAATCATCTTCAAGTTGCTAAAATACACTAATGACAGCAAAAAGTTTGAGTCTACAACATTTAGTTAAGGTGTGAGAGCCAAAATGAACTTTGTATTGCTTTAAATGCATTTTCAGCCCGATAGTACACTTCAGGTGAAACTGTCAACATCTTCAAAATGAGCAAAAGCACAATGAAATTAATGCTGGAATCATCTTCAAGTTGCTAAAATACACTAATGACAGCAAAAAGTTTGAGTCTACAACATTTAGTTAAGGTGTGAGAGCCAAAATGAACTTTTTATTGCTTTAAACGCGTTTTCAGCCCTTGATTGTACAATTCAGGTGAAACTGTCAAAATCTTCAAAATGAGCAAAAGCACAATGAAATTAATGCTGGAATCATCTTCAAGTTGCTAAAATACACTAATGACAGCAACAAGTTTGAGTCTACAACATTTAGTTAAGGTGTGAGAGCCAAAATGAACTTTGTATTGCTGTAAACGCGTTTTCAGCACCTGATTGTACACTTCAGGTGAAACTGTCAAAATCTTCAAAATGAGCAAAAGCACAATGAAATTAATGCTGGAAACATCTTCAAGTTTCTAAAATACTCTAATGACAGCAAAAAGTTTGAGTCTACAACATTTAGTTAAGGTGTGAGAGCCAAAATGAACTTTGTATTGCTGTAAACGCGTTTTCAGCACCTGATTGTACACTTCAGGTGAAACTGTCAAAATCTTCAAAATGAGCAAAAGCACAATGAAATTAATGCTGGAATCATCTTCAAGTTGCTAAAATACACTAATGACAGTAAAAAGTTTGAGTGTACAACATTTAATTAAGGTGTGAGAGCCAAAATGAACTCTGTATTGTTTTAAATGCACTTTCAGCCCGAAAGTACACTTCAGATGAAACTGTCAAAATCTTCAAAATGAGCAAAAGCACAATGAAATTAATGCTGGAATCATCTTCAAGTTGCTAAAATACACTAATGACAGCAAAAAGTTTGAGTCTACAACATTTAGTTAAGGTGTGAGAGCCAAAATGAACTTTGTATTGCTGTAAACGCATTTTCAGCACCTGATTGTACACTTCAGGTGAAACTGTCAAAATCTTCAAAATGAGCAAAAGCACAATGAAATTAATGTTGGAATCATCTTCAAGTTGCTAAAATACACTAATGACAGCAAAAAGTTTGAGTCTACAACATTTAGTTAAGGTTTGAGCGCCTAAATTAACTTTTTATTGCTTTAAACGCGTTTTCAGCCCTTGATTGTAAACTTCAGGTGAAAGTGTCAAAATCTTCAAAATGAACAAAAGCACAATGAAATTAATGCTGGAATCATCTTCAAGTTGCTAAAATACACTAATGACAGCAAAAAGTTTGAGTCTACAACATTTAGTTAAGGTGTGAGAGCCTAAATTAACTTTGTATTGCTTTAAACGCGTTTTCAGCCCCTGATTGTACACTTCAGGTGAAACTGTCAAAATCTTCAAAATTAGCAAAAGCACAATGAAATTAATGCTGGAATCATCTTCAAGTTGCTAAAATACACTAATGACAGCAACAAGTTTGAGTCTACAACATTTAGTTAAGGTGTGAGAGCCAAAATGAACTTTTTATTGCTTTAAACGCGTTTTCAGCCCTTGATTGTACAATTCAGGTGAAACTGTCAAAATCTTCAAAATGAGCAAAAGCACAATGAAATTAATGCTGGAATCATCTTCAAGTTGCTAAAATACACTAATGACAGCAAAAAGTTTGAGTCTACAACATTTAGTTAAGGTGTGAGAGCCAAAATGAACTTTGTATTGCTTTAAATGCATTTTCAGCCCGATAGTACACTTCAGGTGAAACTGTCAACATCTTCAAAATGAGCAAAAGCACAATGAAATTAATGCTGGAATCATCTTCAAGTTGCTAAAATACACTAATGACAGCAAAAAGTTTGAGTCTACAACATTTAGTTAAGGTGTGAGAGCCAAAATGAACTTTTTATTGCTTTAAACGCGTTTTCAGCCCTTGATTGTACAATTCAGGTGAAACTGTCAAAATCTTCAAAATGAGCAAAAGCACAATGAAATTAATGCTGGAATCATCTTCAAGTTGCTAAAATACACTAATGACAGCAACAAGTTTGAGTCTACAACATTTAGTTAAGGTGTGAGAGCCAAAATGAACTTTGTATTGCTGTAAACGCGTTTTCAGCACCTGATTGTACACTTCAGGTGAAACTGTCAAAATCTTCAAAATGAGCAAAAGCACAATGAAATTAATGCTGGAAACATCTTCAAGTTTCTAAAATACTCTAATGACAGCAAAAAGTTTGAGTCTACAACATTTAGTTAAGGTGTGAGAGCCAAAATGAACTTTGTATTGCTGTAAACGCGTTTTCAGCACCTGATTGTACACTTCAGGTGAAACTGTCAAAATCTTCAAAATGAGCAAAAGCACAATGAAATTAATGCTGGAATCATCTTCAAGTTGCTAAAATACACTAATGACAGTAAAAAGTTTGAGTGTACAACATTTAATTAAGGTGTGAGAGCCAAAATGAACTCTGTATTGTTTTAAATGCACTTTCAGCCCGAAAGTACACTTCAGATGAAACTGTCAAAATCTTCAAAATGAGCAAAAGCACAATGAAATTAATGCTGGAATCATCTTCAAGTTGCTAAAATACACTAATGACAGCAAAAAGTTTGAGTCTACAACATTTAGTTAAGGTGTGAGAGCCAAAATGAACTTTGTATTGCTGTAAACGCGTTTTCAGCACCTGATTGTACACTTCAGGTGAAACTGTCAAAATCTTCAAAATGAGCAAAAGCACAATGAAATTAATGTTGGAATCATCTTCAAGTTGCTAAAATACACTAATGACAGCAAAAAGTTTGAGTCTACAACATTTAGTTAAGGTTTGAGCGCCTAAATTAACTTTTTATTGCTTTAAACGCGTTTTCAGCCCTTGATTGTAAACTTCAGGTGAAAGTGTCAAAATCTTCAAAATGAACAAAAGCACAATGAAATTAATGCTGGAATCATCTTCAAGTTGCTAAAATACACTAATGACAGCAAAAAGTTTGAGTCTACAACATTTAGTTAAGGTGTGAGAGCCAAAATGAACTTTGTATTGCTGTAAACGCGTTTTCAGCACCTGATTGTACAATTCAGGTGAAACTGTCAAAATCTTCAAAATGAGCAAAAGCACAATGAAATTAATGCTGGAATCATCTTCAAGTTGCTAAAATACACTAATGACAGCAAAAAGTTTGAGTCTACAACATTTAGTTAAGGTGTGAGAGCCTAAATGAACTTTGTATTGCTTTAAATGCGTTTTCAGCCCCTGATTGTAAACTTCAGGTGAAATTGTCAAAATCTTCAAAATGAGCAAAAGCACAATGAAATTAATGCTGGAATCATCTTCAAGTTGCTAAAATACACTAATAACAGCAACAAGTTTGAGTCTACAACATTTAGTTAAGGTGTGAGAGCCTAAATGAACTTTGTATTGCTTTAAATGCATTTTCAGCCCGATTGTACACTTCAGGTAAAACTGTCAAAATCTTCAAAATGAGCAAAAGCACAATGAAATTAATGCTGGAATCATCTTCAAGTTGCTAAAATACACTAATGACAGCAACAAGTTTGAGTCTACAACATTTAGTTAAGGTGTGAGAGCCAAAATGAACTTTGTATTGCTGTAAACGCGTTTTCAGCACCTGAATGTACACTTCAGGTGAAACTGTCAAAATCTTCAAAATGAGCAAAAGCACAATGAAATTAATGTTGAAATCATCTTCAAGTTGCTAAAATACACTAATGACAGCAAAAAGTTTGAGTTTACAACATTTAGTTAAGGTTTGAGCGCCTAAATTAACTTTTTATTGCTTTAAACGCATTTTCAGCCCTTGATTGTACACTTCAGGTGAAAGTGTCAAAATCTTCAAAATGAGCAAAAGCACAATGAAATTAATGCTGGAATCATCTTCAAGTTGCTAAAATACACTAATGACAGCAAAAAGTTTGAGTCTACAACATTTAGTTAAGGTGTGAGAGCCTAAATTAACTTTGTATTGCTTTAAACGCGTTGTCAGCCCCTGATTGTACACTTCAGGTGAAACTGTCAAAATCTTCAAAATGAGCAAAAGCACAATGAAATTAATGCTGGAATCATCTTCAAGTTGCTAAAATACACTAATGACAGTAAAAAGTTTGAGTCTACAACATTTAGTTAAGGTGTGAGAGCCAAAATGAACTTTGTATTGCTTTAAATGCATTTTCAGCCCGATAGTTCACTTCAGGTGAAACTGTCAAAATCTTCAAAATGAGCAAAAGCACAATGAAATTAATGCTGGAATCATCTTCAAGTTGCTAAAATACACTAATGACAGCAAAAAGTTTGAGTCTACAACATTTAGTTAAGGTGTGAGAGCCAAAATGAACTTTGTATTGCTGTAAACGCGTTTTCAGCACCTGATTGTACACTTCAGGTGAAACTGTCAAAATCTTCAAAATGAGCAGAAGCACAATGAAATTAATGCTGGGATCATCTTCAAGTTGCTAAAATACACTAATGACAGCAAAAAGTTTGAGTCTACAATATTTAGTTAAGGTGTGAGAGACAAAATTAACTTTGTATTGCTTTAAATGCATTTTCAGCCCGATAGTACACTTCAGGTGAAACTGTCAAAATCTTCAAAATGAGCAAAAGCACAAGGAAATTAATGCTGGAATCATCTTCAAGTTGCTAAAATACACTAATGACAGCAAAAAGTTTGAGTCTACAACATTTAGTTAAGGTGTGAGAGCCAAAATGAACTTTGTATTGCTGTAAACGCGTTTTCAGCACCTGATTGTACACTTCAGGTGAAACTGTCAAAATCTTCAAAATGAGCAAAAGCACAATGAAATTAATGCTGGAATCATCTTCAAGTTGCTAAAATACACTAATGACAGCAAAAAGTTTGAGTCTACAATATTTAGTTAAGGTGTGAGAGCCAAAATTAACTTTGTATTGCTTTAAATGCATTTTCAGCCCGATTGGACACTTCAGGTGAAACTGTCAAAATCTTCAAAATGAGCAAAAGCACAATGAAATTAATGCTGGAATCATCTTCAAGTTGCTACAATACACTAATGACAGTAAAAAGTTTGAGTCTACAACATTTAGTTAAGGTGTGAGAGCCAAAATGAACTTTGTATTGCTTTAAATGCATTTTCAGCCCGAATGTACACTTCAGGTGAAACTGTCAAATTCTTCAAAATGAGCAAAAGCACAATGAAATTAATGCTGGAAACATCTTCAAGTTTCTAAAATACTCTAATGACAGCAAAAAGTTTGAGTCTACAACATTTAGTTAAGGTGTGAGAGCCAAAATGAACTTTGTATTGCTGTAAACGCGTTTTCAGCACCTGATTGTACAATTCAGGTGAAACTGTCAAAATCTTCAAAATGAGCAAAAGCACAATGAAATTAATGCTGGAATCATCTTCAAGTTGCTAAAATACACTAATGACAGCAAAACGTTTGAGTCTACAACATTTAGTTAAGGTGTGAGAGCCTAAATGAACTTTGTATTGCTTTAAACGCGTTTTCAGCCCCTGATTGTACACTTCAGGTGAAACTGTCAAAATCTTCAAAATGAGCAAAAGCACAATGAAATTAATGCTGGAATCATCTTCAAGTTGCTAAAATACACTAATGACAGCAACAAGTTTGAGTCTACAACATTTAGTTAAGGTGTGAGAGCCTAAATGAACTTTGTATTGCTTTAAATGCATTTTCAGCCCGATTGTACACTTCAGGTAAAACTGTCAAAATCTTCAAAATGAGCAAAAGCACAATGAAATTAATGCTGGAATCATCTTCAAGTTGCTAAAATACACTAATGACAGCAAAAAGTTTGAGTCTACAACATTTAGTTAAGGTGTGAGAGCCTAAATTAACTTTGTATTGCTTTAAACGCGTTGTCAGCCCCTGATTGTACACTTCAGGTGAAATTGTCAAAATCGTCAAAATGAGCAAAAGCACAATGAAATTAATGCTGGGATCATCTTCAAGTTGCTAAAATACACTAATGACAGCAAAAAGTTTTAGTCTACAACATTTAGTTAAGGTATGAGAGCCAAAATGAACTTTTTATGGCTTTAAATGCATTTTCAGCCCGATTGTACACTTCAGGTGAAACTGTCAAATTCTTCAAAATGAGCAAAAGCACAATGAAATTAATGCTGGAAACATCTTCAAGTTGCTAAAATACACTAATGACAGCAACACGTTTGAGTCTACAACATTTAGTTAAGGTGTGAGAGCCAAAATGAACTTTGTATTGCTGTAAACGCGTTTTCAGCACCTGATTGTACACTTCAGGTGAAACTGTCAAAATCTTCAAAATGAGCAAAAGCACAATGAAATTAATGCTGGAATCATCTTCAAGTTGCTAAAATACACTAATAACAGCAACAAGTTTGAGTCTACAACATTTAGTTAAGGTGTGAGAGCCTAAATGAACTTTGTATTGCTTTAAATGCATTTTCAGCCCGATTGTACACTTCAGGTAAAACTGTCAAAATCTTCAAAATGAGCAAAAGCACAATGAAATTAATGCTGGAATCATCTTCAAGTTGCTAAAATACACTAATGACAGCAACAAGTTTGAGTCTACAACATTTAGTTAAGGTGTGAGAGCCAAAATGAACTTTGTATTGCTGTAAACGCGTTTTCAGCACCTGAATGTACACCTCAGGTGAAACTGTCAAAATCTTCAAAATGAGCAAAAGCACAATGAAATTAATGCTGGAATCATCTTCAAGTTGCTAAAATACACTAATGACAGCAAAACGTTTGAGTCTACAACATTTAGTTAAGGTGTGAGAGCCTAAATGAACTTTGTATTGCTTTAAACGCGTTTTCAGCCCCTGATTGTACACTTCAGGTGAAACTGTCAAAATCTTCAAAATGAGCAAAAGCACAATGAAATTAATGCTGGAATCATCTTCAAGTTGCTAAAATACACTAATGACAGCAACAAGTTTGAGTCTACAACATTTAGTTAAGGTGTGAGAGCCTAAATGAACTTTGTATTGCTTTAAATGCATTTTCAGCCCGATTGTACACTTCAGGTAAAACTGTCAAAATCTTCAAAATGAGCAAAAGCACAATGAAATTAATGCTGGAATCATCTTCAAGTTGCTAAAATACACTAATGACAGCAAAAAGTTTGAGTCTACAACATTTAGTTAAGGTGTGAGAGCCTAAATTAACTTTGTATTGCTTTAAACGCGTTGTCAGCCCCTGATTGTACACTTCAGGTGAAATTGTCAAAATCGTCAAAATGAGCAAAAGCACAATGAAATTAATGCTGGAATCATCTTCAAGTTGCTAAAATACACTAATGACAGCAAAAAGTTTTAGTCTACAACATTTAGTTAAGGTATGAGAGCCAAAATGAACTTTTTATGGCTTTAAATGCATTTTCAGCCCGATTGTACACTTCAGGTGAAACTGTCAAATTCTTCAAAATGAGCAAAAGCACAATGAAATTAATGCTGGAAACATCTTCAAGTTGCTAAAATACACTAATGACAGCAACACGTTTGAGTCTACAACATTTAGTTAAGGTGTGAGAGCCAAAATGAACTTTGTATTGCTGTAAACGCGTTTTCAGCACCTGATTGTACACTTCAGGTGAAACTGTCAAAATATTCAAAATGAGCAAAAGCACAATGAAATTAATGCTGGAATCATCTTCAAGTTGCTAAAATACACTAATGACAGTAAAAAGTTTGAGTCTACAACATTTAGTTAAGGTGTGAGAGCCTAAATGAACTTTGTATTGCTTTAAATGCGTTTTCAGCCCCTGATTGTAAACTTCAGGTGAAATTGTCAAAATCTTCAAAATGAGCAAAAGCACAATGAAATTAATGCTGGAATCATCTTCAAGTTGCTAAAATACACTAATAACAGCAACAAGTTTGAGTCTACAACATTTAGTTAAGGTGTGAGAGCCTAAATGAACTTTGTATTGCTTTAAATGCATTTTCAGCCCGATTGTACACTTCAGGTAAAACTGTCAAAATCTTCAAAATGAGCAAAAGCACAATGAAATTAATGCTGGAATCATCTTCAAGTTGCTAAAATACACTAATGACAGCAACAAGTTTGAGTCTACAACATTTAGTTAAGGTGTGAGAGCCAAAATGAACTTTGTATTGCTGTAAACGCGTTTTCAGCACCTGAATGTACACCTCAGGTGAAACTGTCAAAATCTTCAAAATGAGCAAAAGCACAATGAAATTAATGTTGAAATCATCTTCAAGTTGCTAAAATACACTAATGACAGCAAAAAGTTTGAGTTTACAACATTTAGTTAAGGTTTGAGCGCCTAAATTAACTTTTTATTGCTTTAAACGCATTTTCAGCCCTTGATTGTACACTTCAGGTGAAAGTGTCAAAATCTTCAAAATGAGCAAAAGCACAATGAAATTAATGCTGGAATCATCTTCAAGTTGCTAAAATACACTAATGACAGCAAAAAGTTTGAGTCTACAACATTTAGTTAAGGTGTGAGAGCCTAAATTAACTTTGTATTGCTTTAAACGCGTTGTCAGCCCCTGATTGTACACTTCAGGTGAAACTGTCAAAATCTTCAAAATGAGCAAAAGCACAATGAAATTAATGCTGGAATCATCTTCAAGTTGCTAAAATACACTAATGACAGTAAAAAGTTTGAGTCTACAACATTTAGTTAAGGTGTGAGAGCCAAAATGAACTTTGTATTGCTTTAAATGCATTTTCAGCCCGATAGTACACTTCAGGTGAAACTGTCAAAATCTTCAAAATGAGCAAAAGCACAATGAAATTAATGCTGGAATCATCTTCAAGTTGCTAAAATACACTAATGACAGCAAAAAGTTTGAGTCTACAACATTTAGTTAAGGTGTGAGAGCCAAAATGAACTTTGTATTGCTGTAAACGCGTTTTCAGCACCTGATTGTACACTTCAGGTGAAACTGTCAAAATCTTCAAAATGAGCAGAAGCACAATGAAATTAATGCTGGAATCATCTTCAAGTTGCTAAAATACACTAATGACAGCAAAAAGTTTTAGTCTACAACATTTAGTTAAGGTATGAGAGCCAAAATGAACTTTTTATGGCTTTAAATGCATTTTCAGCCCGATTGTACACTTCAGGTGAAACTGTCAAATTCTTCAAAATGAGCAAAAGCACAATGAAATTAATGCTGGAAACATCTTCAAGTTGCTAAAATACACTAATGACAGCAACACGTTTGAGTCTACAACATTTAGTTAAGGTGTGAGAGCCTAAATGAACTTTGTATTGCTTTAAATGCGTTTTCAGCCCCTGATTGTAAACTTCAGGTGAAATTGTCAAAATCTTCAAAATGAGCAAAAGCACAATGAAATTAATGCTGGAATCATCTTCAAGTTGCTAAAATACACTAATAACAGCAACAAGTTTGAGTCTACAACATTTAGTTAAGGTGTGAGAGCCTAAATGAACTTTGTATTGCTTTAAATGCATTTTCAGCCCGATTGTACACTTCAGGTAAAACTGTCAAAATCTTCAAAATGAGCAAAAGCACAATGAAATTAATGCTGGAATCATCTTCAAGTTGCTAAAATACACTAATGACAGCAACAAGTTTGAGTCTACAACATTTAGTTAAGGTGTGAGAGCCAAAATGAACTTTGTATTGCTGTAAACGCGTTTTCAGCACCTGAATGTACACCTCAGGTGAAACTGTCAAAATCTTCAAAATGAGCAAAAGCACAATGAAATTAATGCTGGAATCATCTTCAAGTTGCTAAAATACACTAATGACAGCAAAAAGTTTGAGTCTACAACATTTAGTTAAGGTGAGAGAGCCAAAATGAACTTTGTATTGCTTTAAACGCATTTTCAGCCCTTGATTGTACACTTCAGGTGAAAGTGTCAAAATCTTCAAAATGAGCAAAAGCACAATGAAATTAATGCTGGAATCATCTTCAAGTTGCTAAAATACACTAATGACAGCAAAAAGTTTGAGTCTACAACATTTAGTTAAGGTGTGAGAGCCTAAATTAACTTTGTATTGCTTTAAACGCGTTGTCAGCCCCTGATTGTACACTTCAGGTGAAACTGTCAAAATCTTCAAAATGAGCAAAAGCACAATGAAATTAATGCTGGAATCATCTTCAAGTTGCTAAAATACACTAATGACAGTAAAAAGTTTGAGTCTACAACATTTAGTTAAGGTGTGAGAGCCAAAATGAACTTTGCATTGCTTTAAATGCATTTTCAGCCCGATAGTACACTTCAGGTGAAACTGTCAAAATCTTCAAAATGAGCAAAAGCACAATGAAATTAATGCTGGAATCATCTTCAAGTTGCTAAAATACACTAATGACAGCAAAAAGTTTGAGTCTACAACATTTAGTTAAGGTGTGAGAGCCAAAATGAACTTTGTATTGCTGTAAACGCGTTTTCAGCACCTGATTGTACACTTCAGGTGAAACTGTCAAAATCTTCAAAATGAGCAGAAGCACAATGAAATTAATGCTGGAATCATCTTCAAGTTGCTAAAATACACTAATGACAGCAAAAAGTTTGAGTCTACAATATTTAGTTAAGGTGTGAGAGACAAAATTAACTTTGTATTGCTTTAAATGCATTTTCAGCCCGATAGTACACTTCAGGTGAAACTGTCAAAATCTTCAAAATGAGCAAAAGCACAATGAAATTAATGCTGGAATCATCTTCAAGTTGCTAAAATACACTAATGACAGCAAAAAGTTTGAGTCTACAACATTTAGTTAAGGTGTGAGAGCCAAAATGAACTTTGTATTGCTGTAAACGCGTTTTCAGCACCTGATTGTACACTTCAGGTGAAACTGTCAAAATCTTCAAAATGAGCAAAAGCACAATGAAATTAATGCTGGAATCATCTTCAAGTTGCTAAAATACACTAATGACAGCAAAAAGTTTGAGTCTACAACATTTAGTTAAGGTGTGAGAGCCAAAATGAACTTTGTATTGCTTTAAATGCATTTTCAGCCCGATAGTACACTTCAGGTGAAACTGTCAAAATCTTCAAAATGAGCAAAAGCACAATTAAATTAATGCTGGAATCATCTTCAAGTTGCTAAAATGCAATAATGACAGCAAAAAGTTTGAGTTTACAACATTTAGTTAAGGTGTGAGAGCCTAAATGAACTTTGTATTGCTTTAAACGCGTTTTCAGCCCCTGATTGTACACTTCAGTTGAAACTGTCAAAATCTTCAAAATTAGCAAAAGCACAATGAAATTAATGCTGGAATCATCTTCAAGTTGCTAAAATACACTAATGACAGCAACAAGTTTGAGTCTACAACATTTAGTTAAGGTGTGAGAGCCAAAATGAACTTTTTATTGCTTTAAACGCGTTTTCAGCCCTTGATTGTACAATTCAGGTGAAACTGTCAAAATCTTCAAAATGAGCAAAAGCACAATGAAATTAATGCTGGAATCATCTTCAAGTTGCTAAAATACACTAATGACAGCAAAAAGTTTGAGTCTACAACATTTAGTTAAGGTGTGAGAGCCAAAATGAACTTTGTATTGCTTTAAATGCATTTTCAGCCCGATAGTACACTTCAGGTGAAACTGTCAAAATCTTCAAAATGAGCAAAAGCACAATTAAATTAATGCTGGAATCATCTTCAAGTTGCTAAAATGCAATAATGACAGCAAAAAGTTTGAGTCTACAACATTTAGTTAAGGTGTGAGAGCCTAAATTAACTTTGTATTGCTTTAAACGCGTTTTCAGCCCCTGATTGTACACTTCAGGTGAAACTGTCAAAATCTTCAAAATTAGCAAAAGCACAATGAAATTAATAATGGAATCATCTTCAAGTTGCTAAAATACACTAATGACAGCAACAAGTTTGAGTCTACAACATTTAGTTAAGGTGTGAGAGCCAAAATGAACTTTTTATTGCTTTAAACGCGTTTTCAGCCCTTGATTGTACAATTCAGGTGAAACTGTCAAAATCTTCAAAATGAGCAAAAGCACAATGAAATTAATGCTGGAATCATCTTCAAGTTGCTAAAATACACTAATGACAGCAAAAAGTTTGAGTCTACAACATTTAGTTAAGGTGTGAGAGCCAAAATGAACTTTGTATTGCTTTAAATGCATTTTCAGCCCGATAGTACACTTCAGGTGAAACTGTCAACATCTTCAAAATGAGCAAAAGCACAATGAAATTAATGCTGGAATCATCTTCAAGTTGCTAAAATACACTAATGACAGCAAAAAGTTTGAGTCTACAACATTTAGTTAAGGTGTGAGAGCCAAAATGAACTTTGTATTGCTTTAAACGCGTTTTCAGCCCTTGATTGTACAATTCAGGTGAAACTGTCAAAATCTTCAAAATGAGCAAAAGCACAATGAAATTAATGCTGGAATCATCTTCAAGTTGCTAAAATACACTAATGACAGCAAAAAGTTTGAGTCTACAACATTTAGTTAAGGTGTGAGAGCCAAAATGAACTTTGTATTGCTTTAAATGCATTTTCAGCCCGATAGTACACTTCAGGTGAAACTGTCAAAATCTTCAAAATGAGCAAAAGCACGATTAAATTAATGCTGGAATCATCTTCAAGTTGCTAAAATGCAATAATGACAGCAAAAAGTTTGAGTCTACAACATTTAGTTAAGGTGTGAGAGCCTAAATTAACTTTGTATTGCTTTAAACGCGTTTTCAGCCCCTGATTGTACACTTCAGGTGAAACTGTCAAAATCTTCAAAATTAGCAAAAGCACAATGAAATTAATGCTGGAATCATCTTCAAGTTGCTAAAATACACTAATGACAGCAACAAGTTTGAGTCTACAACATTTAGTTAAGGTGTGAGAGCCAAAATGAACTTTTTATTGCTTTAAACGCGTTTTCAGCCATTGATTGTACAATTCAGGTGAAACTGTCAAAATCTTCAAAATGAGCAAAAGCACAATGAAATTAATGCTGGAATCATCTTCAAGTTGCTAAAATACACTAATGACAGCAAAAAGTTTGAGTCTACAACATTTAGTTAAGGTGTGAGAGCCAAAATGAACTTTGTATTGCTTTAAATGCATTTTCAGCCCGATAGTACACTTCAGGTGAAACTGTCAACATCTTCAAAATGAGCAAAAGCACAATGAAATTAATGCTGGAATCATCTTCAAGTTGCTAAAATACACTAATGACAGCAAAAAGTTTGAGTCTACAACATTTAGTTAAGGTGTGAGAGCCAAAATGAACTTTTTATTGCTTTAAACGCGTTTTCAGCCCTTGATTGTACAATTCAGGTGAAACTGTCAAAATCTTCAAAATGAGCAAAAGCACAATGAAATTAATGCTGGAATCATCTTCAAGTTGCTAAAATACACTAATGACAGCAACAAGTTTGAGTCTACAACATTTAGTTAAGGTGTGAGAGCCAAAATGAACTTTGTATTGCTGTAAACGCGTTTTCAGCACCTGATTGTACACTTCAGGTGAAACTGTCAAAATCTTCAAAATGAGCAAAAGCACAATGAAATTAATGCTGGAAACATCTTCAAGTTTCTAAAATACTCTAATGACAGCAAAAAGTTTGAGTCTACAACATTTAGTTAAGGTGTGAGAGCCAAAATGAACTTTGTATTGCTGTAAACGCGTTTTCAGCACCTGATTGTACACTTCAGGTGAAACTGTCAAAATCTTCAAAATGAGCAAAAGCACAATGAAATTAATGCTGGAATCATCTTCAAGTTGCTAAAATACACTAATGACAGTAAAAAGTTTGAGTGTACAACATTTAATTAAGGTGTGAGAGCCAAAATGAACTCTGTATTGTTTTAAATGCACTTTCAGCCCGAAAGTACACTTCAGATGAAACTGTCAAAATCTTCAAAATGAGCAAAAGCACAATGAAATTAATGCTGGAATCATCTTCAAGTTGCTAAAATACACTAATGACAGCAAAAAGTTTGAGTCTACAACATTTAGTTAAGGTGTGAGAGCCAAAATGAACTTTGTATTGCTGTAAACGCATTTTCAGCACCTGATTGTACACTTCAGGTGAAACTGTCAAAATCTTCAAAATGAGCAAAAGCACAATGAAATTAATGTTGGAATCATCTTCAAGTTGCTAAAATACACTAATGACAGCAAAAAGTTTGAGTCTACAACATTTAGTTAAGGTTTGAGCGCCTAAATTAACTTTTTATTGCTTTAAACGCGTTTTCAGCCCTTGATTGTAAACTTCAGGTGAAAGTGTCAAAATCTTCAAAATGAACAAAAGCACAATGAAATTAATGCTGGAATCATCTTCAAGTTGCTAAAATACACTAATGACAGCAAAAAGTTTGAGTCTACAACATTTAGTTAAGGTGTGAGAGCCTAAATTAACTTTGTATTGCTTTAAACGCGTCTTCAGCCCCTGATTGTACACTTCAGGTGAAACTGTCAAAATCTTCAAAATTAGCAAAAGCACAATGAAATTAATGCTGGAATCATCTTCAAGTTGCTAAAATACACTAATGACAGCAACAAGTTTGAGTCTACAACATTTAGTTAAGGTGTGAGAGCCAAAATGAACTTTTTATTGCTTTAAACGCGTTTTCAGCCCTTGATTGTACAATTCAGGTGAAACTGTCAAAATCTTCAAAATGAGCAAAAGCACAATGAAATTAATGCTGGAATCATCTTCAAGTTGCTAAAATACACTAATGACAGCAAAAAGTTTGAGTCTACAACATTTAGTTAAGGTGTGAGAGCCAAAATGAACTTTGTATTGCTTTAAATGCATTTTCAGCCCGATAGTACACTTCAGGTGAAACTGTCAACATCTTCAAAATGAGCAAAAGCACAATGAAATTAATGCTGGAATCATCTTCAAGTTGCTAAAATACACTAATGACAGCAAAAAGTTTGAGTCTACAACATTTAGTTAAGGTGTGAGAGCCTAAATGAACTTTGTATTGCTTTAAACGAGTTTTCAGCCCCTGATTGTACACTTCAGGTGAAATTGTCAAAATCTTCAAAATGAGCAAAAGCACAATGAAATTAATGCTGGAATCATCTTCAAGTTGCTAAAATACACTAATAACAGCAACAAGTTTGAGTCTACAACATTTAGTTAAGGTGTGAGAGCCTAAATGAACTTTGTATTGCTTTAAATGCATTTTCAGCCCGATTGTACACTTCAGGTAAAACTGTCAAAATCTTCAAAATGAGCAAAAGCACAATGAAATTAATGCTGGAATCATCTTCAAGTTGCTAAAATACACTAATGACAGCAACAAATTTGAGTCTACAACATTTAGTTAAGGTGTGAGAGCCAAAATGAACTTTGTATTGCTGTAAACGCGTTTTCAGCACCTGAATGTACACTTCAGGTGAAACTGTCAAAATCTTCAAAATGAGCAAAAGCACAATGAAATTAATGTTGGAATCATCTTCAAGTTGCTAAAATACACTAATGACAGCAAAAAGTTTGAGTTTACAACATTTAGTTAAGGTTTGAGCGCCTAAATTAACTTTTTATTGCTTTAAACGCATTTTCAGCCCTTGATTGTACACTTCAGGTGAAAGTGTCAAAATCTTCAAAATGAGCAAAAGCACAATTAAATTAATGCTGGAATCATCTTCAAGTTGCTAAAATACACTAATGACAGCAAAAAGTTTGAGTCTACAACATTTAGTTAAGGTGTGAGAGCCTAAATTAACTTTGTATTGCTTTAAACGCGTTGTCAGCCCCTGATTGTACACTTCAGGTGAAACTGTCAAAATCTTCAAAATGAGCAAAAGCACAATGAAATTAATGCTGGAATCATCTTCAAGTTGCTAAAATACACTAATGACAGTAAAAAGTTTGAGTCTACAACATTTAGTTAAGGTGTGAGAGCCAAAATGAACTTTGTATTGCTTTAAATGCATTTTCAGCCCGATAGTACACTTCAGGTGAAACTGTCAAAATCTTCAAAATGAGCAAAAGCACAATGAAATTAATGCTGGAATCATCTTCAAGTTGCTAAAATACACTAATGACAGCAAAAAGTTTGAGTCTACAACATTTAGTTAAGGTGTGAGAGCCAAAATGAACTTTGTATTGCTGTAAACGCGTTTTCAGCACCTGATTGTACACTTCAGGTGAAACTGTCAAAATCTTCAAAATGAGCAGAAGCACAATGAAATTAATGCTGGAATCATCTTCAAGTTGCTAAAATACACTAATGACAGCAAAAAGTTTGAGTCTACAATATTTAGTTAAGGTGTGAGAGACAAAATTAACTTTGTATTGCTTTAAATGCATTTTCAGCCCGATAGTACACTTCAGGTGAAACTGTCAAAATCTTCAAAATGAGCAAAAGCACAATGAAATTAATGCTGGAATCATCTTCAAGTTGCTAAAATACACTAATGACAGCAAAAAGTTTGAGTCTACAACATTTAGTTAAGGTGTGAGAGCCAAAATGAACTTTGTATTGCTGTAAACGCGTTTTCAGCACCTGATTGTACACGTCAGGTGAAACTGTCAAAATCTTCAAAATGAGCAAAAGCACAATGAAATTAATGCTGGAATCATCTTCAAGTTGCTAAAATACACTAATGACAGCAAAACGTTTGAGTCTACAACATTTAGTTAAGGTGTGAGAGCAAAAATGAACTTTGTATTGCTTTAAACGCGTTTTCAGCCCCTGATTGTACACTTCAGGTGAAACTGTCAAAATCGTCAAAATGAGCAAAAGCACAATGAAATTAATGCTGGAATCATCTTCAAGTTGCTAAAATACACTAATGACAGCAAAAAGTTTGAGTCTACAACATTTAGTTAAGGTGTGAGAGCCTAAATTAACTTTGTATTGCTTTAAACGCGTTGTCAGCCCCTGATTGTACACTTCAGGTGAAACTGTCAAAATCTTCAAAATGAGCAAAAGCACAATGAAATTAATGCTGGAATCATCTTCAAGTTGCTAAAATACACTAATGACAGTAAAAAGTTTGAGTCTACAACATTTAGTTAAGGTGTGAGAGCCAAAATGAACTTTGTATTGCTTTAAATGCATTTTCAGCCCGAATGTACACTTCAGGTGAAACTGTCAAATTCTTCAAAATGAGCAAAAGCACAATGAAATTAATGCTGGAAACATCTTCAAGTTTCTAAAATACTCTAATGACAGCAAAAACTTTGAGTCTACAACATTTAGTTAAGGTGTGAGAGCCAAAATGAACTTTGTATTGCTGTAAACGCGTTTTCAGCACCTGATTGTACAATTCAGGTGAAACTGTCAAAATCTTCAAAATGAGCAAAAGCACAATGAAATTAATGCTGGAATCATCTTCAAGTTGCTAAAATACACTAATGACAGCAAAAAGTTTGAGTTTACAACATTTAGTTAAGGTGTGAGAGCCTAAATGAACTTTGTATTGCTTTAAACGCGTTTTCAGCCCCTGATTGTACACTTCAGGTGAAACTGTCAAAATCTTCAAAATGAGCAAAAGCACAATGAAATTAATGCTGGAATCATCTTCAAGTTGCTAAAATACACTAATGACAGCAACAAGTTTGAGTCTACAACATTTAGTTAAGGTGTGAGAGCCTAAATGAACTTTGTATTGCTTTAAATGCATTTTCAGCCCCTGATTGTACACTTCAGGTGAAACTGTCAAAATCGTCAAAATGAGCAAAAGCACAATGAAATTAATGCTGCAATCATCTTCAAGTTGCTAAAATACACTAATGACAGCAAAAAGTTTGAGTCTACAACATTTAGTTAAGGTGTGAGAGCCTAAATTAACTTTGTATTGCTTTAAACGCGTTGTCAGCCCCTGATTGTACACTTCAGGTGAAACTGTCAAAATCTTCAAAATGAGCAAAAGCACAATGAAATTAATGCTGGAATCATCTTCAAGTTGCTAAAATACACTAATGACATCAAAAAGTTTGAGTCTACAACATTTAGTTAAGGTGTGAGAGCCTAAATGAACTTTGTATTGCTTTAAACGCGTTTTCAGCCCCTGATTGTACACTTCAGGTGAAACTGTCAAAATCTTCAAAATGAGCAAAAGCACAATTAAATTAATGCTGGAATCATCTTCAAGTTGCTAAAATACACTAATGACTACAAAAAGTTTGAGTCTACAACATTTAGTTAAGGTGTGAGAGCCTAAATGAACTTTGTATTGCTGTCAACGCGTTTTCAGCACCTGATTGTACACTTCTGGTGAAACTGTCAAAATCTTCAAAATGAGCAAAAGCACAATGAAATTAATGCTGGAATCATCTTCAAGTTGCTAAAATACACTAATGACAGCAAAAAGTTTGAGTCTACAATATTTAGTTAAGGTGTGAGAGCCAAAATGAACTTTGTATTGCTTTAAAATTCATTTTCAGCCCGATTGTACACTTCAGGTGAAACTGTCAAAATCTTCAAAATGAGCAAAAGCACAATGCAATTAATGTTGGAATCATCTTCAAGTTGCTAAAATACACTAATGACAGCAAAAAGTTTGAGTCTACAACATTTAGTTAAGGTGTGAGAGCCTAAATGAACATTTTATTGCTTTAAACGCGTTTTCAGCCCTTGATTGTACAATTCAGGTGAAACTGTCAAAATCTTCAAAATGAGCAAAAGCACAATGAAATTAATGCTGGAATCATCTTCAAGTTGCTAAAATACACTAATGACAGCAACAAGTTTGAGTCTACAACATTTAGTTAAGGTGTGAGAGCCAAAATGAACTTTGTATTGCTGTAAACGCGTTTTCAGCACCTGATTGTACACTTCAGGTGAAACTGTCAAAATTTTCAAAATGAGCAAAAGCACAATGAAATTAATGCTGGAAACATCTTCAAGTTTCTAAAATACTCTAATGACAGCAAAACGTTTGAGTCTACAACATTTAGTTAAGGTGTGAGAGCCAAAATGAACTTTGTATTGCTGTAAACGCGTTTTCAGCACCTGATTGTACACTTCAGGTGAAACTGTCAAAATCTTCAAAATGAGCAAAAGCACAATGAAATTAATGCTGGAATCATCTTCAAGTTGCTAAAATACACTAATGACAGCAAAAAGTTTGAGTCTACAACATTTAGTTAAGGTGTGAGAGCCTAAATGAACTTTGTATTGCTTTAAACGCGTTTTCAGCCCCTGATTGTACACTTCAGGTGAAATTGTCAAAATCTTCAAAATGAGCAAAAGCACAATGAAATTAATGCTGGAATCATCTTCAAGTTGCTAAAATACACTAATAACAGCAACAAGTTTGAGTCTACAACATTTAGTTAAGGTGTGAGAGCCTAAATGAACTTTGTATTGCTTTAAATGCATTTTCAGCCCGATTGTACACTTCAGGTAAAACTGTCAAAATCTTCAAAATGAGCAAAAGCACAATGAAATTAATGCTGGAATCATCTTCAAGTTGCTAAAATACACTAATGACAGCAACAAATTTGAGTCTACAACATTTAGTTAAGGTGTGAGAGCCAAAATGAACTTTGTATTGCTGTAAACGCGTTTTCAGCACCTGAATGTACACTTCAGGTGAAACTGTCAAAATCTTCAAAATGAGCAAAAGCACAATGAAATTAATGTTGGAATCATCTTCAAGTTGCTAAAATACACTAATGACAGCAAAAAGTTTGAGTTTACAACATTTAGTTAAGGTTTGAGCGCCTAAATTAACTTTTTATTGCTTTAAACGCATTTTCAGCCCTTGATTGTACACTTCAGGTGAAAGTGTCAAAATCTTCAAAATGAGCAAAAGCACAATTAAATTAATGCTGGAATCATCTTCAAGTTGCTAAAATACACTAATGACAGCAAAAAGTTTGAGTCTACAACATTTAGTTAAGGTGTGAGAGCCTAAATTAACTTTGTATTGCTTTAAACGCGTTGTCAGCCCCTGATTGTACACTTCAGGTGAAACTGTCAAAATCTTCAAAATGAGCAAAAGCACAATGAAATTAATGCTGGAATCATCTTCAAGTTGCTAAAATACACTAATGACAGTAAAAAGTTTGAGTCTACAACATTTAGTTAAGGTGTGAGAGCCAAAATGAACTTTGTATTGCTTTAAATGCATTTTCAGCCCGATAGTACACTTCAGGTGAAACTGTCAAAATCTTCAAAATGAGCAAAAGCACAATGAAATTAATGCTGGAATCATCTTCAAGTTGCTAAAATACACTAATGACAGCAAAAAGTTTGAGTCTACAACATTTAGTTAAGGTGTGAGAGCCAAAATGAACTTTGTATTGCTGTAAACGCGTTTTCAGCACCTGATTGTACACTTCAGGTGAAACTGTCAAAATCTTCAAAATGAGCAGAAGCACAATGAAATTAATGCTGGAATCATCTTCAAGTTGCTAAAATACACTAATGACAGCAAAAAGTTTGAGTCTACAATATTTAGTTAAGGTGTGAGAGACAAAATTAACTTTGTATTGCTTTAAATGCATTTTCAGCCCGATAGTACACTTCAGGTGAAACTGTCAAAATCTTCAAAATGAGCAAAAGCACAATGAAATTAATGCTGGAATCATCTTCAAGTTGCTAAAATACACTAATGACAGCAAAAAGTTTGAGTCTACAACATTTAGTTAAGGTGTGAGAGCCAAAATGAACTTTGTATTGCTGTAAACGCGTTTTCAGGACCTGATTGTACACTTCAGGTGAAACTGTCAAAATCTTCAAAATGAGCAAAAGCACAATGAAATTAATGCTGGAATCATCTTCAAGTTGCTAAAATACACTAATGACAGCAAAAAGTTTGAGTCTACAATATTTAGTTAAGGTGTGAGAGCCAAAATTAACTTTGTATTGCTTTAAATGCATTTTCAGCCCGATTGGACACTTCAGGTGAAACTGTCAAAATCTTCAAAATGAGCAAAAGCACAATGAAATTAATGCTGGAATCATCTTCAAGTTGCTAAAATACACTAATGACAGTAAAAAGTTTGAGTCTACAACATTTAGTTAAGGTGTGAGAGCCAAAATGAACTTTGTATTGCTTTAAATGCATTTTCAGCCCGAATGTACACTTCAGGTGAAACTGTCAAATTCTTCAAAATGAGCAAAAGCACAATGAAATTAATGCTGGAATCATCTTCAAGTTGCTAAAATACACTAATGACAGCAAAACGTTTGAGTCTACAACATTTAGTTAAGGTGTGAGAGCAAAAATGAACTTTGTATTGCTTTAAACGCGTTTTCAGCCCCTGATTGTACACTTCAGGTGAAACTGTCAAAATCGTCAAAATGAGCAAAAGCACAATGAAATTAATGCTGGAATCATCTTCAAGTTGCTAAAATACACTAATGACAGCAAAAAGTTTGAGTCTACAACATTTAGTTAAGGTGTGAGAGCCTAAATTAACTTTGTATTGCTTTAAACGCGTTGTCAGCCCCTGATTGTACACTTCAGGTGAAACTGTCAAAATCTTCAAAATGAGCAAAAGCACAATGAAATTAATGCTGGAATCATCTTCAAGTTGCTAAAATACACTAATGACAGTAAAAAGTTTGAGTCTACAACATTTAGTTAAGGTGTGAGAGCCAAAATGAACTTTGTATTGCTTTAAATGCATTTTCAGCCCGAATGTACACTTCAGGTGAAACTGTCAAATTCTTCAAAATGAGCAAAAGCACAATGAAATTAATGCTGGAAACATCTTCAAGTTTCTAAAATACTCTAATGACAGCAAAAAGTTTGAGTCTACAACATTTAGTTAAGGTGTGAGAGCCAAAATGAACTTTGTATTGCTGTAAACGCGTTTTCAGCACCTGATTGTACAATTCAGGTGAAACTGTCAAAATCTTCAAAATGAGCAAAAGCACAATGAAATTAATGCTGGAATCATCTTCAAGTTGCTAAAATACACTAATGACAGCAAAAAGTTTGAGTCTACAACATTTAGTTAAGGTGTGAGAGCCTAAATGAACTTTGTATTGCTTTAAACGCGTTTTCAGCCCCTGATTGTACACTTCAGGTGAAACTGTCAAAATCTTCAAAATGAGCAAAAGCACAATGAAATTAATGCTGGAATCATCTTCAAGTTGCTAAAATACACTAATGACAGCAACAAGTTTGAGTCTACAACATTTAGTTAAGGTGTGAGAGCCTAAATGAACTTTGTATTGCTTTAAATGCATTTTCAGCCCGATTGTACACTTCAGGTAAAACTGTCAAAATCTTCAAAATGAGCAAAAGCACAATGAAATTAATGCTGGAATCATCTTCAAGTTGCTAAAATACACTAATGACAGCAAAACGTTTGAGTCTACAACATTTAGTTAAGGTGTGAGAGCCAAAATGAACTTTGTATTGCTTTAAACGCATTTTCAGCCCCGTATTGTACACTTCAGGTGAAACTGTCAAAATCGTCAAAATGAGCAAAAGCACAATGAAATTAATGCTGCAATCATCTTCAAGTTGCTAAAATAAACTAATGACAGCAAAAAGTTTGAGTCTACAACATTTAGTTAAGGTGTGAGAGCCTAAATTAACTTTGTATTGCTTTAAACGCGTTGTCAGCCCCTGATTGTACACTTCAGGTGAAACTGTCAAAATCTTCAAAATGAGCAAAAGCACAATGAAATTAATGCTGGAATCATCTTCAAGTTGCTAAAATACACTAATGACATCAAAAAGTTTGAGTCTACAACATTTAGTTAAGGTGTGAGAGCCTAAATGAACTTTGTATTGCTTTAAACGCGTTTTCAGCTCCTGATTGTACACTTCAGGTGAAACTGTCAAAATCTTCAAAATGAGCAAAAGCACAATTAAATTAATGCTGGAATCATCTTCAAGTTGCTAAAATACACTAATGACAGCAAAAAGTTTGAGTCTACAACATTTAGTTAAGGTGTGAGAGCCTAAATGAACTTTGTATTGCTGTAAACGCGTTTTCAGCACCTGATTGTACACTTCTGGTGAAACTGTCAAAATCTTCAAAATGAGCAAAAGCACAATGAAATTAATGCTGGAATCATCTTCAAGTTGCTAAAATACACTAATGACAGCAAAAAGTTTGAGTCTACAATATTTAGTTAAGGTGTGAGAGCCAAAATGAACTTTGTATTGCTTTAAAATTCATTTTCAGCCCGATTGTACACTTCAGGTGAAACTGTCAAAATCTTCAAAATGAGCAAAAGCACAATGCAATTAATGTTGGAATCATCTTCAAGTTGCTAAAATACACTAATGACAGCAAAAAGTTTGAGTCTACAACATTTAGTTAAGGTGTGAGAGCCTAAATGAACTTTTTATTGCTTTAAACGCGTTTTCAGCCCTTGATTGTACAATTCAGGTGAAACTGTCAAAATCTTCAAAATGAGCAAAAGCACAATGAAATTAATGCTGGAATCATCTTCAAGTTGCTAAAATACACTAATGACAGCAACAAGTTTGAGTCTACAACATTTAGTTAAGGTGTGAGAGCCAAAATGAACTTTGTATTGCTGTAAACGCGTTTTCAGCACCTGATTGTACACTTCAGGTGAAACTGTCAAAATTTTCAAAATGAGCAAAAGCACAATGAAATTAATGCTGGAAACATCTTCAAGTTTCTAAAATACTCTAATGACAGCAAAACGTTTGAGTCTACAACATTTAGTTAAGGTGTGAGAGCCAAAATGAACTTTGTATTGCTGTAAACGCGTTTTCAGCACCTGATTGTACACTTCAGGTGAAACTGTCAAAATCTTCAAAATGAGCAAAAGCACAATGAAATTAATGCTGGAATCATCTTCAAGTTGCTAAAATACACTAATGACAGCAAAAAGTTTGAGTATACAACATTTAGTTAAGGTGTGAGAGCCTAAATGAACTTTGTATTGCTTTAAACGCGTTTTCAGCCCCTGATTGTACACTTCAGGTGAAATTGTCAAAATCTTCAAAATGAGCAAAAGCACAATGAAATTAATGCTGGAATCATCTTCAAGTTGCTAAAATACACTAATAACAGCAACAAGTTTGAGTCTACAACATTTAGTTAAGGTGTGAGAGCCTAAATGAACTTTGTATTGCTTTAAATGCATTTTCAGCCCGATTGTACACTTCAGGTAAAACTGTCAAAATCTTCAAAATGAGCAAAAGCACAATGAAATTAATGCTGGAATCATCTTCAAGTTGCTAAAATACACTAATGACAGCAACAAATTTGAGTCTACAACATTTAGTTAAGGTGTGAGAGCCAAAATGAACTTTGTATTGCTGTAAACGCGTTTTCAGCACCTGAATGTACACTTCAGGTGAAACTGTCAAAATCTTCAAAATGAGCAAAAGCACAATGAAATTAATGTTGGAATCATCTTCAAGTTGCTAAAATACACTAATGACAGCAAAAAGTTTGAGTTTACAACATTTAGTTAAGGTTTGAGCGCCTAAATTAACTTTTTATTGCTTTAAACGCATTTTCAGCCCTTGATTGTACACTTCAGGTGAAAGTGTCAAAATCTTCAAAATGAGCAAAAGCACAATGAAATTAATGCTGGAATCATCTTCAAGTTGCTAAAATACACTAATGACAGCAAAAAGTTTGAGTCTACAACATTTAGTTAAGGTGTGAGAGCCAAAATGAACTTTGTATTGCTGTAAACGCGTTTTCAGCACCTGATTGTACACTTCAGGTGAAACTGTCAAAATCTTCAAAATGAGCAAAAGCACAATGAAATTAATGCTGGAATCATCTTCAAGTTGCTAAAATACACTAATGACAGTAAAAAGTTTGAGTCTACAACATTTAGTTAAGGTGTGAGAGCCAAAATGAACTTTGTATTGCTTTAAATGCATTTTTAGCCCGATAGTACACTTCAGGTGAAACTGTCAAAATCTTCAAAATGAGCAAAAGCACAATGAAATTAATGCTGGAATCATCTTCAAGTTGCTAAAATACACTAATGACAGCAAAAAGTTTGAGTCTACAACATTTAGTTAAGGTGTGAGAGCCAAAATGAACTTTGTATTGCTGTAAACGCGTTTTCAGCACCTGATTGTACACTTCAGGTGAAACTGTCAAAATCTTCAAAATGAGCAGAAGCACAATGAAATTAATGCTGGAATCATCTTCAAGTTGCTAAAATACACTAATGACAGCAAAAAGTTTGAGTCTACAATATTTAGTTAAGGTGTGAGAGCCAAAATTAACTTTGTATTGCTTTAAATGCATTTTCAGCCCGATAGTACACTTCAGGTGAAACTGTCAAAATCTTCAAAATGAGCAAAAGCACAATGAAATTAATGCTGGAATCATCTTCAAGTTGCTAAAATACACTAATGACAGCAAAAAGTTTGAGTCTACAACATTTAGTTAAGGTGTGAGAGCCAAAATGAACTTTGTATTGCTGTAAACGCGTTTTCAGCACCTGATTGTACACTTCAGGTGAAACTGTCAAAATCTTCAAAATGAGCAAAAGCACAATGAAATTAATGCTGGAATCATCTTCAAGTTGCTAAAATACACTAATGACAGCAAAAAGTTTGAGTCTACAATATTTAGTTAAGGTGTGAGAGCCAAAATTAACTTTGTATTGCTTTAAATGCATTTTCAGCCCGATTGGACACTTCAGGTGAAACTGTCAAAATCTTCAAAATGAGCAAAAGCACAATGAAATTAATGCTGGAATCATCTTCAAGTTGCTAAAATACACTAATGACAGTAAAAAGTTTGAGTCTACAACATTTAGTTAAGGTGTGAGAGCCAAAATGAACTTTGTATTGCTTTAAATGCATTTTCAGCCCGAATGTACACTTCAGGTGAAACTGTCAAATTCTTCAAAATGAGCAAAAGCACAATGAAATTAATGCTGGAATCATCTTCAAGTTGCTAAAATACACTAATGACAGCAAAACGTTTGAGTCTACAACATTTAGTTAAGGTGTGAGAGCAAAAATGAACTTTGTATTGCTTTAAACGCGTTTTCAGCCCCTGATTGTACACTTCAGGTGAAACTGTCAAAATCGTCAAAATGAGCAAAAGCACAATGAAATTAATGCTGGAATCATCTTCAAGTTGCTAAAATACACTAATGACAGCAAAAAGTTTGAGTCTACAACATTTAGTTAAGGTGTGAGAGCCTAAATTAACTTTGTATTGCTTTAAACGCGTTGTCAGCCCCTGATTGTACACTTCAGGTGAAACTGTCAAAATCTTCAAAATGAGCAAAAGCACAATGAAATTAATGCTGGAATCATCTTCAAGTTGCTAAAATACACTAATGACATCAAAAAGTTTGAGTCTACAACATTTAGTTAAGGTGTGAGAGCCAAAATGAACTTTGTATTGCTTTAAATGCATTTTCAGCCCGATTGTACACTTCAGGTGAAACTGTCAAAATCTTCAAAATGAGCAAAAGCACAATGAAATTAAAGCTGGAATCATCTTCAAGTTGCTAAAATACACTAATGACAGCAAAAAGTTTGAGTCTACAACATTTAGTTAAGGTGTGAGAGCCAAAATGAACTTTGTATTGCTTTAAATGCATTTTCAGCCCGATTGTACACTTCAGGTGAAACTGTCAAAATCTTCAAAATGAGCAAAAGCACAATGAAATTAATGCTGGAATCATCTTCAAGTTGCTAAAATACACTAATGACAGTAAAAAGTTTGAGTCTACAACATTTAGTTAAGGTGTGAGAGCCAAAATGAACTTTGTATTGCTTTAAATGCATTTTCAGCCCGATAGTACACTTCAGGTGAAACTGTCAAAATCTTCAAAATGAGCAAAAGCACAATGAAATTAATGCTGGAATCATCTTCAAGTTGCTAAAATACACTAATGACAGCAAAAAGTTTGAGTCTACAATATTTAGTTAAGGTGTGAGAGCCAAAATTAACTTTGTATTGCTTTAAATGCATTTTCAGCCCGATAGTACACTTCAGGTGAAACTGTCAAAATCTTCAAAATGAGCAAAAGCACAATGCAATTAATGTTGGAATCATCTTCAAGTTGCTAAAATACACTAATGACAGCAAACAGTTTGAGTGTACAACATTTAGTTAAGGTGTGAGAGTCAAAATGAACTCTGTATTTGCTTAAATGCGTTTTCAGCCCGAAAGTACACTTCAGATGAAACTGTCAAAATCTTCAAAATGAGCAGAAGCACAATGAAATTAATGCTGGAATCATCTTCAAGTTGCTAAAATACACTAATGACAGCAAAAAGTTTGAGTCTACAATATTTAGCTAAGGTGTGAGAGACAAAATTAACTTTGTATTGCTTTAAATGCATTTTCAGCCCGATAGTACACTTCAGGTGAAACTGTCAAAATCTTCAAAATGAGCAAAAGCACAATGAAATTAATGCTGGAATCATCTTCAAGTTGCTAAAATACACTAATGACAGCAAAAAGTTTGAGTCTACAACATTTAGTTAAGGTGTGAGAGCCAAAATGAACTTTGTATTGCTGTAAACGCGTTTTCAGCACCTGATTGTACACTTCAGGTGAAACTGTCAAAATCTTCAAAATGAGCAAAAGCACAATGAAATTAATGCTGGAATCATCTTCAAGTTGCTAAAATACACTAATGACAGCAAAAAGTTTGAGTCTACAATATTTAGTTAAGGTGTGAGAGCCAAAATTAACTTTGTATTGCTTTAAATGCATTTTCAGCCCGATTGGAAACTTCAGGTGAAACTGTCAAAATCTTCAAAATGAGCAAAAGCACAATGAAATTAATGCTGGAATCATCTTCAAGTTGCTAAAATACACTAATGACAGTAAAAAGTTTGAGTCTACAACATTTAGTTAAGGTGTGAGAGCCAAAATGAACTTTGTATTGCTTTAAATGCATTTTCAGCCCGAATGTACACTTCAGGTGAAACTGTCAAATTCTTCAAAATGAGCAAAAGCACAATGAAATTAATGCTGGAAACATCTTCAAGTTTCTAAAATACTCTAATGACAGCAAAAAGTTTGAGTCTACAACATTTAGTTAAGGTGTGAGAGCCAAAATGAACTTTGTATTGCTGTAAACGCGTTTTCAGCACCTGATTGTACAATTCAGGTGAAACTGTCAAAATCTTCAAAATGAGCAAAAGCACAATGAAATTAATGCTGGAATCATCTTCAAGTTGCTAAAATACACTAATGACAGCAAAAAGTTTGAGTCTACAACATTTAGTTAAGGTGTGAGAGCCAAAATGAACTTTGTATTGCTGTAAACGCGTTTTCAGCACCTGATTGTACACTTCAGGTGAAACTGTCAAAATCTTCAAAATGAGCAAAAGCACAATGAAATTAATGCTGGAATCATCTTCAAGTTGCTAAAATACACTAATGACAGCAAAAAGTTTGAGTCTACAATATTTAGTTAAGGTGTGAGAGCCAAAATTAACTTTGTATTGCTTTAAATGCATTTTCAGCCCGATTGGAAACTTCAGGTGAAACTGTCAAAATCTTCAAAATGAGCAAAAGCACAATGAAATTAATGCTGGAATCATCTTCAAGTTGCTAAAATACACTAATGACAGTAAAAAGTTTGAGTCTACAACATTTAGTTAAGGTGTGAGAGCCAAAATGAACTTTGTATTGCTTTAAATGCATTTTCAGCCCGAATGTACACTTCAGGTGAAACTGTCAAATTCTTCAAAATGAGCAAAAGCACAATGAAATTAATGCTGGAAACATCTTCAAGTTTCTAAAATACTCTAATGACAGCAAAAAGTTTGAGTCTACAACATTTAGTTAAGGTGTGAGAGCCAAAATGAACTTTGTATTGCTGTAAACGCGTTTTCAGCACCTGATTGTACAATTCAGGTGAAACTGTCAAAATCTTCAAAATGAGCAAAAGCACAATGAAATTAATGCTGGAATCATCTTCAAGTTGCTAAAATACACTAATGACAGCAAAAAGTTTGAGTCTACAACATTTAGTTAAGGTGTGAGAGCCTAAATGAACTTTGTATTGCTTTAAACGCGTTTTCAGCCCCTGATTGTACACTTCAGGTGAAACTGTCAAAATCTTCAAAATGAGCAAAAGCACAATGAAATTAATGCTGGAATCATCTTCAAGTTGCTAAAATACACTAATGACAGCAACAAGTTTGAGTCTACAACATTTAGTTAAGGTGTGAGAGCCTAAATGAACTTTGTATTGCTTTAAATGCATTTTCAGCCCGATTGTACACTTCAGGTAAAACTGTCAAAATCTTCAAAATGAGCAAAAGCACAATGAAATTAATGCTGGAATCATCTTCAAGTTGCTAAAATACACTAATGACAGCAAAACGTTTGACTCTACAACATTTAGTTAAGGTGTGAGAGCCAAAATGAACTTTGTATTGCTTTAAACGCATTTTCAGCCCCTGATTGTACACTTCAGGTGAAACTGTCAAAATCGTCAAAATGAGCAAAAGCACAATGAAATTAATGCTGCAATCATCTTCAAGTTGCTAAAATACACTAATGACAGCAAAAAGTTTGAGTCTACAACATTTAGTTAAGGTGTGAGAGCCTAAATTAACTTTGTATTGCTTTAAACGCGTTGTCAGCCCCTGATTGTACACTTCAGGTGAAACTGTCAAAATCTTCAAAATGAGCAAAAGCACAATGAAATTAATGCTGGAATCATCTTCAAGTTGCTAAAATACACTAATGACATCAAAAAGTTTGAGTCTACAACATTTAGTTAAGGTGTGAGAGCCTAAATGAACTTTGTATTGCTTTAAACGCGTTTTCAGCCCCTGATTGTACACTTCAGGTGAAACTGTCAAAATCTTCAAAATGAGCAAAAGCACAATTAAATTAATGCTGGAATCATCTTCAAGTTGCTAAAATACACTAATGACAGCAAAAAGTTTGAGTCTACAACATTTAGTTAAGGTGTGAGAGCCTAAATGAACTTTGTATTGCTGTAAACGCGTTTTCAGCACCTGATTGTACACTTCTGGTGAAACTGTCAAAATCTTCAAAATGAGCAAAAGCACAATGAAATTAATGCTGGAATCATCTTCAAGTTGCTAAAATACACTAATGACAGCAAAAAGTTTGAGTCTACAATATTTAGTTAAGGTGTGAGAGCCAAAATGAACTTTGTATTGCTTTAAAATTCATTTTCAGCCCGATTGTACACTTCAGGTGAAACTGTCAAAATCTTCAAAATGAGCAAAAGCACAATGCAATTAATGTTGGAATCATCTTCAAGTTGCTAAAATACACTAATGACAGCAAAAAGTTTGAGTCTACAACATTTAGTTAAGGTGTGAGAGCCTAAATGAACTTTTTATTGCTTTAAACGCGTTTTCAGCCCTTGATTGTACAATTCAGGTGAAACTGTCAAAATCTTCAAAATGAGCAAAAGCACAATGAAATTAATGCTGGAATCATCTTCAAGTTGCTAAAATACACTAATGACAGCAACAAGTTTGAGTCTACAACATTTAGTTAAGGTGTGAGAGCCAAAATGAACTTTGTATTGCTGTAAACGCGTTTTCAGCACCTGATTGTACACTTCAGGTGAAACTGTCAAAATTTTCAAAATGAGCAAAAGCACAATGAAATTAATGCTGGAAACATCTTCAAGTTTCTAAAATACTCTAATGACAGCAAAACGTTTGAGTCTACAACATTTAGTTAAGGTGTGAGAGCCAAAATGAACTTTGTATTGCTGTAAACGCGTTTTCAGCACCTGATTGTACACTTCAGGTGAAACTGTCAAAATCTTCAAAATGAGCAAAAGCACAATGAAATTAATGCTGGAATCATCTTCAAGTTGCTAAAATACACTAATGACAGCAAAAAGTTTGAGTCTACAACATTTAGTTAAGGTGTGAGAGCCTAAATGAACTTTGTATTGCTTTAAACGCGTTTTCAGCCCCTGATTGTACACTTCAGGTGAAATTGTCAAAATCTTCAAAATGAGCAAAAGCACAATGAAATTAATGCTGGAATCATCTTCAAGTTGCTAAAATACACTAATAACAGCAACAAGTTTGAGTCTACAACATTTAGTTAAGGTGTGAGAGCCTAAATGAACTTTGTATTGCTTTAAATGCATTTTCAGCCCGATTGTACACTTCAGGTAAAACTGTCAAAATCTTCAAAATGAGCAAAAGCACAATGAAATTAATGCTGGAATCATCTTCAAGTTGCTAAAATACACTAATGACAGCAACAAATTTGAGTCTACAACATTTAGTTAAGGTGTGAGAGCCAAAATGAACTTTGTATTGCTGTAAACGCGTTTTCAGCACCTGAATGTACACTTCAGGTGAAACTGTCAAAATCTTCAAAATGAGCAAAAGCACAATGAAATTAATGTTGGAATCATCTTCAAGTTGCTAAAATACACTAATGACAGCAAAAAGTTTGAGTTTACAACATTTAGTTAAGGTTTGAGCGCCTAAATTAACTTTTTATTGCTTTAAACGCATTTTCAGCCCTTGATTGTACACTTCAGGTGAAAGTGTCAAAATCTTCAAAATGAGCAAAAGCACAATTAAATTAATGCTGGAATCATCTTCAAGTTGCTAAAATACACTAATGACAGCAAAAAGTTTGAGTCTACAACATTTAGTTAAGGTGTGAGAGCCTAAATTAACTTTGTATTGCTTTAAACGCGTTGTCAGCCCCGGATTGTACACTTCAGGTGAAACTGTCAAAATCTTCAAAATGAGCAAAAGCACAATGAAATTAATGCTGGAATCATCTTCAAGTTGCTAAAATACACTAATGACAGCAAAAAGTTTGAGTCTACAACATTTAGTTAAGGTGTGAGAGCCAAAATGAACTTTGTATTGCTGTAAACGCGTTTTCAGCACCTGATTGTACACTTCAGGTGAAACTGTCAAAATCTTCAAAATGAGCAGAAGCACAGTGAAATTAATGCTGGAATCATCTTCAAGTTGCTAAAATACACTAATGACAGCAAAAAGTTTGAGTCTACAATATTTAGTTAAGGTGTGAGAGACAAAATTAACTTTGTATTGCTTTAAATGCATTTTCAGCCCGATAGTACACTTCAGGTGAAACTGTCAAAATCTTCAAAATGAGCAAAAGCACAATGAAATTAATGCTGGAATCATCTTCAAGTTGCTAAAATACACTAATGACAGCAAAAAGTTTGAGTCTACAACATTTAGTTAAGGTGTGAGAGCCAAAATGAACTTTGTATTGCTGTAAACGCGTTTTCAGCACCTGATTGTACACTTCAGGTGAAACTGTCAAAATCTTCAAAATGAGCAAAAGCACAATGAAATTAATGCTGGAATCATCTTCAAGTTGCTAAAATACACTAATGACAGCAAAAAGTTTGAGTCTACAATATTTAGTTAAGGTGTGAGAGCCAAAATTAACTTTGTATTGCTTTAAATGCATTTTCAGCCCGATTGGACACTTCAGGTGAAACTGTCAAAATCTTCAAAATGAGCAAAAGCACAATGAAATTAATGCTGGAATCATCTTCAAGTTGCTAAAATACACTAATGACAGTAAAAAGTTTGAGTCTACAACATTTAGTTAAGGTGTGAGAGCCAAAATGAACTTTGTATTGCTTTAAATGCATTTTCAGCCCGAATGTACACTTCAGGTGAAACTGTCAAATTCTTCAAAATGAGCAAAAGCACAATGAAATTAATGCTGGAATCATCTTCAAGTTGCTAAAATACCCTAATGACAGCAAAACGTTTGAGTCTACAACATTTAGTTAAGGTGTGAGAGCAAAAATGAACTTTGTATTGCTTTAAACGCGTTTTCAGCCCCTGATTGTACACTTCAGGTGAAACTGTCAAAATCGTCAAAATGAGCAAAAGCACAATGAAATTAATGCTGGAATCATCTTCAAGTTGCTAAAATACACTAATGACAGCAAAAAGTTTGAGTCTACAACATTTAGTTAAGGTGTGAGAGCCAAAATGAACTTTGTATTGCTGTAAACGCGTTTTCAGCACCTGATTGTACACTTCAGGTGAAACTGTCAAAATCTTCAAAATGAGCAGAAGCACAATGAAATTAATGCTGGAATCATCTTCAAGTTGCTAAAATACACTAATGACAGCAAAAAGTTTGAGTCTACAATATTTAGTTAAGGTGTGAGAGACAAAATTAACTTTGTATTGCTTTAAATGCATTTTCAGCCCGATAGTACACTTCAGGTGAAACTGTCAAAATCTTCAAAATGAGCAAAAGCACAATGAAATTAATGCTGGAATCATCTTCAAGTTGCTAAAATACACTAATGACAGCAAAAAGTTTGAGTCTACAACATTTAGTTAAGGTGTGAGAGCCAAAATGAACTTTGTATTGCTGTAAACGCGTTTTCAGCACCTGATTGTACACTTCAGGTGAAACTGTCAAAATCTTCAAAATGAGCAAAAGCACAATGAAATTAATGCTGGAATCATCTTCAAGTTGCTAAAATACACTAATGACAGCAAAAAGTTTGAGTCTACAATATTTAGTTAAGGTGTGAGAGCCAAAATTAACTTTGTATTGCTTTAAATGCATTTTCAGCCCGATTGGACACTTCAGGTGAAACTGTCAAAATCTTCAAAATGAGCAAAAGCACAATGAAATTAATGCTGGAATCATCTTCAAGTTGCTAAAATACACTAATGACAGTAAAAAGTTTGAGTCTACAACATTTAGTTAAGGTGTGAGAGCCAAAATGAACTTTGTATTGCTTTAAATGCATTTTCAGCCCGAATGTACACTTCAGGTGAAACTGTCAAATTCTTCAAAATGAGCAAAAGCACAATGAAATTAATGCTGGAATCATCTTCAAGTTGCTAAAATACCCTAATGACAGCAAAACGTTTGAGTCTACAACATTTAGTTAAGGTGTGAGAGCAAAAATGAACTTTGTATTGCTTTAAACGCGTTTTCAGCCCCTGATTGTACACTTCAGGTGAAACTGTCAAAATCGTCAAAATGAGCAAAAGCACAATGAAATTAATGCTGGAATCATCTTCAAGTTGCTAAAATACACTAATGACAGCAAAAAGTTTGAGTCTACAACATTTAGTTAAGGTGTGAGAGCCTAAATTAACTTTGTATTGCTTTAAACGCGTTGTCAGCCCCTGATTGTACACTTCAGGTGAAACTGTCAAAATCTTCAAAATGAGCAAAAGCACAATGAAATTAATGCTGGAATCATCTTCAAGTTGCTAAAATACACTAATGACAGTAAAAAGTTTGAGTCTACAACATTTAGTTAAGGTGTGAGAGCCAAAATGAACTTTGTATTGCTTTAAATGCATTTTCAGCCCGAATGTACACTTCAGGTGAAACTGTCAAATTCTTCAAAATGAGCAAAAGCACAATGAAATTAATGCTGGAAACATCTTCAAGTTTCTAAAATACTCTAATGACAGCAAAACGTTTGAGTCTACAACATTTAGTTAAGGTGTGAGAGCCAAAATGAACTTTGTATTGCTGTAAACGCGTTTTCAGCACCTGATTGTACACTTCAGGTGAAACTGTCAAAATCTTCAAAATGAGCAAAAGCACAATGAAATTAATGCTGGAATCATCTTCAAGTTGCTAAAATACACTAATGACAGCAAAAAGTTTGAGTCTACAACATTTAGTTAAGGTGTGAGAGCCTAAATGAACTTTGTATTGCTTTAAACGCGTTTTCAGCCCCTGATTGTACACTTCAGGTGAAATTGTCAAAATCTTCAAAATGAGCAAAAGCACAATGAAATTAATGCTGGAATCATCTTCAAGTTGCTAAAATACACTAATAACAGCAACAAGTTTGAGTCTACAACATTTAGTTAAGGTGTGAGAGCCTAAATGAACTTTGTATTGCTTTAAATGCATTTTCAGCCCGATTGTACACTTCAGGTAAAACTGTCAAAATCTTCAAAATGAGCAAAAGCACAATGAAATTAATGCTGGAATCATCTTCAAGTTGCTAAAATACACTAATGACAGCAACAAATTTGAGTCTACAACATTTAGTTAAGGTGTGAGAGCCAAAATGAACTTTGTATTGCTGTAAACGCGTTTTCAGCACCTGAATGTACACTTCAGGTGAAACTGTCAAAATCTTCAAAATGAGCAAAAGCACAATGAAATTAATGTTGGAATCATCTTCAAGTTGCTAAAATACACTAATGACAGCAAAAAGTTTGAGTTTACAACATTTAGTTAAGGTTTGAGCGCCTAAATTAACTTTTTATTGCTTTAAACGCATTTTCAGCCCTTGATTGTACACTTCAGGTGAAAGTGTCAAAATCTTCAAAATGAGCAAAAGCACAATTAAATTAATGCTGGAATCATCTTCAAGTTGCTAAAATACACTAATGACAGCAAAAAGTTTGAGTCTACAACATTTAGTTAAGGTGTGAGAGCCTAAATTAACTTTGTATTGCTTTAAACGCGTTGTCATTCCCGGATTGTACACTTCAGGTGAAACTGTCAAAAACTTCAAAATGAGCAAAAGCACAATGAAATTAATGCTGGAATCATCTTCAAGTTGCTAAAATACACTAATGACAGTAAAAAGTTTGAGTCTACAACATTTAGTTAAGGTGTGAGAGCCAAAATGAACTTTGTATTGCTTTAAATGCATTTTCAGCCCGATAGTACACTTCAGGTGAAACTGTCAAAATCTTCAAAATGAGCAAAAGCACAATGAAATTAATGCTGGAATCATCTTCAAGTTGCTAAAATACACTAATGACAGCAAAAAGTTTGAGTCTACAACATTTAGTTAAGGTGTGAGAGCCAAAATGAACTTTGTATTGCTGTAAACGCGTTTTCAGCACCTGATTGTACACTTCAGGTGAAACTGTCAAAATCTTCAAAATGAGCAGAAGCACAATGAAATTAATGCTGGAATCATCTTCAAGTTGCTAAAATACACTAATGACAGCAAAAAGTTTGAGTCTACAATATTTAGTTAAGGTGTGAGAGACAAAATTAACTTTGTATTGCTTTAAATGCATTTTCAGCCCGATAGTACACTTCAGGTGAAACTGTCAAAATCTTCAAAATGAGCAAAAGCACAATGAAATTAATGCTGGAATCATCTTCAAGTTGCTAAAATACACTAATGACAGCAAAAAGTTTGAGTCTACAACATTTAGTTAAGGTGTGAGAGCCAAAATGAACTTTGTATTGCTGTAAACGCGTTTTCAGCACCTGATTGTACACTTCAGGTGAAACTGTCAAAATCTTCAAAATGAGCAAAAGCACAATGAAATTAATGCTGGAATCATCTTCAAGTTGCTAAAATACACTAATGACAGCAAAAAGTTTGAGTCTACAATATTTAGTTAAGGTGTGAGAGCCAAAATTAACTTTGTATTGCTTTAAATGCATTTTCAGCCCGATTGGACACTTCAGGTGAAACTGTCAAAATCTTCAAAATGAGCAAAAGCACAATGAAATTAATGCTGGAATCATCTTCAAGTTGCTAAAATACACTAATGACAGTAAAAAGTTTGAGTCTACAACATTTAGTTAAGGTGTGAGAGCCAAAATGAACTTTGTATTGCTTTAAATGCATTTTCAGCCCGAATGTACACTTCAGGTGAAACTGTCAAATTCTTCAAAATGAGCAAAAGCACAATGAAATTAATGCTGGAATCATCTTCAAGTTGCTAAAATACCCTAATGACAGCAAAACGTTTGAGTCTACAACATTTAGTTAAGGTGTGAGAGCAAAAATGAACTTTGTATTGCTTTAAACGCGTTTTCAGCCCCTGATTGTACACTTCAGGTGAAACTGTCAAAATCGTCAAAATGAGCAAAAGCACAATGAAATTAATGCTGGAATCATCTTCAAGTTGCTAAAATACACTAATGACAGCAAAAAGTTTGAGTCTACAACATTTAGTTAAGGTGTGAGAGCCAAAATGAACTTTGTATTGCTGTAAACGCGTTTTCAGCACCTGATTGTACACTTCAGGTGAAACTGTCAAAATCTTCAAAATGAGCAGAAGCACAATGAAATTAATGCTGGAATCATCTTCAAGTTGCTAAAATACACTAATGACAGCAAAAAGTTTGAGTCTACAATATTTAGTTAAGGTGTGAGAGACAAAATTAACTTTGTATTGCTTTAAATGCATTTTCAGCCCGATAGTACACTTCAGGTGAAACTGTCAAAATCTTCAAAATGAGCAAAAGCACAATGAAATTAATGCTGGAATCATCTTCAAGTTGCTAAAATACACTAATGACAGCAAAAAGTTTGAGTCTACAACATTTAGTTAAGGTGTGAGAGCCAAAAGGAACTTTGTATTGCTGTAAACGCGTTTTCAGCACCTGATTGTACACTTCAGGTGAAACTGTCAAAATCTTCAAAATGAGCAAAAGCACAATGAAATTAATGCTGGAATCATCTTCAAGTTGCTAAAATACACTAATGACAGCAAAAAGTTTGAGTCTACAATATTTAGTTAAGGTGTGAGAGCCAAAATTAACTTTGTATTGCTTTAAATGCATTTTCAGCCCGATTGGACACTTCAGGTGAAACTGTCAAAATCTTCAAAATGAGCAAAAGCACAATGAAATTAATGCTGGAATCATCTTCAAGTTGCTAAAATACACTAATGACAGTAAAAAGTTTGAGTCTACAACATTTAGTTAAGGTGTGAGAGCCAAAATGAACTTTGTATTGCTTTAAATGCATTTTCAGCCCGAATGTACACTTCAGGTGAAACTGTCAAATTCTTCAAAATGAGCAAAAGCACAATGAAATTAATGCTGGAATCATCTTCAAGTTGCTAAAATACCCTAATGACAGCAAAACGTTTGAGTCTACAACATTTAGTTAAGGTGTGAGAGCAAAAATGAACTTTGTATTGCTTTAAACGCGTTTTCAGCCCCTGATTGTACACTTCAGGTGAAACTGTCAAAATCGTCAAAATGAGCAAAAGCACAATGAAATTAATGCTGGAATCATCTTCAAGTTGCTAAAATACACTAATGACAGCAAAAAGTTTGAGTCTACAACATTTAGTTAAGGTGTGAGAGCCTAAATTAACTTTGTATTGCTTTAAACGCGTTGTCAGCCCCTGATTGTACACTTCAGGTGAAACTGTCAAAATCTTCAAAATGAGCAAAAGCACAATGAAATTAATGCTGGAATCATCTTCAAGTTGCTAAAATACACTAATGACAGTAAAAAGTTTGAGTCTACAACATTTAGTTAAGGTGTGAGAGCCAAAATGAACTTTGTATTGCTTTAAATGCATTTTCAGCCCGAATGTACACTTCAGGTGAAACTGTCAAATTCTTCAAAATGAGCAAAAGCACAATGAAATTAATGCTGGAAACATCTTCAAGTTTCTAAAATACTCTAATGACAGCAAAAAGTTTGAGTCTACAACATTTAGTTAAGGTGTGAGAGCCAAAATGAACTTTGTATTGCTGTAAACGCGTTTTCAGCACCTGATTGTACAATTCAGGTGAAACTGTCAAAATCTTCAAAATGAGCAAAAGCACAATGAAATTAATGCTGCAATCATCTTCAAGTTGCTAAAATACACTAATGACAGCAAAAAGTTTGAGTCTACAACATTTAGTTAAGGTGTGAGAGCCTAAATGAACTTTGTATTGCTTTAAACGCGTTTTCAGCCCCTGATTGTACACTTCAGGTGAAACTGTCAAAATCTTCAAAATGAGCAAAAGCACAATGAAATTAATGCTGGAATCATCTTCAAGTTGCTAAAATACACTAATGACAGCAACAAGTTTGAGTCTACAACATTTAGTTAAGGTGTGAGAGCCTAAATGAACTTTGTATTGCTTTAAATGCATTTTCAGCCCGATTGTACACTTCAGGTAAAACTGTCAAAATCTTCAAAATGAGCAAAAGCACAATGAAATTAATGCTGGAATCATCTTCAAGTTGCTAAAATACACTAATGACAGCAAAACGTTTGAGTCTACAACATTTAGTTAAGGTGTGAGAGCCAAAATGAACTTTGTATTGCTTTAAACGCATTTTCAGCCCCTGATTGTACACTTCAGGTGAAACTGTCAAAATCGTCAAAATGAGCAAAAGCACAATGAAATTAATGCTGCAATCATCTTCAAGTTGCTAAAATACACTAATGACAGCAAAAAGTTTGAGTCTACAACATTTAGTTAAGGTGTGAGAGCCTAAATTAACTTTGTATTGCTTTAAACGCGTTGTCAGCCCCTGATTGTACACTTCAGGTGAAACTGTCAAAATCTTCAAAATGAGCAAAAGCACAATGAAATTAATGCTGGAATCATCTTCAAGTTGCTAAAATACACTAATGACATCAAAAAGTTTGAGTCTACAACATTTAGTTAAGGTGTGAGAGCCTAAATGAACTTTGTATTGCTGTAAACGCGTTTTCAGCACCTGATTGTACACTTCTGGTGAAACTGTCAAAATCTTCAAAATGAGCAAAAGCACAATGAAATTAATGCTGGAATCATCTTCAAGTTGCTAAAATACACTAATGACAGCAAAAAGTTTGAGTCTACAATATTTAGTTAAGGTGTGAGAGCCAAAATGAACTTTGTATTGCTTTAAAATTCATTTTCAGCCCGATTGTACACTTCAGGTGAAACTGTCAAAATCTTCAAAATGAGCAAAAGCACAATGCAATTAATGTTGGAATCATCTTCAAGTTGCTAAAATACACTAATGACAGCAAAAAGTTTGAGTCTACAACATTTAGTTAAGGTGTGAGAGCCTAAATGAACTTTTTATTGCTTTAAACGCGTTTTCAGCCCTTGATTGTACAATTCAGGTGAAACTGTCAAAATCTTCAAAATGAGCAAAAGCACAATGAAATTAATGCTGGAATCATCTTCAAGTTGCTAAAATACACTAATGACAGCAACAAGTTTGAGTCTACAACATTTAGTTAAGGTGTGAGAGCCAAAATGAACTTTGTATTGCTGTAAACGCGTTTTCAGCACCTGATTGTACACTTCAGGTGAAACTGTCAAAATTTTCAAAATGAGCAAAAGCACAATGAAATTAATGCTGGAAACATCTTCAAGTTTCTAAAATACTCTAATGACAGCAAAACGTTTGAGTCTACAACATTTAGTTAAGGTGTGAGAGCCAAAATGAACTTTGTATTGCTGTAAACGCGTTTTCAGCACCTGATTGTACACTTCAGGTGAAACTGTCAAAATCTTCAAAATGAGCAAAAGCACAATGAAATTAATGCTGGAATCATCTTCAAGTTGCTAAAATACACTAATGACAGCAAAAAGTTTGAGTCTACAACATTTAGTTAAGGTGTGAGAGCCTAAATGAACTTTGTATTGCTTTAAACGCGTTTTCAGCCCCTGATTGTACACTTCAGGTGAAATTGTCAAAATCTTCAAAATGAGCAAAAGCACAATGAAATTAATGCTGGAATCATCTTCAAGTTGCTAAAATACACTAACAACAGCAACAAGTTTGAGTCTACAACATTTAGTTAAGGTGTGAGAGCCTAAATGAACTTTGTATTGCTTTAAATGCATTTTCAGCCCGATTGTACACTTCAGGTAAAACTGTCAAAATCTTCAAAATGAGCAAAAGCACAATGAAATTAATGCTGGAATCATCTTCAAGTTGCTAAAATACACTAATGACAGCAACAAATTTGAGTCTACAACATTTAGTTAAGGTGTGAGAGCCAAAATGAACTTTGTATTGCTGTAAACGCGTTTTCAGCACCTGAATGTACACTTCAGGTGAAACTGTCAAAATCTTCAAAATGAGCAAAAGCACAATGAAATTAATGTTGGAATCATCTTCAAGTTGCTAAAATACACTAATGACAGCAAAAAGTTTGAGTTTACAACATTTAGTTAAGGTTTGAGCGCCTAAATTAACTTTTTATTGCTTTAAACGCATTTTCAGCCCTAGATTGTACACTTCAGGTGAAAGTGTCAAAATCTTCAAAATGAGCAAAAGCACAATGAAATTAATGCTGGAATCATCTTCAAGTTGCTAAAATACACTAATGACAGCAAAAAGTTTGAGTCTACAACATTTAGTTAAGGTGTGAGAGCCTAAATTAACTTTGTATTGCTTTAAACGCGTTGTCAGCCCCTGATTGTACACTTCAGGTGAAACTGTCAAAATCTTCAAAATGAGCAAAAGCACAATGAAATTAATGCTGGAATCATCTTCAAGTTGCTAAAATACACTAATGACAGTAAAAAGTTTGAGTCTACAACATTTAGTTAAGGTGTGAGAGCCAAAATGAACTTTGTATTGCTTTAAATGCATTTTCAGCCCGATAGTACACTTCAGGTGAAACTGTCAAAATCTTCAAAATGAGCAAAAGCACAATGAAATTAATGCTGGAATCATCTTCAAGTTGCTAAAATACACTAATGACAGCAAAAAGTTTGAGTCTACAACATTTAGTTAAGGTGTGAGAGCCAAAATGAACTTTGTATTGCTGTAAACGCGTTTTCAGCACCTGATTGTACACTTCAGGTGAAACTGTCAAAATCTTCAAAATGAGCAGAAGCACAATGAAATTAATGCTGGAATCATCTTCAAGTTGCTAAAATACACTAATGACAGCAAAAAGTTTGAGTCTACAATATTTAGTTAAGGTGTGAGAGACAAAATTAACTTTGTATTGCTTTAAATGCATTTTCAGCCCGATAGTACACTTCAGGTGAAACTGTCAAAATCTTCAAAATGAGCAAAAGCACAATGAAATTAATGCTGGAATCATCTTCAAGTTGCTAAAATACACTAATGACAGCAAAAAGTTTGAGTCTACAACATTTAGTTAAGGTGTGAGAGCCAAAATGAACTTTGTATTGCTGTAAACGCGTTTTCAGCACCTGATTGTACACTTCAGGTGATACTGTCAAAATCTTCAAAATGAGCAAAAGCACAATGAAATTAATGCTGGAATCATCTTCAAGTTGCTAAAATACACTAATGACAGCAAAAAGTTTGAGTCTACAATATTTAGTTAAGGTGTGAGAGCCAAAATTAACTTTGTATTGCTTTAAATGCATTTTCAGCCCGATTGGACACTTCAGGTGAAACTGTCAAAATCTTCAAAATGAGCAAAAGCACAATGAAATTAATGCTGGAATCATCTTCAAGTTGCTAAAATACACTAATGACAGCAAAAAGTTTGAGTCTACAATATTTAGTTAAGGTGTGAGAGCCAAAATTAACTTTGTATTGCTTTAAATGCATTTTCAGCCCGATTGGACACTTCAGGTGAAACTGTCAAAATCTTCAAAATGAGCAAAAGCACAATGAAATTAATGCTGGAATCATCTTCAAGTTGCTAAAATACACTAATGACAGCAAAAAGTTTGAGTGTACAACATTTAGTTAAGGTGTGAGAGCCTAAATTAACTTTGTATTGCTTTAAACGCGTTGTCAGCCCCTGATTGTACACTTCAGGTGAAACTGTCAAAATCTTCAAAATGAGCAAAAGCACAATGAAATTAATGCTGGAATCATCTTCAAGTTGCTAAAATACACTAATGACATCAAAAAGTTTGAGTCTACAACATTTAGTTAAGGTGTGAGAGCCAAAATGAACTTTGTATTGCTTTAAATGCATTTTCAGCCCGATTGTACACTTCAGGTGAAACTGTCAAAATCTTCAAAATGAGCAAAAGCACAATGAAATTAAAGCTGGAATCATCTTCAAGTTGCTAAAATACACTAATGACAGCAAAAAGTTTGAGTCTACAACATTTAGTTAAGGTGTGAGAGCCAAAATGAACTTTGTATTGCTTTAAATGCATTTTCAGCCCGATTGTACACTTCAGGTGAAACTGTCAAAATCTTCAAAATGAGCAAAAGCACAATGAAATTAATGCTGGAATCATCTTCAAGTTGCTAAAATACACTAATGACAGTAAAAAGTTTGAGTCTACAACATTTAGTTAAGGTGTGAGAGCCAAAATGAACTTTGTATTGCTTTAAATGCATTTTCAGCCCGATAGTACACTTCAGGTGAAACTGTCAAAATCTTCAAAATGAGCAAAAGCACAATGAAATTAATGCTGGAATCATCTTCAAGTTGCTAAAATACACTAATGACAGCAAAAAGTTTGAGTCTACAACATTTAGTTAAGGTGTGAGAGCCAAAATGAACTTTGTATTGCTGTAAACGCGTTTTCAGCACTTATTGTACACTTCAGGTGAAACTGTCAAAATCTTCAAAATGAGCAAAAGCACAATGAAATTAATGCTGGAATCATCTTCAAGTTGCTAAAATACACTAATGACAGCAAAAAGTTTGAGTCTACAATATTTAGTTAAGGTGTGAGAGCCAAAATTAACTTTGTATTGCTTTAAATGCATTTTCAGCCCGATAGTACACTTCAGGTGAAACTGTCAAAATCTTCAAAATGAGCAAAAGCACAATGCAATTAATGTTGGAATCATCTTCAAGTTGCTAAAATACACTAATGACAGCAAAAAGTTTGAGTGTACAACATTTAGTTAAGGTGTGAGAGTCAAAATGAACTCTGTATTTGCTTAAATGCGTTTTCAGCCCGAAAGTACACTTCAGATGAAACTGTCGAAATCTTCAAAATGAGCAAAAGCACAATGAAATTAATGCTGGAATCATCTTCAAGTTGCTAAAATACACTAATGACAGCAAAAAGTTTGAGTCTACAATATTTAGTTAAGGTGTGAGAGCCAAAATTAACTTTGTATTGCTTTAAATGCATTTTCAGCCCGATTGGACACTTCAGGTGAAACTGTCAAAATCTTCAAAATGAGCAAAAGCACAATGAAATTAATGCTGGAATCATCTTCAAGTTGCTAAAATACACTAATGACAGCAAAAAGTTTGAGTCTACAATATTTAGTTAAGGTGTGAGAGCCAAAATTAACTTTGTATTGCTTTAAATGCATTTTCAGCCCGATTGGACACTTCAGGTGAAACTGTCAAAATCTTCAAAATGAGCAAAAGCACAATGAAATTAATGCTGGAATCATCTTCAAGTTGCTAAAATACACTAATGACAGCAAAAAGTTTGAGTGTACAACATTTAGTTAAGGTGTGAGAGCCTAAATTAACTTTGTATTGCTTTAAACGCGTTGTCAGCCCCTGATTGTACACTTCAGGTGAAACTGTCAAAATCTTCAAAATGAGCAAAAGCACAATGAAATTAATGCTGGAATCATCTTCAAGTTGCTAAAATACACTAATGACATCAAAAAGTTTGAGTCTACAACATTTAGTTAAGGTGTGAGAGCCAAAATGAACTTTGTATTGCTTTAAATGCATTTTCAGCCCGATTGTACACTTCAGGTGAAACTGTCAAAATCTTCAAAATGAGCAAAAGCACAATGAAATTAAAGCTGGAATCATCTTCAAGTTGCTAAAATACACTAATGACAGCAAAAAGTTTGAGTCTACAACATTTAGTTTAGGTGTGAGAGCCAAAATGAACTTTGTATTGCTTTAAATGCATTTTCAGCCCGATTGTACACTTCAGGTGAAACTGTCAAAATCTTCAAAATGAGCAAAAGCACAATGAAATTAATGCTGGAATCATCTTCAAGTTGCTAAAATACACTAATGACAGTAAAAAGTTTGAGTCTACAACATTTAGTTAAGGTGTGAGAGCCAAAATGAACTTTGTATTGCTTTAAATGCATTTTCAGCCCGATAGTACACTTCAGGTGAAACTGTCAAAATCTTCAAAATGAGCAAAAGCACAATGAAATTAATGCTGGAATCATCTTCAAGTTGCTAAAATACACTAATGACAGCAAAAAGTTTGAGTCTACAACATTTAGTTAAGGTGTGAGAGCCAAAATGAACTTTGTATTGCTGTAAACGCGTTTTCAGCACCTGATTGTACACTTCAGGTGAAACTGTCAAAATCTTCAAAATGAGCAAAAGCACAATGAAATTAATGCTGGAATCATCTTCAAGTTGCTAAAATACACTAATGACAGCAAAAAGTTTGAGTCTACAATATTTAGTTAAGGTGTGAGAGCCAAAATTAACTTTGTATTGCTTTAAATGCATTTTCAGCCCGATAGTACACTTCAGGTGAAACTGTCAAAATCTTCAAAATGAGCAAAAGCACAATGCAATTAATGTTGGAATCATCTTCAAGTTGCTAAAATACACTAATGACAGCAAAAAGTTTGAGTGTACAACATTTAGTTAAGGTGTGAGAGTCAAAATGAACTCTGTATTTGCTTAAATGTGTTTTCAGCCCGAAAGTACACTTCAGATGAAACTGTCAAAATCTTCAAAATGAGCAGAAGCACATTGAAATTAATGCTGGAATCATCTTCAAGTTGCTAAAATACACTAATGACAGCAAAACGTTTGAGTCTACAACATTTAGTTAAGGTGTGAGAGCCAAAATGAACTTTGTATTGCTGTAAACGCGTTTTCAGCACCTGATTGTACACTTCAGGTGAAACTGTCAAAATCTTCAAAATGAGCAAAAGCACAATGAAATTAATGCTGGAATCATCTTCAAGTTGCTAAAATACACTAATGACAGCAAAACGTTTGACTCTACAACATTTAGTTAAGGTGTGAGAGCCAAAATGAACTTTGTATTGCTTTAAACGCATTTTCAGCCCCTGATTGTACACTTCAGGTGAAACTGTCAAAATCGTCAAAATGAGCAAAAGCACAATGAAATTAATGCTGCAATCATCTTCAAGTTGCTAAAATACACTAATGACAGCAAAAAGTTTGAGTCTACAACATTTAGTTAAGGTGTGAGAGCCTAAATTAACTTTGTATTGCTTTAAACGCGTTGTCAGCCCCTGATTGTACACTTCAGGTGAAACTGTCAAAATCTTCAAAATGAGCAAAAGCACAATGAAATTAATGCTGGAATCATCTTCAAGTTGCTAAAATACACTAATGACAGCAACAAGTTTGAGTCTACAACATTTAGTTAAGGTGTGAGAGCCTAAATGAACTTTGTATTGCTTTAAATGCATTTTCAGCCCCTGATTGTACACTTCAGGTGAAACTGTCAAAATCGTCAAAATGAGCAAAAGCACAATGAAATTAATGCTGCAATCATCTTCAAGTTGCTAAAATACACTAATGACAGCAAAAAGTTTGAGTCTACAACATTTAGTTAAGGTGTGAGAGCCTAAATTAACTTTGTATTGCTTTAAACGCGTTGTCAGCCCCTGATTGTACACTTCAGGTGAAACTGTCAAAATCTTCAAAATGAGCAAAAGCACAATGAAATTAATGCTGGAATCATCTTCAAGTTGCTAAAATACACTAATGACATCAAAAAGTTTGAGTCTACAACATTTAGTTAAGGTGTGAGAGCCTAAATGAACTTTGTATTGCTTTAAACGCGTTTTCAGCCCCTGATTGTACACTTCAGGTGAAACTGTCAAAATCTTCAAAATGAGCAAAAGCACAATTAAATTAATGCTGGAATCATCTTCAAGTTGCTAAAATACACTAATGACAGCAAAAAGTTTGAGTCTACAACATTTAGTTAAGGTGTGAGAGCCTAAATGAACTTTGTATTGCTGTCAACGCGTTTTCAGCACCTGATTGTACACTTCTGGTGAAACTGTCAAAATCTTCAAAATGAGCAAAAGCACAATGAAATTAATGCTGGAATCATCTTCAAGTTGCTAAAATACACTAATGACAGCAAAAAGTTTGAGTCTACAATATTTAGTTAAGGTGTGAGAGCCAAAATGAACTTTGTATTGCTTTAAAATTCATTTTCAGCCCGATTGTACACTTCAGGTGAAACTGTCAAAATCTTCAAAATGAGCAAAAGCACAATGCAATTAATGTTGGAATCATCTTCAAGTTGCTAAAATACACTAATGACAGCAAAAAGTTTGAGTCTACAACATTTAGTTAAGGTGTGAGAGCCTAAATGAACATTTTATTGCTTTAAACGCGTTTTCAGCCCTTGATTGTACAATTCAGGTGAAACTGTCAAAATCTTCAAAATGAGCAAAAGCACAATGAAATTAATGCTGGAATCATCTTCAAGTTGCTAAAATACACTAATGACAGCAACAAGTTTGAGTCTACAACATTTAGTTAAGGTGTGAGAGCCAAAATGAACTTTGTATTGCTGTAAACGCGTTTTCAGCACCTGATTGTACACTTCAGGTGAAACTGTCAAAATTTTCAAAATGAGCAAAAGCACAATGAAATTAATGCTGGAAACATCTTCAAGTTTCTAAAATACTCTAATGACAGCAAAACGTTTGAGTCTACAACATTTAGTTAAGGTGTGAGAGCCAAAATGAACTTTGTATTGCTGTAAACGCGTTTTCAGCACCTGATTGTACACTTCAGGTGAAACTGTCAAAATCTTCAAAATGAGCAAAAGCACAATGAAATTAATGCTGGAATCATCTTCAAGTTGCTAAAATACACTAATGACAGCAAAAAGTTTGAGTCTACAACATTTAGTTAAGGTGTGAGAGCCTAAATGAACTTTGTATTGCTTTAAACGCGTTTTCAGCCCCTGATTGTACACTTCAGGTGAAATTGTCAAAATCTTCAAAATGAGCAAAAGCACAATGAAATTAATGCTGGAATCATCTTCAAGTTGCTAAAATACACTAATAACAGCAACAAGTTTGAGTCTACAACATTTAGTTAAGGTGTGAGAGCCTAAATGAACTTTGTATTGCTTTAAATGCATTTTCAGCCCGATTGTACACTTCAGGTAAAACTGTCAAAATCTTCAAAATGAGCAAAAGCACAATGAAATTAATGCTGGAATCATCTTCAAGTTGCTAAAATACACTAATGACAGCAACAAATTTGAGTCTACAACATTTAGTTAAGGTGTGAGAGCCAAAATGAACTTTGTATTGCTGTAAACGCGTTTTCAGCACCTGAATGTACACTTCAGGTGAAACTGTCAAAATCTTCAAAATGAGCAAAAGCACAATGAAATTAATGTTGGAATCATCTTCAAGTTGCTAAAATACACTAATGACAGCAAAAAGTTTGAGTTTACACCATTTAGTTAAGGTTTGAGCGCCTAAATTAACTTTTTATTGCTTTAAACGCATTTTCAGCCCTTGATTGTACACTTCAGGTGAAAGTGTCAAAATCTTCAAAATGAGCAAAAGCACAATTAAATTAATGCTGGAATCATCTTCAAGTTGCTAAAATACACTAATGACAGCAAAAAGTTTGAGTCTACAACATTTAGTTAAGGTGTGAGAGCCTAAATTAACTTTGTATTGCTTTAAACGCGTTGTCAGCCCCTGATTGTACACTTCAGGTGAAACTGTCAAAATCTTCAAAATGAGCAAAAGCACAATGAAATTAATGCTGGAATCATCTTCAAGTTGCTAAAATACACTAATGACAGTAAAAAGTTTGAGTCTACAACATTTAGTTAAGGTGTGAGAGCCAAAATGAACTTTGTATTGCTTTAAATGCATTTTCAGCCCGATAGTACACTTCAGGTGAAACTGTCAAAATCTTCAAAATGAGCAAAAGCACAATGAAATTAATGCTGGAATCATCTTCAAGTTGCTAAAATACACTAATGACAGCAAAAAGTTTGAGTCTACAACATTTAGTTAAGGTGTGAGAGCCAAAATGAACTTTGTATTGCTGTAAACGCGTTTTCAGCACCTGATTGTACACTTCAGGTGAAACTGTCAAAATCTTCAAAATGAGCAGAAGCACAATGAAATTAATGCTGGAATCATCTTCAAGTTGCTAAAATACACTAATGACAGCAAAAAGTTTGAGTCTACAATATTTAGTTAAGGTGTGAGAGACAAAATTAACTTTGTATTGCTTTAAATGCATTTTCAGCCCGATAGTACACTTCAGGTGAAACTGTCAAAATCTTCAAAATGAGCAAAAGCACAATGAAATTAATGCTGGAATCATCTTCAAGTTGCTAAAATACACTAATGACAGCAAAAAGTTTGAGTCTACAACATTTAGTTAAGGTGTGAGAGCCAAAATGAACTTTGTATTGCTGTAAACGCGTTTTCAGGACCTGATTGTACACTTCAGGTGAAACTGTCAAAATCTTCAAAATGAGCAAAAGCACAATGAAATTAATGCTGGAATCATCTTCAAGTTGCTAAAATACACTAATGACAGCAAAAAGTTTGAGTCTACAATATTTAGTTAAGGTGTGAGAGCCAAAATTAACTTTGTATTGCTTTAAATGCATTTTCAGCCCGATTGGACACTTCAGGTGAAACTGTCAAAATCTTCAAAATGAGCAAAAGCACAATGAAATTAATGCTGGAATCATCTTCAAGTTGCTAAAATACACTAATGACAGTAAAAAGTTTGAGTCTACAACATTTAGTTAAGGTGTGAGAGCCAAAATGAACTTTGTATTGCTTTAAATGCATTTTCAGCCCGAATGTACACTTCAGGTGAAACTGTCAAATTCTTCAAAATGAGCAAAAGCACAATGAAATTAATGCTGGAATCATCTTCAAGTTGCTAAAATACACTAATGACAGTAAAAAGTTTGAGTCTACAACATTTAGTTAAGGTGTGAGAGCCAAAATGAACTTTGTATTGCTGTAAACGCGTTTTCAGGACCTGATTGTACACTTCAGGTGAAACTGTCAAAATCTTCAAAATGAGCAAAAGCACAATGAAATTAATGCTGGAATCATCTTCAAGTTGCTAAAATACACTAATGACATCAAAAAGTTTGAGTCTACAACATTTAGTTAAGGTGTGAGAGCCAAAATGAACTTTGTATTGCTTTAAATGCATTTTCAGCCCGATTGTACACTTCAGGTGAAACTGTCAAAATCTTCAAAATGAGCAAAAGCACAATGAAATTAAAGCTGGAATCATCTTCAAGTTGCTAAAATACACTAATGACAGCAAAAAGTTTGAGTCTACAACATTTAGTTAAGGTGTGAGAGCCAAAATGAACTTTGTATTGCTTTAAATGCATTTTCAGCCCGATTGTACACTTCAGGTGAAACTGTCAAAATCTTCAAAATGAGCAAAAGCACAATGAAATTAATGCTGGAATCATCTTCAAGTTGCTAAAATACACTAATGACAGTAAAAAGTTTGAGTCTACAACATTTAGTTAAGGTGTGAGAGCCAAAATGAACTTTGTATTGCTTTAAATGCATTTTCAGCCCGATAGTACACTTCAGGTGAAACTGTCAAAATCTTCAAAATGAGCAAAAGCACAATGAAATTAATGCTGGAATCATCTTCAAGTTGCTAAAATACACTAATGACAGCAAAAAGTTTGAGTCTACAATATTTAGTTAAGGTGTGAGAGCCAAAATTAACTTTGTATTGCTTTAAATGCATTTTCAGCCCGATAGTACACTTCAGGTGAAACTGTCAAAATCTTCAAAATGAGCAAAAGCACAATGCAATTAATGTTGGAATCATCTTCAAGTTGCTAAAATACACTAATGACAGCAAACAGTTTGAGTGTACAACATTTAGTTAAGGTGTGAGAGTCAAAATGAACTCTGTATTTGCTTAAATGCGTTTTCAGCCCGAAAGTACACTTCAGATGAAACTGTCAAAATCTTCAAAATGAGCAGAAGCACAATGAAATTAATGCTGGAATCATCTTCAAGTTGCTAAAATACACTAATGACAGCAAAAAGTTTGAGTCTACAATATTTAGCTAAGGTGTGAGAGACAAAATTAACTTTGTATTGCTTTAAATGCATTTTCAGCCCGATAGTACACTTCAGGTGAAACTGTCAAAATCTTCAAAATGAGCAGAAGCACAATGAAATTAATGCTGGAATCATCTTCAAGTTGCTAAAATACACTAATGACAGCAAAAAGTTTGAGTCTACAACATTTAGTTAAGGTGTGAGAGCCAAAATGAACTTTGTATTGCTGTAAACGCGTTTTCAGCACCTGATTGTACACTTCAGGTGAAACTGTCAAAATCTTCAAAATGAGCAAAAGCACAATGAAATTAATGCTGGAATCATCTTCAAGTTGCTAAAATACACTAATGACAGCAAAAAGTTTGAGTCTACAATATTTAGTTAAGGTGTGAGAGCCAAAATTAACTTTGTATTGCTTTAAATGCATTTTCAGCCCGATTGGAAACTTCAGGTGAAACTGTCAAAATCTTCAAAATGAGCAAAAGCACAATGAAATTAATGCTGGAATCATCTTCAAGTTGCTAAAATACACTAATGACAGTAAAAAGTTTGAGTCTACAATATTTAGTTAAGGTGTGAGAGCCAAAATGAACTTTGTATTGCTTTAAATGCATTTTCAGCCCGAATGTACACTTCAGGTGAAACTGTCAAATTCTTCAAAATGAGCAAAAGCACAATGAAATTAATGCTGGAAACATCTTCAAGTTTCTAAAATACTCTAATGACAGCAAAAAGTTTGAGTCTACAACATTTAGTTAAGGTGTGAGAGCCAAAATGAACTTTGTATTGCTGTAAACGCGTTTTCAGCACCTGATTGTACAATTCAGGTGAAACTGTCAAAATCTTCAAAATGAGCAAAAGCACAATGAAATTAATGCTGGAATCATCTTCAAGTTGCTAAAATACACTAATGACAGCAAAAAGTTTGAGTCTACAACATTTAGTTAAGGTGTGAGAGCCTAAATGAACTTTGTATTGCTTTAAACGCGTTTTCAGCCCCTGATTGTACACTTCAGGTGAAACTGTCAAAATCTTCAAAATGAGCAAAAGCACAATGAAATTAATGCTGGAATCATCTTCAAGTTGCTAAAATACACTAATGACAGCAACAAGTTTGAGTCTACAACATTTAGTTAAGGTGTGAGAGCCTAAATGAACTTTGTATTGCTTTAAATGCATTTTCAGCCCGATTGTACACTTCAGGTAAAACTGTCAAAATCTTCAAAATGAGCAAAAGCACAATGAAATTAATGCTGGAATCATCTTCAAGTTGCTAAAATACACTAATGACAGCAAAACGTTTGACTCTACAACATTTAGTTAAGGTGTGAGAGCCAAAATGAACTTTGTATTGCTTTAAACGCATTTTCAGCCCCTGATTGTACACTTCAGGTGAAACTGTCAAAATCGTCAAAATGAGCAAAAGCACAATGAAATTAATGCTGCAATCATCTTCAAGTTGCTAAAATACACTAATGACAGCAAAAAGTTTGAGTCTACAACATTTAGTTAAGGTGTGAGAGCCTAAATTAACTTTGTATTGCTTTAAACGCGTTGTCAGCCCCTGATTGTACACTTCAGGTGAAACTGTCAAAATCTTCAAAATGAGCAAAAGCACAATGAAATTAATGCTGGAATCATCTTCAAGTTGCTAAAATACACTAATGACATCAAAAAGTTTGAGTCTACAACATTTAGTTAAGGTGTGAGAGCCTAAATGAACTTTGTATTGCTTTAAACGCGTTTTCAGCCCCTGATTGTACACTTCAGGTGAAACTGTCAAAATCTTCAAAATGAGCAAAAGCACAATTAAATTAATGCTGGAATCATCTTCAAGTTGCTAAAATACACTAATGACAGCAAAAAGTTTGAGTCTACAACATTTAGTTAAGGTGTGAGAGCCTAAATGAACTTTGTATTGCTGTAAACGCGTTTTCAGCACCTGATTGTACACTTCTGGTGAAACTGTCAAAATCTTCAAAATGAGCAAAAGCACAATGAAATTAATGCTGGAATCATCTTCAAGTTGCTAAAATACACTAATGACAGCAAAAAGTTTGAGTCTACAATATTTAGTTAAGGTGTGAGAGCCAAAATGAACTTTGTATTGCTTTAAAATTCATTTTCAGCCCGATTGTACACTTCAGGTGAAACTGTCAAAATCTTCAAAATGAGCAAAAGCACAATGCAATTAATGTTGGAATCATCTTCAAGTTGCTAAAATACACTAATGACAGCAAAAAGTTTGAGTCTACAACATTTAGTTAAGGTGTGAGAGCCTAAATGAACTTTTTATTGCTTTAAACGCGTTTTCAGCCCTTGATTGTACAATTCAGGTGAAACTGTCAAAATCTTCAAAATGAGCAAAAGCACAATGAAATTAATGCTGGAATCATCTTCAAGTTGCTAAAATACACTAATGACAGCAACAAGTTTGAGTCTACAACATTTAGTTAAGGTGTGAGAGCCAAAATGAACTTTGTATTGCTGTAAACGCGTTTTCAGCACCTGATTGTACACTTCAGGTGAAACTGTCAAAATTTTCAAAATGAGCAAAAGCACAATGAAATTAATGCTGGAAACATCTTCAAGTTTCTAAAATACTCTAATGACAGCAAAACGTTTGAGTCTACAACATTTAGTTAAGGTGTGAGAGCCAAAATGAACTTTGTATTGCTGTAAACGCGTTTTCAGCACCTGATTGTACACTTCAGGTGAAACTGTCAAAATCTTCAAAATGAGCAAAAGCACAATGAAATTAATGCTGGAATCATCTTCAAGTTGCTAAAATACACTAATGACAGCAAAAAGTTTGAGTCTACAACATTTAGTTAAGGTGTGAGAGCCTAAATGAACTTTGTATTGCTTTAAACGCGTTTTCAGCCCCTGATTGTACACTTCAGGTGAAATTGTCAAAATCTTCAAAATGAGCAAAAGCACAATGAAATTAATGCTGGAATCATCTTCAAGTTGCTAAAATACACTAATAACAGCAACAAGTTTGAGTCTACAACATTTAGTTAAGGTGTGAGAGCCTAAATGAACTTTGTATTGCTTTAAATGCATTTTCAGCCCGATTGTACACTTCAGGTAAAACTGTCAAAATCTTCAAAATGAGCAAAAGCACAATGAAATTAATGCTGGAATCATCTTCAAGTTGCTAAAATACACTAATGACAGCAACAAATTTGAGTCTACAACATTTAGTTAAGGTGTGAGAGCCAAAATGAACTTTGTATTGCTGTAAACGCGTTTTCAGCACCTGAATGTACACTTCAGGTGAAACTGTCAAAATCTTCAAAATGAGCAAAAGCACAATGAAATTAATGTTGGAATCATCTTCAAGTTGCTAAAATACACTAATGACAGCAAAAAGTTTGAGTTTACAACATTTAGTTAAGGTTTGAGCGCCTAAATTAACTTTTTATTGCTTTAAACGCATTTTCAGCCCTTGATTGTACACTTCAGGTGAAAGTGTCAAAATCTTCAAAATGAGCAAAAGCACAATTAAATTAATGCTGGAATCATCTTCAAGTTGCTAAAATACACTAATGACAGCAAAAAGTTTGAGTCTACAACATTTAGTTAAGGTGTGAGAGCCTAAATTAACTTTGTATTGCTTTAAACGCGTTGTCAGCCCCGGATTGTACACTTCAGGTGAAACTGTCAAAATCTTCAAAATGAGCAAAAGCACAATGAAATTAATGCTGGAATCATCTTCAAGTTGCTAAAATACACTAATGACAGTAAAAAGTTTGAGTCTACAACATTTAGTTAAGGTGTGAGAGCCAAAATGAACTTTGTATTGCTTTAAATGCATTTTCAGCCCGATAGTACACTTCAGGTGAAACTGTCAAAATCTTCAAAATGAGCAAAAGCACAATGAAATTAATGCTGGAATCATCTTCAAGTTGCTAAAATACACTAATGACAGCAAAAAGTTTGAGTCTACAACATTTAGTTAAGGTGTGAGAGCCAAAATGAACTTTGTATTGCTGTAAACGCGTTTTCAGCACCTGATTGTACACTTCAGGTGAAACTGTCAAAATCTTCAAAATGAGCAGAAGCACAGTGAAATTAATGCTGGAATCATCTTCAAGTTGCTAAAATACACTAATGACAGCAAAAAGTTTGAGTCTACAATATTTAGTTAAGGTGTGAGAGACAAAATTAACTTTGTATTGCTTTAAATGCATTTTCAGCCCGATAGTACACTTCAGGTGAAACTGTCAAAATCTTCAAAATGAGCAAAAGCACAATGAAATTAATGCTGGAATCATCTTCAAGTTGCTAAAATACACTAATGACAGCAAAAAGTTTGAGTCTACAACATTTAGTTAAGGTGTGAGAGCCAAAATGAACTTTGTATTGCTGTAAACGCGTTTTCAGCACCTGATTGTACACTTCAGGTGAAACTGTCAAAATCTTCAAAATGAGCAAAAGCACAATGAAATTAATGCTGGAATCATCTTCAAGTTGCTAAAATACACTAATGACAGCAAAAAGTTTGAGTCTACAATATTTAGTTAAGGTGTGAGAGCCAAAATTAACTTTGTATTGCTTTAAATGCATTTTCAGCCCGATTGGACACTTCAGGTGAAACTGTCAAAATCTTCAAAATGAGCAAAAGCACAATGAAATTAATGCTGGAATCATCTTCAAGTTGCTAAAATACACTAATGACAGTAAAAAGTTTGAGTCTACAACATTTAGTTAAGGTGTGAGAGCCAAAATGAACTTTGTATTGCTTTAAATGCATTTTCAGCCCGAATGTACACTTCAGGTGAAACTGTCAAATTCTTCAAAATGAGCAAAAGCACAATGAAATTAATGCTGGAATCATCTTCAAGTTGCTAAAATACCCTAATGACAGCAAAACGTTTGAGTCTACAACATTTAGTTAAGGTGTGAGAGCAAAAATGAACTTTGTATTGCTTTAAACGCGTTTTCAGCCCCTGATTGTACACTTCAGGTGAAACTGTCAAAATCGTCAAAATGAGCAAAAGCACAATGAAATTAATGCTGGAATCATCTTCAAGTTGCTAAAATACACTAATGACAGCAAAAAGTTTGAGTCTACAACATTTAGTTAAGGTGTGAGAGCCAAAATGAACTTTGTATTGCTGTAAACGCGTTTTCAGCACCTGATTGTACACTTCAGGTGAAACTGTCAAAATCTTCAAAATGAGCAGAAGCACAATGAAATTAATGCTGGAATCATCTTCAAGTTGCTAAAATACACTAATGACAGCAAAAAGTTTGAGTCTACAATATTTAGTTAAGGTGTGAGAGACAAAATTAACTTTGTATTGCTTTAAATGCATTTTCAGCCCGATAGTACACTTCAGGTGAAACTGTCAAAATCTTCAAAATGAGCAAAAGCACAATGAAATTAATGCTGGAATCATCTTCAAGTTGCTAAAATACACTAATGACAGCAAAAAGTTTGAGTCTACAACATTTAGTTAAGGTGTGAGAGCCAAAATGAACTTTGTATTGCTGTAAACGCGTTTTCAGCACCTGATTGTACACTTCAGGTGAAACTGTCAAAATCTTCAAAATGAGCAAAAGCACAATGAAATTAATGCTGGAATCATCTTCAAGTTGCTAAAATACACTAATGACAGCAAAAAGTTTGAGTCTACAATATTTAGTTAAGGTGTGAGAGCCAAAATTAACTTTGTATTGCTTTAAATGCATTTTCAGCCCGATTGGACACTTCAGGTGAAACTGTCAAAATCTTCAAAATGAGCAAAAGCACAATGAAATTAATGCTGGAATCATCTTCAAGTTGCTAAAATACACTAATGACAGTAAAAAGTTTGAGTCTACAACATTTAGTTAAGGTGTGAGAGCCAAAATGAACTTTGTATTGCTTTAAATGCATTTTCAGCCCGAATGTACACTTCAGGTGAAACTGTCAAATTCTTCAAAATGAGCAAAAGCACAATGAAATTAATGCTGGAATCATCTTCAAGTTGCTAAAATACCCTAATGACAGCAAAACGTTTGAGTCTACAACATTTAGTTAAGGTGTGAGAGCAAAAATGAACTTTGTATTGCTTTAAACGCGTTTTCAGCCCCTGATTGTACACTTCAGGTGAAACTGTCAAAATCGTCAAAATGAGCAAAAGCACAATGAAATTAATGCTGGAATCATCTTCAAGTTGCTAAAATACACTAATGACAGCAAAAAGTTTGAGTCTACAACATTTAGTTAAGGTGTGAGAGCCTAAATTAACTTTGTATTGCTTTAAACGCGTTGTCAGCCCCTGATTGTACACTTCAGGTGAAACTGTCAAAATCTTCAAAATGAGCAAAAGCACAATGAAATTAATGCTGGAATCATCTTCAAGTTGCTAAAATACACTAATGACAGTAAAAAGTTTGAGTCTACAACATTTAGTTAAGGTGTGAGAGCCAAAATGAACTTTGTATTGCTTTAAATGCATTTTCAGCCCGAATGTACACTTCAGGTGAAACTGTCAAATTCTTCAAAATGAGCAAAAGCACAATGAAATTAATGCTGGAAACATCTTCAAGTTTCTAAAATACTCTAATGACAGCAAAACGTTTGAGTCTACAACATTTAGTTAAGGTGTGAGAGCCAAAATGAACTTTGTATTGCTGTAAACGCGTTTTCAGCACCTGATTGTACACTTCAGGTGAAACTGTCAAAATCTTCAAAATGAGCAAAAGCACAATGAAATTAATGCTGGAATCATCTTCAAGTTGCTAAAATACACTAATGACAGCAAAAAGTTTGAGTCTACAACATTTAGTTAAGGTGTGAGAGCCTAAATGAACTTTGTATTGCTTTAAACGCGTTTTCAGCCCCTGATTGTACACTTCAGGTGAAATTGTCAAAATCTTCAAAATGAGCAAAAGCACAATGAAATTAATGCTGGAATCATCTTCAAGTTGCTAAAATACACTAATAACAGCAACAAGTTTGAGTCTACAACATTTAGTTAAGGTGTGAGAGCCTAAATGAACTTTGTATTGCTTTAAATGCATTTTCAGCCCGATTGTACACTTCAGGTAAAACTGTCAAAATCTTCAAAATGAGCAAAAGCACAATGAAATTAATGCTGGAATCATCTTCAAGTTGCTAAAATACACTAATGACAGCAACAAATTTGAGTCTACAACATTTAGTTAAGGTGTGAGAGCCAAAATGAACTTTGTATTGCTGTAAACGCGTTTTCAGCACCTGAATGTACACTTCAGGTGAAACTGTCAAAATCTTCAAAATGAGCAAAAGCACAATGAAATTAATGTTGGAATCATCTTCAAGTTGCTAAAATACACTAATGACAGCAAAAAGTTTGAGTTTACAACATTTAGTTAAGGTTTGAGCGCCTAAATTAACTTTTTATTGCTTTAAACGCATTTTCAGCCCTTGATTGTACACTTCAGGTGAAAGTGTCAAAATCTTCAAAATGAGCAAAAGCACAATTAAATTAATGCTGGAATCATCTTCAAGTTGCTAAAATACACTAATGACAGCAAAAAGTTTGAGTCTACAACATTTAGTTAAGGTGTGAGAGCCTAAATTAACTTTGTATTGCTTTAAACGCGTTGTCATTCCCGGATTGTACACTTCAGGTGAAACTGTCAAAATCTTCAAAATGAGCAAAAGCACAATGAAATTAATGCTGGAATCATCTTCAAGTTGCTAAAATACACTAATGACAGTAAAAAGTTTGAGTCTACAACATTTAGTTAAGGTGTGAGAGCCAAAATGAACTTTGTATTGCTTTAAATGCATTTTCAGCCCGATAGTACACTTCAGGTGAAACTGTCAAAATCTTCAAAATGAGCAAAAGCACAATGAAATTAATGCTGGAATCATCTTCAAGTTGCTAAAATACACTAATGACAGCAAAAAGTTTGAGTCTACAACATTTAGTTAAGGTGTGAGAGCCAAAATGAACTTTGTATTGCTGTAAACGCGTTTTCAGCACCTGATTGTACACTTCAGGTGAAACTGTCAAAATCTTCAAAATGAGCAGAAGCACAATGAAATTAATGCTGGAATCATCTTCAAGTTGCTAAAATACACTAATGACAGCAAAAAGTTTGAGTCTACAATATTTAGTTAAGGTGTGAGAGACAAAATTAACTTTGTATTGCTTTAAATGCATTTTCAGCCCGATAGTACACTTCAGGTGAAACTGTCAAAATCTTCAAAATGAGCAAAAGCACAATGAAATTAATGCTGGAATCATCTTCAAGTTGCTAAAATACACTAATGACAGCAAAAAGTTTGAGTCTACAACATTTAGTTAAGGTGTGAGAGCCAAAATGAACTTTGTATTGCTGTAAACGCGTTTTCAGCACCTGATTGTACACTTCAGGTGAAACTGTCAAAATCTTCAAAATGAGCAAAAGCACAATGAAATTAATGCTGGAATCATCTTCAAGTTGCTAAAATACACTAATGACAGCAAAAAGTTTGAGTCTACAATATTTAGTTAAGGTGTGAGAGCCAAAATTAACTTTGTATTGCTTTAAATGCATTTTCAGCCCGATTGGACACTTCAGGTGAAACTGTCAAAATCTTCAAAATGAGCAAAAGCACAATGAAATTAATGCTGGAATCATCTTCAAGTTGCTAAAATACACTAATGACAGTAAAAAGTTTGAGTCTACAACATTTAGTTAAGGTGTGAGAGCCAAAATGAACTTTGTATTGCTTTAAATGCATTTTCAGCCCGAATGTACACTTCAGGTGAAACTGTCAAATTCTTCAAAATGAGCAAAAGCACAATGAAATTAATGCTGGAATCATCTTCAAGTTGCTAAAATACCCTAATGACAGCAAAACGTTTGAGTCTACAACATTTAGTTAAGGTGTGAGAGCAAAAATGAACTTTGTATTGCTTTAAACGCGTTTTCAGCCCCTGATTGTACACTTCAGGTGAAACTGTCAAAATCGTCAAAATGAGCAAAAGCACAATGAAATTAATGCTGGAATCATCTTCAAGTTGCTAAAATACACTAATGACAGCAAAAAGTTTGAGTCTACAACATTTAGTTAAGGTGTGAGAGCCAAAATGAACTTTGTATTGCTGTAAACGCGTTTTCAGCACCTGATTGTACACTTCAGGTGAAACTGTCAAAATCTTCAAAATGAGCAGAAGCACAATGAAATTAATGCTGGAATCATCTTCAAGTTGCTAAAATACACTAATGACAGCAAAAAGTTTGAGTCTACAATATTTAGTTAAGGTGTGAGAGACAAAATTAACTTTGTATTGCTTTAAATGCATTTTCAGCCCGATAGTACACTTCAGGTGAAACTGTCAAAATCTTCAAAATGAGCAAAAGCACAATGAAATTAATGCTGGAATCATCTTCAAGTTGCTAAAATACACTAATGACAGCAAAAAGTTTGAGTCTACAACATTTAGTTAAGGTGTGAGAGCCAAAATGAACTTTGTATTGCTGTAAACGCGTTTTCAGCACCTGATTGTACACTTCAGGTGAAACTGTCAAAATCTTCAAAATGAGCAAAAGCACAATGAAATTAATGCTGGAATCATCTTCAAGTTGCTAAAATACACTAATGACAGCAAAAAGTTTGAGTCTACAATATTTAGTTAAGGTGTGAGAGCCAAAATTAACTTTGTATTGCTTTAAATGCATTTTCAGCCCGATTGGACACTTCAGGTGAAACTGTCAAAATCTTCAAAATGAGCAAAAGCACAATGAAATTAATGCTGGAATCATCTTCAAGTTGCTAAAATACACTAATGACAGTAAAAAGTTTGAGTCTACAACATTTAGTTAAGGTGTGAGAGCCAAAATGAACTTTGTATTGCTTTAAATGCATTTTCAGCCCGAATGTACACTTCAGGTGAAACTGTCAAATTCTTCAAAATGAGCAAAAGCACAATGAAATTAATGCTGGAATCATCTTCAAGTTGCTAAAATACCCTAATGACAGCAAAACGTTTGAGTCTACAACATTTAGTTAAGGTGTGAGAGCAAAAATGAACTTTGTATTGCTTTAAACGCGTTTTCAGCCCCTGATTGTACACTTCAGGTGAAACTGTCAAAATCGTCAAAATGAGCAAAAGCACAATGAAATTAATGCTGGAATCATCTTCAAGTTGCTAAAATACACTAATGACAGCAAAAAGTTTGAGTCTACAACATTTAGTTAAGGTGTGAGAGCCTAAATTAACTTTGTATTGCTTTAAACGCGTTGTCAGCCCCTGATTGTACACTTCAGGTGAAACTGTCAAAATCTTCAAAATGAGCAAAAGCACAATGAAATTAATGCTGGAATCATCTTCAAGTTGCTAAAATACACTAATGACAGTAAAAAGTTTGAGTCTACAACATTTAGTTAAGGTGTGAGAGCCAAAATGAACTTTGTATTGCTTTAAATGCATTTTCAGCCCGAATGTACACTTCAGGTGAAACTGTCAAATTCTTCAAAATGAGCAAAAGCACAATGAAATTAATGCTGGAAACATCTTCAAGTTTCTAAAATACTCTAATGACAGCAAAAAGTTTGAGTCTACAACATTTAGTTAAGGTGTGAGAGCCAAAATGAACTTTGTATTGCTGTAAACGCGTTTTCAGCACCTGATTGTACAATTCAGGTGAAACTGTCAAAATCTTCAAAATGAGCAAAAGCACAATGAAATTAATGCTGCAATCATCTTCAAGTTGCTAAAATACACTAATGACAGCAAAAAGTTTGAGTCTACAACATTTAGTTAAGGTGTGAGAGCCTAAATGAACTTTGTATTGCTTTAAACGCGTTTTCAGCCCCTGATTGTACACTTCAGGTGAAACTGTCAAAATCTTCAAAATGAGCAAAAGCACAATGAAATTAATGCTGGAATCATCTTCAAGTTGCTAAAATACACTAATGACAGCAACAAGTTTGAGTCTACAACATTTAGTTAAGGTGTGAGAGCCTAAATGAACTTTGTATTGCTTTAAATGCATTTTCAGCCCGATTGTACACTTCAGGTAAAACTGTCAAAATCTTCAAAATGAGCAAAAGCACAATGAAATTAATGCTGGAATCATCTTCAAGTTGCTAAAATACACTAATGACAGCAAAACGTTTGAGTCTACAACATTTAGTTAAGGTGTGAGAGCCAAAATGAACTTTGTATTGCTTTAAACGCATTTTCAGCCCCTGATTGTACACTTCAGGTGAAACTGTCAAAATCGTCAAAATGAGCAAAAGCACAATGAAATTAATGCTGCAATCATCTTCAAGTTGCTAAAATACACTAATGACAGCAAAAAGTTTGAGTCTACAACATTTAGTTAAGGTGTGAGAGCCTAAATTAACTTTGTATTGCTTTAAACGCGTTGTCAGCCCCTGATTGTACACTTCAGGTGAAACTGTCAAAATCTTCAAAATGAGCAAAAGCACAATGAAATTAATGCTGGAATCATCTTCAAGTTGCTAAAATACACTAATGACATCAAAAAGTTTGAGTCTACAACATTTAGTTAAGGTGTGAGAGCCTAAATGAACTTTGTATTGCTGTAAACGCGTTTTCAGCACCTGATTGTACACTTCTGGTGAAACTGTCAAAATCTTCAAAATGAGCAAAAGCACAATGAAATTAATGCTGGAATCATCTTCAAGTTGCTAAAATACACTAATGACAGCAAAAAGTTTGAGTCTACAATATTTAGTTAAGGTGTGAGAGCCAAAATGAACTTTGTATTGCTTTAAAATTCATTTTCAGCCCGATTGTACACTTCAGGTGAAACTGTCAAAATCTTCAAAATGAGCAAAAGCACAATGCAATTAATGTTGGAATCATCTTCAAGTTGCTAAAATACACTAATGACAGCAAAAAGTTTGAGTCTACAACATTTAGTTAAGGTGTGAGAGCCTAAATGAACTTTTTATTGCTTTAAACGCGTTTTCAGCCCTTGATTGTACAATTCAGGTGAAACTGTCAAAATCTTCAAAATGAGCAAAAGCACAATGAAATTAATGCTGGAATCATCTTCAAGTTGCTAAAATACACTAATGACAGCAACAAGTTTGAGTCTACAACATTTAGTTAAGGTGTGAGAGCCAAAATGAACTTTGTATTGCTGTAAACGCGTTTTCAGCACCTGATTGTACACTTCAGGTGAAACTGTCAAAATTTTCAAAATGAGCAAAAGCACAATGAAATTAATGCTGGAAACATCTTCAAGTTTCTAAAATACTCTAATGACAGCAAAACGTTTGAGTCTACAACATTTAGTTAAGGTGTGAGAGCCAAAATGAACTTTGTATTGCTGTAAACGCGTTTTCAGCACCTGATTGTACACTTCAGGTGAAACTGTCAAAATCTTCAAAATGAGCAAAAGCACAATGAAATTAATGCTGGAATCATCTTCAAGTTGCTAAAATACACTAATGACAGCAAAAAGTTTGAGTCTACAACATTTAGTTAAGGTGTGAGAGCCTAAATGAACTTTGTATTGCTTTAAACGCGTTTTCAGCCCCTGATTGTACACTTCAGGTGAAATTGTCAAAATCTTCAAAATGAGCAAAAGCACAATGAAATTAATGCTGGAATCATCTTCAAGTTGCTAAAATACACTAACAACAGCAACAAGTTTGAGTCTACAACATTTAGTTAAGGTGTGAGAGCCTAAATGAACTTTGTATTGCTTTAAATGCATTTTCAGCCCGATTGTACACTTCAGGTAAAACTGTCAAAATCTTCAAAATGAGCAAAAGCACAATGAAATTAATGCTGGAATCATCTTCAAGTTGCTAAAATACACTAATGACAGCAACAAATTTGAGTCTACAACATTTAGTTAAGGTGTGAGAGCCAAAATGAACTTTGTATTGCTGTAAACGCGTTTTCAGCACCTGAATGTACACTTCAGGTGAAACTGTCAAAATCTTCAAAATGAGCAAAAGCACAATGAAATTAATGTTGGAATCATCTTCAAGTTGCTAAAATACACTAATGACAGCAAAAAGTTTGAGTTTACAACATTTAGTTAAGGTTTGAGCGCCTAAATTAACTTTTTATTGCTTTAAACGCATTTTCAGCCCTAGATTGTACACTTCAGGTGAAAGTGTCAAAATCTTCAAAATGAGCAAAAGCACAATGAAATTAATGCTGGAATCATCTTCAAGTTGCTAAAATACACTAATGACAGCAAAAAGTTTGAGTCTACAACATTTAGTTAAGGTGTGAGAGCCTAAATTAACTTTGTATTGCTTTAAACGCGTTGTCAGCCCCTGATTGTACACTTCAGGTGAAACTGTCAAAATCTTCAAAATGAGCAAAAGCACAATGAAATTAATGCTGGAATCATCTTCAAGTTGCTAAAATACACTAATGACAGTAAAAAGTTTGAGTCTACAACATTTAGTTAAGGTGTGAGAGCCAAAATGAACTTTGTATTGCTTTAAATGCATTTTCAGCCCGATAGTACACTTCAGGTGAAACTGTCAAAATCTTCAAAATGAGCAAAAGCACAATGAAATTAATGCTGGAATCATCTTCAAGTTGCTAAAATACACTAATGACAGCAAAAAGTTTGAGTCTACAACATTTAGTTAAGGTGTGAGAGCCAAAATGAACTTTGTATTGCTGTAAACGCGTTTTCAGCACCTGATTGTACACTTCAGGTGAAACTGTCAAAATCTTCAAAATGAGCAGAAGCACAATGAAATTAATGCTGGAATCATCTTCAAGTTGCTAAAATACACTAATGACAGCAAAAAGTTTGAGTCTACAATATTTAGTTAAGGTGTGAGAGACAAAATTAACTTTGTATTGCTTTAAATGCATTTTCAGCCCGATAGTACACTTCAGGTGAAACTGTCAAAATCTTCAAAATGAGCAAAAGCACAATGAAATTAATGCTGGAATCATCTTCAAGTTGCTAAAATACACTAATGACAGCAAAAAGTTTGAGTCTACAACATTTAGTTAAGGTGTGAGAGCCAAAATGAACTTTGTATTGCTGTAAACGCGTTTTCAGCACCTGATTGTACACTTCAGGTGATACTGTCAAAATCTTCAAAATGAGCAAAAGCACAATGAAATTAATGCTGGAATCATCTTCAAGTTGCTAAAATACACTAATGACAGCAAAAAGTTTGAGTCTACAATATTTAGTTAAGGTGTGAGAGCCAAAATTAACTTTGTATTGCTTTAAATGCATTTTCAGCCCGATTGGACACTTCAGGTGAAACTGTCAAAATCTTCAAAATGAGCAAAAGCACAATGAAATTAATGCTGGAATCATCTTCAAGTTGCTAAAATACACTAATGACAGCAAAAAGTTTGAGTCTACAATATTTAGTTAAGGTGTGAGAGCCAAAATTAACTTTGTATTGCTTTAAATGCATTTTCAGCCCGATTGGACACTTCAGGTGAAACTGTCAAAATCTTCAAAATGAGCAAAAGCACAATGAAATTAATGCTGGAATCATCTTCAAGTTGCTAAAATACACTAATGACAGCAAAAAGTTTGAGTGTACAACATTTAGTTAAGGTGTGAGAGCCTAAATTAACTTTGTATTGCTTTAAACGCGTTGTCAGCCCCTGATTGTACACTTCAGGTGAAACTGTCAAAATCTTCAAAATGAGCAAAAGCACAATGAAATTAATGCTGGAATCATCTTCAAGTTGCTAAAATACACTAATGACATCAAAAAGTTTGAGTCTACAACATTTAGTTAAGGTGTGAGAGCCAAAATGAACTTTGTATTGCTTTAAATGCATTTTCAGCCCGATTGTACACTTCAGGTGAAACTGTCAAAATCTTCAAAATGAGCAAAAGCACAATGAAATTAAAGCTGGAATCATCTTCAAGTTGCTAAAATACACTAATGACAGCAAAAAGTTTGAGTCTACAACATTTAGTTAAGGTGTGAGAGCCAAAATGAACTTTGTATTGCTTTAAATGCATTTTCAGCCCGATTGTACACTTCAGGTGAAACTGTCAAAATCTTCAAAATGAGCAAAAGCACAATGAAATTAATGCTGGAATCATCTTCAAGTTGCTAAAATACACTAATGACAGTAAAAAGTTTGAGTCTACAACATTTAGTTAAGGTGTGAGAGCCAAAATGAACTTTGTATTGCTTTAAATGCATTTTCAGCCCGATAGTACACTTCAGGTGAAACTGTCAAAATCTTCAAAATGAGCAAAAGCACAATGAAATTAATGCTGGAATCATCTTCAAGTTGCTAAAATACACTAATGACAGCAAAAAGTTTGAGTCTACAACATTTAGTTAAGGTGTGAGAGCCAAAATGAACTTTGTATTGCTGTAAACGCGTTTTCAGCACCTGATTGTACACTTCAGGTGAAACTGTCAAAATCTTCAAAATGAGCAAAAGCACAATGAAATTAATGCTGGAATCATCTTCAAGTTGCTAAAATACACTAATGACAGCAAAAAGTTTGAGTCTACAATATTTAGTTAAGGTGTGAGAGCCAAAATTAACTTTGTATTGCTTTAAATGCATTTTCAGCCCGATAGTACACTTCAGGTGAAACTGTCAAAATCTTCAAAATGAGCAAAAGCACAATGCAATTAATGTTGGAATCATCTTCAAGTTGCTAAAATACACTAATGACAGCAAAAAGTTTGAGTGTACAACATTTAGTTAAGGTGTGAGAGTCAAAATGAACTCTGTATTTGCTTAAATGCGTTTTCAGCCCGAAAGTACACTTCAGATGAAACTGTCGAAATCTTCAAAATGAGCAAAAGCACAATGAAATTAATGCTGGAATCATCTTCAAGTTGCTAAAATACACTAATGACAGCAAAAAGTTTGAGTCTACAATATTTAGTTAAGGTGTGAGAGCCAAAATTAACTTTGTATTGCTTTAAATGCATTTTCAGCCCGATTGGACACTTCAGGTGAAACTGTCAAAATCTTCAAAATGAGCAAAAGCACAATGAAATTAATGCTGGAATCATCTTCAAGTTGCTAAAATACACTAATGACAGCAAAAAGTTTGAGTCTACAATATTTAGTTAAGGTGTGAGAGCCAAAATTAACTTTGTATTGCTTTAAATGCATTTTCAGCCCGATTGGACACTTCAGGTGAAACTGTCAAAATCTTCAAAATGAGCAAAAGCACAATGAAATTAATGCTGGAATCATCTTCAAGTTGCTAAAATACACTAATGACAGCAAAAAGTTTGAGTGTACAACATTTAGTTAAGGTGTGAGAGCCTAAATTAACTTTGTATTGCTTTAAACGCGTTGTCAGCCCCTGATTGTACACTTCAGGTGAAACTGTCAAAATCTTCAAAATGAGCAAAAGCACAATGAAATTAATGCTGGAATCATCTTCAAGTTGCTAAAATACACTAATGACATCAAAAAGTTTGAGTCTACAACATTTAGTTAAGGTGTGAGAGCCAAAATGAACTTTGTATTGCTTTAAATGCATTTTCAGCCCGATTGTACACTTCAGGTGAAACTGTCAAAATCTTCAAAATGAGCAAAAGCACAATGAAATTAAAGCTGGAATCATCTTCAAGTTGCTAAAATACACTAATGACAGCAAAAAGTTTGAGTCTACAACATTTAGTTTAGGTGTGAGAGCCAAAATGAACTTTGTATTGCTTTAAATGCATTTTCAGCCCGATTGTACACTTCAGGTGAAACTGTCAAAATCTTCAAAATGAGCAAAAGCACAATGAAATTAATGCTGGAATCATCTTCAAGTTGCTAAAATACACTAATGACAGTAAAAAGTTTGAGTCTACAACATTTAGTTAAGGTGTGAGAGCCAAAATGAACTTTGTATTGCTTTAAATGCATTTTCAGCCCGATAGTACACTTCAGGTGAAACTGTCAAAATCTTCAAAATGAGCAAAAGCACAATGAAATTAATGCTGGAATCATCTTCAAGTTGCTAAAATACACTAATGACAGCAAAAAGTTTGAGTCTACAACATTTAGTTAAGGTGTGAGAGCCAAAATGAACTTTGTATTGCTGTAAACGCGTTTTCAGCACCTGATTGTACACTTCAGGTGAAACTGTCAAAATCTTCAAAATGAGCAAAAGCACAATGAAATTAATGCTGGAATCATCTTCAAGTTGCTAAAATACACTAATGACAGCAAAAAGTTTGAGTCTACAATATTTAGTTAAGGTGTGAGAGCCAAAATTAACTTTGTATTGCTTTAAATGCATTTTCAGCCCGATAGTACACTTCAGGTGAAACTGTCAAAATCTTCAAAATGAGCAAAAGCACAATGCAATTAATGTTGGAATCATCTTCAAGTTGCTAAAATACACTAATGACAGCAAAAAGTTTGAGTGTACAACATTTAGTTAAGGTGTGAGAGTCAAAATGAACTCTGTATTTGCTTAAATGCGTTTTCAGCCCGAAAGTACACTTCAGATGAAACTGTCAAAATCTTCAAAATGAGCAGAAGCACATTGAAATTAATGCTGGAATCATCTTCAAGTTGCTAAAATACACTAATGACAGCAAAACGTTTGAGTCTACAACATTTAGTTAAGGTGTGAGAGCCAAAATGAACTTTGTATTGCTGTAAACGCGTTTTCAGCACCTGATTGTACACTTCAGGTGAAACTGTCAAAATCTTCAAAATGAGCAAAAGCACAATGAAATTAATGCTGGAATCATCTTCAAGTTGCTAAAATACACTAATGACAGCAAAACGTTTGACTCTACAACATTTAGTTAAGGTGTGAGAGCCAAAATGAACTTTGTATTGCTTTAAACGCATTTTCAGCCCCTGATTGTACACTTCAGGTGAAACTGTCAAAATCGTCAAAATGAGCAAAAGCACAATGAAATTAATGCTGCAATCATCTTCAAGTTGCTAAAATACACTAATGACAGCAAAAAGTTTGAGTCTACAACATTTAGTTAAGGTGTGAGAGCCTAAATTAACTTTGTATTGCTTTAAACGCGTTGTCAGCCCCTGATTGTACACTTCAGGTGAAACTGTCAAAATCTTCAAAATGAGCAAAAGCACAATGAAATTAATGCTGGAATCATCTTCAAGTTGCTAAAATACACTAATGACAGCAACAAGTTTGAGTCTACAACATTTAGTTAAGGTGTGAGAGCCTAAATGAACTTTGTATTGCTTTAAATGCATTTTCAGCCCCTGATTGTACACTTCAGGTGAAACTGTCAAAATCGTCAAAATGAGCAAAAGCACAATGAAATTAATGCTGCAATCATCTTCAAGTTGCTAAAATACACTAATGACAGCAAAAAGTTTGAGTCTACAACATTTAGTTAAGGTGTGAGAGCCTAAATTAACTTTGTATTGCTTTAAACGCGTTGTCAGCCCCTGATTGTACACTTCAGGTGAAACTGTCAAAATCTTCAAAATGAGCAAAAGCACAATGAAATTAATGCTGGAATCATCTTCAAGTTGCTAAAATACACTAATGACATCAAAAAGTTTGAGTCTACAACATTTAGTTAAGGTGTGAGAGCCTAAATGAACTTTGTATTGCTTTAAACGCGTTTTCAGCCCCTGATTGTACACTTCAGGTGAAACTGTCAAAATCTTCAAAATGAGCAAAAGCACAATTAAATTAATGCTGGAATCATCTTCAAGTTGCTAAAATACACTAATGACAGCAAAAAGTTTGAGTCTACAACATTTAGTTAAGGTGTGAGAGCCTAAATGAACTTTGTATTGCTGTCAACGCGTTTTCAGCACCTGATTGTACACTTCTGGTGAAACTGTCAAAATCTTCAAAATGAGCAAAAGCACAATGAAATTAATGCTGGAATCATCTTCAAGTTGCTAAAATACACTAATGACAGCAAAAAGTTTGAGTCTACAATATTTAGTTAAGGTGTGAGAGCCAAAATGAACTTTGTATTGCTTTAAAATTCATTTTCAGCCCGATTGTACACTTCAGGTGAAACTGTCAAAATCTTCAAAATGAGCAAAAGCACAATGCAATTAATGTTGGAATCATCTTCAAGTTGCTAAAATACACTAATGACAGCAAAAAGTTTGAGTCTACAACATTTAGTTAAGGTGTGAGAGCCTAAATGAACATTTTATTGCTTTAAACGCGTTTTCAGCCCTTGATTGTACAATTCAGGTGAAACTGTCAAAATCTTCAAAATGAGCAAAAGCACAATGAAATTAATGCTGGAATCATCTTCAAGTTGCTAAAATACACTAATGACAGCAACAAGTTTGAGTCTACAACATTTAGTTAAGGTGTGAGAGCCAAAATGAACTTTGTATTGCTGTAAACGCGTTTTCAGCACCTGATTGTACACTTCAGGTGAAACTGTCAAAATTTTCAAAATGAGCAAAAGCACAATGAAATTAATGCTGGAAACATCTTCAAGTTTCTAAAATACTCTAATGACAGCAAAACGTTTGAGTCTACAACATTTAGTTAAGGTGTGAGAGCCAAAATGAACTTTGTATTGCTGTAAACGCGTTTTCAGCACCTGATTGTACACTTCAGGTGAAACTGTCAAAATCTTCAAAATGAGCAAAAGCACAATGAAATTAATGCTGGAATCATCTTCAAGTTGCTAAAATACACTAATGACAGCAAAAAGTTTGAGTCTACAACATTTAGTTAAGGTGTGAGAGCCTAAATGAACTTTGTATTGCTTTAAACGCGTTTTCAGCCCCTGATTGTACACTTCAGGTGAAATTGTCAAAATCTTCAAAATGAGCAAAAGCACAATGAAATTAATGCTGGAATCATCTTCAAGTTGCTAAAATACACTAATAACAGCAACAAGTTTGAGTCTACAACATTTAGTTAAGGTGTGAGAGCCTAAATGAACTTTGTATTGCTTTAAATGCATTTTCAGCCCGATTGTACACTTCAGGTAAAACTGTCAAAATCTTCAAAATGAGCAAAAGCACAATGAAATTAATGCTGGAATCATCTTCAAGTTGCTAAAATACACTAATGACAGCAACAAATTTGAGTCTACAACATTTAGTTAAGGTGTGAGAGCCAAAATGAACTTTGTATTGCTGTAAACGCGTTTTCAGCACCTGAATGTACACTTCAGGTGAAACTGTCAAAATCTTCAAAATGAGCAAAAGCACAGTGAAATTAATGTTGGAATCATCTTCAAGTTGCTAAAATACACTAATGACAGCAAAAAGTTTGAGTTTACAACATTTAGTTAAGGTTTGAGCGCCTAAATTAACTTTTTATTGCTTTAAACGCATTTTCAGCCCTTGATTGTACACTTCAGGTGAAAGTGTCAAAATCTTCAAAATGAGCAAAAGCACAATTAAATTAATGCTGGAATCATCTTCAAGTTGCTAAAATACACTAATGACAGCAAAAAGTTTGAGTCTACAACATTTAGTTAAGGTGTGAGAGCCTAAATTAACTTTGTATTGCTTTAAACGCGTTGTCAGCCCCTGATTGTACACTTCAGGTGAAACTGTCAAAATCTTCAAAATGAGCAAAAGCACAATGAAATTAATGCTGGAATCATCTTCAAGTTGCTAAAATACACTAATGACAGTAAAAAGTTTGAGTCTACAACATTTAGTTAAGGTGTGAGAGCCAAAATGAACTTTGTATTGCTTTAAATGCATTTTCAGCCCGATAGTACACTTCAGGTGAAACTGTCAAAATCTTCAAAATGAGCAAAAGCACAATGAAATTAATGCTGGAATCATCTTCAAGTTGCTAAAATACACTAATGACAGCAAAAAGTTTGAGTCTACAACATTTAGTTAAGGTGTGAGAGCCAAAATGAACTTTGTATTGCTGTAAACGCGTTTTCAGCACCTGATTGTACACTTCAGGTGAAACTGTCAAAATCTTCAAAATGAGCAGAAGCACAATGAAATTAATGCTGGAATCATCTTCAAGTTGCTAAAATACACTAATGACAGCAAAAAGTTTGAGTCTACAATATTTAGTTAAGGTGTGAGAGACAAAATTAACTTTGTATTGCTTTAAATGCATTTTCAGCCCGATAGTACACTTCAGGTGAAACTGTCAAAATCTTCAAAATGAGCAAAAGCACAATGAAATTAATGCTGGAATCATCTTCAAGTTGCTAAAATACACTAATGACAGCAAAAAGTTTGAGTCTACAACATTTAGTTAAGGTGTGAGAGCCAAAATGAACTTTGTATTGCTGTAAACGCGTTTTCAGGACCTGATTGTACACTTCAGGTGAAACTGTCAAAATCTTCAAAATGAGCAAAAGCACAATGAAATTAATGCTGGAATCATCTTCAAGTTGCTAAAATACACTAATGACAGCAAAAAGTTTGAGTCTACAATATTTAGTTAAGGTGTGAGAGCCAAAATTAACTTTGTATTGCTTTAAATGCATTTTCAGCCCGATTGGACACTTCAGGTGAAACTGTCAAAATCTTCAAAATGAGCAAAAGCACAATGAAATTAATGCTGGAATCATCTTCAAGTTGCTAAAATACACTAATGACAGTAAAAAGTTTGAGTCTACAACATTTAGTTAAGGTGTGAGAGCCAAAATGAACTTTGTATTGCTTTAAATGCATTTTCAGCCCGAATGTACACTTCAGGTGAAACTGTCAAATTCTTCAAAATGAGCAAAAGCACAATGAAATTAATGCTGGAATCATCTTCAAGTTGCTAAAATACACTAATGACAGCAAAACGTTTGAGTCTACAACATTTAGTTAAGGTGTGAGAGCAAAAATGAACTTTGTATTGCTTTAAACGCGTTTTCAGCCCCTGATTGTACACTTCAGGTGAAACTGTCAAAATCGTCAAAATGAGCAAAAGCACAATGAAATTAATGCTGGAATCATCTTCAAGTTGCTAAAATACACTAATGACAGCAAAAAGTTTGAGTCTACAACATTTAGTTAAGGTGTGAGAGCCTAAATTAACTTTGTATTGCTTTAAACGCGTTGTCAGCCCCTGATTGTACACTTCAGGTGAAACTGTCAAAATCTTCAAAATGAGCAAAAGCACAATGAAATTAATGCTGGAATCATCTTCAAGTTGCTAAAATACACTAATGACAGTAAAAAGTTTGAGTCTACAACATTTAGTTAAGGTGTGAGAGCCAAAATGAACTTTGTATTGCTTTAAATGCATTTTCAGCCCGAATGTACACTTCAGGTGAAACTGTCAAATTCTTCAAAATGAGCAAAAGCACAATGAAATTAATGCTGGAAACATCTTCAAGTTTCTAAAATACTCTAATGACAGCAAAAAGTTTGAGTCTACAACATTTAGTTAAGGTGTGAGAGCCAAAATGAACTTTGTATTGCTGTAAACGCGTTTTCAGCACCTGATTGTACAATTCAGGTGAAACTGTCAAAATCTTCAAAATGAGCAAAAGCACAATGAAATTAATGCTGGAATCATCTTCAAGTTGCTAAAATACACTAATGACAGCAAAAAGTTTGAGTCTACAACATTTAGTTAAGGTGTGAGAGCCTAAATGAACTTTGTATTGCTTTAAACGCGTTTTCAGCCCCTGATTGTACACTTCAGGTGAAACTGTCAAAATCTTCAAAATGAGCAAAAGCACAATGAAATTAATGCTGGAATCATCTTCAAGTTGCTAAAATACACTAATGACAGCAACAAGTTTGAGTCTACAACATTTAGTTAAGGTGTGAGAGCCTAAATGAACTTTGTATTGCTTTAAATGCATTTTCAGCCCGATTGTACACTTCAGGTAAAACTGTCAAAATCTTCAAAATGAGCAAAAGCACAATGAAATTAATGCTGGAATCATCTTCAAGTTGCTAAAATACACTAATGACAGCAAAACGTTTGAGTCTACAACATTTAGTTAAGGTGTGAGAGCCAAAATGAACTTTGTATTGCTTTAAACGCATTTTCAGCCCCGTATTGTACACTTCAGGTGAAACTGTCAAAATCGTCAAAATGAGCAAAAGCACAATGAAATTAATGCTGCAATCATCTTCAAGTTGCTAAAATAAACTAATGACAGCAAAAAGTTTGAGTCTACAACATTTAGTTAAGGTGTGAGAGCCTAAATTAACTTTGTATTGCTTTAAACGCGTTGTCAGCCCCTGATTGTACACTTCAGGTGAAACTGTCAAAATCTTCAAAATGAGCAAAAGCACAATGAAATTAATGCTGGAATCATCTTCAAGTTGCTAAAATACACTAATGACATCAAAAAGTTTGAGTCTACAACATTTAGTTAAGGTGTGAGAGCCTAAATGAACTTTGTATTGCTTTAAACGCGTTTTCAGCTCCTGATTGTACACTTCAGGTGAAACTGTCAAAATCTTCAAAATGAGCAAAAGCACAATTAAATTAATGCTGGAATCATCTTCAAGTTGCTAAAATACACTAATGACAGCAAAAAGTTTGAGTCTACAACATTTAGTTAAGGTGTGAGAGCCTAAATGAACTTTGTATTGCTGTAAACGCGTTTTCAGCACCTGATTGTACACTTCTGGTGAAACTGTCAAAATCTTCAAAATGAGCAAAAGCACAATGAAATTAATGCTGGAATCATCTTCAAGTTGCTAAAATACACTAATGACAGCAAAAAGTTTGAGTCTACAATATTTAGTTAAGGTGTGAGAGCCAAAATGAACTTTGTATTGCTTTAAAATTCATTTTCAGCCCGATTGTACACTTCAGGTGAAACTGTCAAAATCTTCAAAATGAGCAAAAGCACAATGCAATTAATGTTGGAATCATCTTCAAGTTGCTAAAATACACTAATGACAGCAAAAAGTTTGAGTCTACAACATTTAGTTAAGGTGTGAGAGCCTAAATGAACTTTTTATTGCTTTAAACGCGTTTTCAGCCCTTGATTGTACAATTCAGGTGAAACTGTCAAAATCTTCAAAATGAGCAAAAGCACAATGAAATTAATGCTGGAATCATCTTCAAGTTGCTAAAATACACTAATGACAGCAACAAGTTTGAGTCTACAACATTTAGTTAAGGTGTGAGAGCCAAAATGAACTTTGTATTGCTGTAAACGCGTTTTCAGCACCTGATTGTACACTTCAGGTGAAACTGTCAAAATTTTCAAAATGAGCAAAAGCACAATGAAATTAATGCTGGAAACATCTTCAAGTTTCTAAAATACTCTAATGACAGCAAAACGTTTGAGTCTACAACATTTAGTTAAGGTGTGAGAGCCAAAATGAACTTTGTATTGCTGTAAACGCGTTTTCAGCACCTGATTGTACACTTCAGGTGAAACTGTCAAAATCTTCAAAATGAGCAAAAGCACAATGAAATTAATGCTGGAATCATCTTCAAGTTGCTAAAATACACTAATGACAGCAAAAAGTTTGAGTCTACAACATTTAGTTAAGGTGTGAGAGCCAAAATGAACTTTGTATTGCTTTAAATGCATTTTCAGCCCGATTGTACACTTCAGGTGAAACTGTCAAAATCTTCAAAATGAGCAAAAGCACAATGAAATTAATGCTGGAATCATCTTCAAGTTGCTAAAATACACTAATGACAGTAAAAAGTTTGAGTCTACAACATTTAGTTAAGGTGTGAGAGCCAAAATGAACTTTGTATTGCTTTAAATGCATTTTCAGCCCGATAGTACACTTCAGGTGAAACTGTCAAAATCTTCAAAATGAGCAAAAGCACAATGAAATTAATGCTGGAATCATCTTCAAGTTGCTAAAATACACTAATGACAGCAAAAAGTTTGAGTCTACAACATTTAGTTAAGGTGTGAGAGCCAAAATGAACTTTGTATTGCTGTAAACGCGTTTTCAGCACCTGATTGTACACTTCAGGTGAAACTGTCAAAATCTTCAAAATGAGCAAAAGCACAATGAAATTAATGCTGGAATCATCTTCAAGTTGCTAAAATACACTAATGACAGCAAAAAGTTTGAGTCTACAATATTTAGTTAAGGTGTGAGAGCCAAAATTAACTTTGTATTGCTTTAAATGCATTTTCAGCCCGATAGTACACTTCAGGTGAAACTGTCAAAATCTTCAAAATGAGCAAAAGCACAATGCAATTAATGTTGGAATCATCTTCAAGTTGCTAAAATACACTAATGACAGCAAAAAGTTTGAGTGTACAACATTTAGTTAAGGTGTGAGAGTCAAAATGAACTCTGTATTTGCTTAAATGCGTTTTCAGCCCGAAAGTACACTTCAGATGAAACTGTCAAAATCTTCAAAATGAGCAGAAGCACAATGAAATTAATGCTGGAATCATCTTCAAGTTGCTAAAATACACTAATGACAGCAAAACGTTTGAGTCTACAACATTTAGTTAAGGTGTGAGAGCCAAAATTAACTTTGTATTGCTTTAAATGCATTTTCAGCCCGATAGTACACTTCAGGTGAAACTGTCAAAATCTTCAAAATGAGCAAAAGCACAATGAAATTAATGCTGGAATCATCTTCAAGTTGCTAAAATACACTAATGACAGCAAAAAGTTTGAGTCTACAACATTTAGTTAAGGTGAGAGAGCCAAAATGAACTTTGTATTGCTTTAAATGCATTTTCAGCCCGATAGTACACTTCAGGTGAAACTGTCAAAATCTTCAAAATGAGCAAAAGCACAATGAAATTAATGCTGGAATCATCTTCAAGTTGCTAAAATACACTAATGACAGCAAAAAGTTTGAGTCTACAACATTTAGTTAAGGTGTGAGAGCCAAAATGAACTTTGTATTGCTGTAAACGCATTTTCAGCACCTGATTGTACACTTCAGGTGAAACTGTCAAAATCTTCAAAATGAGCAAAAGCACAATGAAATTAATGCTGGAATCATCTTCAAGTTGCTAAAATACATTAATGACAGCAAAAAGTTTGAGTCTACAACATTTAGTTAAGGTGTGAGAGCCTAAATGAACTTTGTATTGCTTTAAACGCGTTTTCAGCCCCTGATTGTACACTTCAGGTGAAACTGTCAAAATCTTCAAAATGAGCAAAAGCACAATGAAATTAATGCTGGAATCATCTTCAAGTTGCTAAAATACACTAATGACAGTAAAAAGTTTGAGTCTACAACATTTAGTTAAGGTGTGAGAGCCAAAATGAACTTTGTATTGCTTTAAATGCATTTTCAGCCCGATAGTACACTTCAGGTGAAACTGTCAAAATCTTCAAAATGAGCAAAAGCACAATGAAATTAATGCTGGAATCATCTTCAAGTTGCTAAAATACACTAATGACAGCAAAAAGTTTGAGTCTACAACATTTAGTTAAGGTGTGAGAGCCAAAATGAACTTTGTATTGCTGTAAACGCATTTTCAGCACCTGATTGTACACTTCAGGTGAAACTGTCAAAATCTTCAAAATGAGCAAAAGCACAATGAAATTAATGCTGGAATCATCTTCAAGTTGCTAAAATACACTAATGACATCCAAAAGTTTGAGTCTACAACATTTAGTTAAGGTGTGAGAGCCAAAATGAACTTTGTATTGCTTTAAATGCATTTTCAGCCCGATAGTACACTTCAGGTGAAACTGTCAAAATCTTCAAAATGAGCAAAAGCACAATGAAATTAATGCTGGAATCATCTTCAAGTTGCTAAACTACACTAATGACAGCAAAAAGTTTGAGTCTACAACATTTAGTTAAGGTGTGAGAGCCAAAATGAACTTTGTATTGCTGTAAACGCGTTTTCAGCACCTGATTGTACACTTCAGGTGAAACTGTCAAAATCTTCAAAATGAGCAAAAGCACAATGAAATTAATGCTGGAATCATCTTCAAGTTGCTAAAATACACTAATGACAGCAAAAAGTTTGAGTCTACAATATTTAGTTAAGGTGTGAGAGCCAAAATTAACTTTGTATTGCTTTAAATGCATTTTCAGCCCGATAGTACACTTCAGGTGAAACTGTCAAAATCTTCAAAATGAGCAAAAGCACAATGCAATTAATGTTGGAATCATCTTCAAGTTGCTAAAATACACTAATGACAGCAAAAAGTTTGAGTGTACAACATTTAGTTAAGGTGTGAGAGTCAAAATGAACTCTGTATTTGCTTAAATGCGTTTTCAGCCCGAAAGTACACTTCAGATGAAACTGTCAAAATCTTCAAAATGAGCAGAAGCACAATGAAATTAATGCTGGAATCATCTTCAAGTTGCTAAAATACACTAATGACAGCAAAACGTTTGAGTCTACAACATTTAGTTAAGGTGTGAGAGCCAAAATTAACTTTGTATTGCTTTAAATGCATTTTCAGCCCGATAGTACACTTCAGGTGAAACTGTCAAAATCTTCAAAATGAGCAGAAGCACAATGAAATTAATGCTGGAATCATCTTCAAGTTGCTAAAATACACTAATGACAGCAAAACGTTTGAGTCTACAACATTTAGTTAAGGTGTGAGAGCCAAAATTAACTTTGTATTGCTTTAAATGCATTTTCAGCCCGATAGTACACTTCAGGTGAAACTGTCAAAATCTTCAAAATGAGCAAAAGCACAATGAAATTAATGCTGGAATCATCTTCAAGTTGCTAAAATACACTAATGACAGCAAAAAGTTTGAGTCTACAACATTTAGTTAAGGTGAGAGAGCCAAAATGAACTTTGTATTGCTTTAAATGCATTTTCAGCCCGATAGTACACTTCAGGTGAAACTGTCAAAATCTTCAAAATGAGCAAAAGCACAATGAAATTAATGCTGGAATCATCTTCAAGTTGCTAAAATACACTAATGACAGCAAAAAGTTTGAGTCTACAACATTTAGTTAAGGTGTGAGAGCCAAAATGAACTTTGTATTGCTGTAAACGCATTTTCAGCACCTGATTGTACACTTCAGGTGAAACTGTCAAAATCTTCAAAATGAGCAAAAGCACAATGAAATTAATGCTGGAATCATCTTCAAGTTGCTAAAATACACTAATGACATCCAAAAGTTTGAGTCTACAACATTTAGTTAAGGTGTGAGAGCCAAAATTAACTTTGTATTGCTTTAAATGCATTTTCAGCCCGAATGTACACTTCAGGTGAAACTGTCAAAATCTTCAAAATGAGCAAAAGCACAATGAAATTAATGCTGGAAACATCTTCAAGTTTCTAAAATACTCTAATGACAGCAAAAAGTTTGAGTCTACAACATTTAGTTAAGGTGTGAGAGCCAAAATGAACTTTGTATTGCTGTAAACGCGTTTTCAGCACCTGATTGTACACTTCAGGTGAAACTGTCAAAATCTTCAAAATGAGCAAAAGCACAATGAAATTAATGCTGGAATCATCTTCAAGTTGCTAAAATACATTAATGACAGCAAAAAGTTTGAGTCTACAACATTTAGTTAAGGTGTGAGAGCCTAAATGAACTTTGTATTGCTTTAAACGCGTTTTCAGCCCCTGATTGTACACTTCAGGTGAAACTGTCAAAATCTTCAAAATGAGCAAAAGCACAATGAAATTAATGCTGGAATCATCTTCAAGTTGCTAAAATACACTAATGACAGTAAAAAGTTTGAGTCTACAACATTTAGTTAAGGTGTGAGAGCCAAAATGAACTTTGTATTGCTTTAAATGCATTTTCAGCCCGATAGTACACTTCAGGTGAAACTGTCAAAATCTTCAAAATGAGCAAAAGCACAATGAAATTAATGCTGGAATCATCTTCAAGTTGCTAAAATACACTAATGACAGCAAAAAGTTTGAGTCTACAACATTTAGTTAAGGTGTGAGAGCCAAAATGAACTTTGTATTGCTGTAAACGCATTTTCAGCACCTGATTGTACACTTCAGGTGAAACTGTCAAAATCTTCAAAATGAGCAAAAGCACAATGAAATTAATGCTGGAATCATCTTCAAGTTGCTAAAATACACTAATGACATCCAAAAGTTTGAGTCTACAACATTTAGTTAAGGTGTGAGAGCCAAAATGAACTTTGTATTGCTTTAAATGCATTTTCAGCCCGATAGTACACTTCAGGTGAAACTGTCAAAATCTTCAAAATGAGCAAAAGCACAATGAAATTAATGCTGGAATCATCTTCAAGTTGCTAAACTACACTAATGACAGCAAAAAGTTTGAGTCTACAACATTTAGTTAAGGTGTGAGAGCCAAAATGAACTTTGTATTGCTGTAAACGCGTTTTCAGCACCTGATTGTACACTTCAGGTGAAACTGTCAAAATCTTCAAAATGAGCAAAAGCACAATGAAATTAATGCTGGAATCATCTTCAAGTTGCTAAAATACACTAATGACAGCAAAAAGTTTGAGTCTACAATATTTAGTTAAGGTGTGAGAGCCAAAATTAACTTTGTATTGCTTTAAATGCATTTTCAGCCCGATAGTACACTTCAGGTGAAACTGTCAAAATCTTCAAAATGAGCAAAAGCACAATGCAATTAATGTTGGAATCATCTTCAAGTTGCTAAAATACACTAATGACAGCAAAAAGTTTGAGTGTACAACATTTAGTTAAGGTGTGAGAGTCAAAATGAACTCTGTATTTGCTTAAATGCGTTTTCAGCCCGAAAGTACACTTCAGATGAAACTGTCAAAATCTTCAAAATGAGCAGAAGCACAATGAAATTAATGCTGGAATCATCTTCAAGTTGCTAAAATACACTAATGACAGCAAAACGTTTGAGTCTACAACATTTAGTTAAGGTGTGAGAGCCAAAATTAACTTTGTATTGCTTTAAATGCATTTTCAGCCCGATAGTACACTTCAGGTGAAACTGTCAAAATCTTCAAAATGAGCAAAAGCACAATGAAATTAATGCTGGAATCATCTTCAAGTTGCTAAAATACACTAATGACAGCAAAAAGTTTGAGTCTACAACATTTAGTTAAGGTGAGAGAGCCAAAATGAACTTTGTATTGCTTTAAATGCATTTTCAGCCCGATAGTACACTTCAGGTGAAACTGTCAAAATCTTCAAAATGAGCAAAAGCACAATGAAATTAATGCTGGAATCATCTTCAAGTTGCTAAAATACACTAATGACAGCAAAAAGTTTGAGTCTACAACATTTAGTTAAGGTGTGAGAGCCAAAATGAACTTTGTATTGCTGTAAACGCATTTTCAGCACCTGATTGTACACTTCAGGTGAAACTGTCAAAATCTTCAAAATGAGCAAAAGCACAATGAAATTAATGCTGGAATCATCTTCAAGTTGCTAAAATACACTAATGACATCCAAAAGTTTGAGTCTACAACATTTAGTTAAGGTGTGAGAGCCAAAATTAACTTTGTATTGCTTTAAATGCATTTTCAGCCCGAATGTACACTTCAGGTGAAACTGTCAAAATCTTCAAAATGAGCAAAAGCACAATGAAATTAATGCTGGAAACATCTTCAAGTTTCTAAAATACTCTAATGACAGCAAAAAGTTTGAGTCTACAACATTTAGTTAAGGTGTGAGAGCCAAAATGAACTTTGTATTGCTGTAAACGCGTTTTCAGCACCTGATTGTACACTTCAGGTGAAACTGTCAAAATCTTCAAAATGAGCAAAAGCACAATGAAATTAATGCTGGAATCATCTTCAAGTTGCTAAAATACATTAATGACAGCAAAAAGTTTGAGTCTACAACATTTAGTTAAGGTGTGAGAGCCTAAATGAACTTTGTATTGCTTTAAACGCGTTTTCAGCCCCTGATTGTACACTTCAGGTGAAACTGTCAAAATCTTCAAAATGAGCAAAAGCACAATGAAATTAATGCTGGAATCATCTTCAAGTTGCTAAAATACACTAATGACAGTAAAAAGTTTGAGTCTACAACATTTAGTTAAGGTGTGAGAGCCAAAATGAACTTTGTATTGCTTTAAATGCATTTTCAGCCCGATAGTACACTTCAGGTGAAACTGTCAAAATCTTCAAAATGAGCAAAAGCACAATGAAATTAATGCTGGAATCATCTTCAAGTTGCTAAAATACACTAATGACAGCAAAAAGTTTGAGTCTACAACATTTAGTTAAGGTGTGAGAGCCAAAATGAACTTTGTATTGCTGTAAACGCGTTTTCAGCACCTGATTGTACACTTCAGGTGAAACTGTCAAAATCTTCAAAATGAGCAAAAGCACAATGAAATTAATGCTGGAATCATCTTCAAGTTGCTAAAATACACTAATGACAGCAAAAAGTTTGAGTCTACAATATTTAGTTAAGGTGTGAGAGCCAAAATTAACTTTGTATTGCTTTAAATGCATTTTCAGCCCGATAGTACACTTCAGGTGAAACTGTCAAAATCTTCAAAATGAGCAAAAGCACAATGAAATTAATGCTGGAATCATCTTCAAGTTGCTAAAATACACTAATGACAGCAAAAAGTTTGAGTCTACAATATTTAGTTAAGGTGTGAGAGCCAAAATGAACTTTGTATTGCTTTAAATGCATTTTCAGCCCGATTGGACACTTCAGGTGAAACTGTCAAAATCTTCAAAATGAGCAAAAGCACAATGAAATTAATGCTGGAATCATCTTCAAGTTGCTAAAATACACTAATGACAGTAAAAAGTTTTAGTCTACAATATTTAATTAAGGTGTGAGAGCCAAAATGAACTTTGTATTGCTTTAAAATTCATTTTCAGCCCGATTGTACACTTCAGGTGAAACTGTCAAAATCTTCAAAATGAGCAAAAGCACAATGAAATTAATGTTGGAATCATCTTCAAGTTGCTAAAATACACTAATGACAGCAAAAAGTTTGAGTCTACAACATTTAGTTAAGGTGTGAGAGCCTAAATGAACTTTTTATTGCTTTAAACGCGTTTTCAGCCCTTGATTGTACAATTCAGGTGAAACTGTCAAAATCTTCAAAATGAGCAAAAGCACAATGAAATTAATGCTGGAATCATCTTCAAGTTGCTAAAATACACTAATGACAGCAAAAAGTTTGAGTCTACAACATTTAGTTAAGGTGTGAGAGCCTAAATGAACTTTGTATTGCTGTAAACGCGTTTTCAGCACCTGAATGTACACTTCTGGTGAAACTGTCAAAATCTTCAAAATGAGCAAAAGCACAATGAAATTAATGCTGGAATCATCTTCAAGTTGCTAAAATACACTAATGACAGTGAAAAGTTTGAGTGTACAACATTTAATTAAGGTGTGAGAGCCAAAATGAACTCTGTATTGTTTTAAATGCACTTTCAGCCCGAAAGTACACTTCAGATGAAACTGTCAAAATCTTCAAAATGAGCAAAAGCACAATGAAATTAATGCTGGAATCATCTTCAAGTTGCTAAAATACACTAATCACAGCAAAAAGTTTGAGTCTACAACATTTAGTTAAGGTGTGAGAGCCAAAATGAACTTTGTATTGCTGTAAACGCGTTTTCAGCACCTGATTGTACACTTCAGGTGAAACTGTCAAAATCTTCAAAATGAGCAAAAGCACAATGAAATTAATGTTGGAATCATCTTCAAGTTGCTAAAATACACTAATGACAGCAAAAAGTTTGAGTCTACAACATTTAGTTAAGGTTTGAGCGCCTAAATTAACTTTTTATTGCTTTAAACGCGTTTTCAGCCCTTGATTGTAAACTTCAGGTGAAAGTGTCAAAATCTTCAAAATGAACAAAAGCACAATGAAATTAATGCTGGAATCATCTTCAAGTTGCTAAAATACACTAATGACAGCAAAAAGTTTGAGTCTACAACATTTAGTTAAGGTGTGAGAGCCAAAATGAACTTTGTATTGCTGTAAACGCGTTTTCAGCACCTGATTGTACAATTCAGGTGAAACTGTCAAAATCTTCAAAATGAGCAAAAGCACAATGAAATTAATGCTGGAATCATCTTCAAGTTGCTAAAATACACTAATGACAGTAAAAAGTTTGAGTCTACAACATTTAGTTAAGGTGTGAGAGCCAAAATGAACTTTGTATTGCTTTAAATGCATTTTCAGCCCGATTGGACACTTCAGGTGAAACTGTCAAAATCTTCAAAATGAGCAAAAGCACAATGAAATTAATGCTGGAATCATCTTCAAGTTGCTAAAATACACTAACGACAGCAAAAAGTTTGAGTCTACAACATTTAGTTAAGGTGTGAGAGCCAAAATGAACTTTGTATTGCTTTAAATGCATTTTCAGCCCGATTGGACACTTCAGGTGAAACTGTCAAAATCTTCAAAATGAGCAAAAGCACAATGAAATTAATGCTGGAATCATCTTCAAGTTGGTAAAATACACTAATGACAGCAAAAAGTTTGAGTCTACAACATTTAGTTAAGGTGTGAGAGCCAAAAGGAACTTTTTACTGCTGTAAACGCGTTTTCAGCACCTGATTGTACACTTCAGGTGAAACTGTAAAAATCTTCAAAATGAGCAAAAGCACAATGAAATTAATGCTGGAATCATCTTCAAGTTGCTAAAATACACTAATGACAGCAAAAAGTTTGAGTCTACAACATTTAGTTAAGGTGTGAGAGCCAAAATGAACTTTGTATTGCTTTAAATGCATTTTCAGCCCGATTGTACACTTCAGGTGAAACTGTCAAAATCTTCAAAATGAGCAAAAGCACAATGAAATTAAAGCTGGAATCATCTTCAAGTTGCTAAAATACACTAATGACAGCAAAAAGTTTGAGTCTACAACATTTAGTTAAGGTGTGAGAGCCAAAATGAACTTTGTATTGCTTTAAATGCATTTTCAGCCCGATTGTACACTTCAGGTGAAACTGTCAAAATCTTCAAAATGAGCAAAAGCACAATGAAATTAATGCTGGAATCATCTTCAAGTTTCTAAAATACACTAATGACAGCAAAAAGTTTGAGTCTACAACATTTAGTTAAGGTGTGAGAGCCAAAATGAACTTTTTATTGCTGTAAACGCGTTTTCAGCACCTGATTGTACACTTCAGGTGAAACTTTCAAAATCTTCAAAATGAGCAAAAGCACAATGAAATTAATGCTGGAATCATCTTCAAACTGCTAAAATACACTAATGACAGCAAAAAATTTGAGTCTACAACATTTAGTTAAGGTGTGAGAGCCTAAATGAACTTTGTATTGCTTTAAATGCTTTTTCAGCCCGATTGTACTCTTCAGGTGAAACTGTCAAAATCTTCAAAATGAGCAAAAGCACAATTAAATTAATGCTGGAATCATCTTCAAGTTGCTAAAATACACTAATGACAGTAAAAAGTTTGAGTCTAAAACATTTAGTTAAGGTGTGAGAGCCAAAATGAACTTCGTATTGCTTTAAATGCATTTTCAGCCCGATTGTACACTTCAGGTGAAACTGTCAAAATCTTCAAAATGAGCAAAAGCACAATGAAATTAATGCTGGAATCATCTTCAAGTTGCTAAAATACACTAATGACATCCAAAAGTTTGAGTCTACAACATTTAGTTAAGGTGTGAGAGCCAAAATAAACTTTGTATTGCTTTAAATGCATTTTCAGCCCGATAGTACACTTCAGGTGAAACTGTCAAAATCTTCAAAATGAGCAAAAGCACAATGAAATTAATGCTGGAATCATCTTCAAGTTGCTAAAATACACTAATGACAGCAAAAAGTTTGAGTCTACAACATTTAGTTAAGGTGTGAGAGCCAAAATGAACTTTGTATTGCTTTAAATGCATTTTCAGCCCGATTGGACACTTCAGGTGAAACTGTCAAAATCTTCAAAATGAGCAAAAGCACAATGAAATTAATGCTGGAATCATCTTCAAGTTGGTAAAATACACTAATGACAGCAAAAAGTTTGAGTCTACAACATTTAGTTAAGGTGTGAGAGCCAAAAGGAACTTTTTACTGCTGTAAACGCGTTTTCAGCACCTGATTGTACACTTCAGGTGAAACTGTAAAAATCTTCAAAATGAGCAAAAGCACAATGAAATTAATGCTGGAATCATCTTCAAGTTGCTAAAATACACTAATGACAGCAAAAAGTTTGAGTCTACAACATTTAGTTAAGGTGTGAGAGCCAAAATGAACTTTGTATTGCTTTAAATGCATTTTCAGCCCGATTGTACACTTCAGGTGAAACTGTCAAAATCTTCAAAATGAGCAAAAGCACAATGAAATTAAAGCTGGAATCATCTTCAAGTTGCTAAAATACACTAATGACAGCAAAAAGTTTGAGTCTACAACATTTAGTTAAGGTGTGAGAGCCAAAATGAACTTTGTATTGCTTTAAATGCATTTTCAGCCCGATTGTACACTTCAGGTGAAACTGTCAAAATCTTCAAAATGAGCAAAAGCACAATGAAATTAATGCTGGAATCATCTTCAAGTTTCTAAAATACACTAATGACAGCAAAAAGTTTGAGTCTACAACATTTAGTTAAGGTGTGAGAGCCAAAATGAACTTTTTATTGCTGTAAACGCGTTTTCAGCACCTGATTGTACACTTCAGGTGAAACTGTCAAAATCTTCAAAATGAGCAAAAGCACAATGAAATTAATGCTGGAATCATCTTCAAGTTGCTAAAATACACTAATGACAGCAAAAAGTTTGAGTCTACAATATTTAGTTAAGGTGTGAGAGCCTAAATGAACTTTGTATTGCTTTAAATGCTTTTTCAGCCCGATTGTACTCTTCAGGTGAAACTGTCAAAATCTTCAAAATGAGCAAAAGCACAATTAAATTAATGCTGGAATCATCTTCAAGTTGCTAAAATACACTAATGACAGTAAAAAGTTTGAGTCTAAAACATTTAGTTAAGGTGTGAGAGCCAAAATGAACTTCGTATTGCTTTAAATGCATTTTCAGCCCGATTGTACACTTCAGGTGAAACTGTCAAAATCTTCAAAATGAGCAAAAGCACAATGAAATTAATGCTGGAATCATCTTCAAGTTGCTAAAATACACTAATGACATCCAAAAGTTTGAGTCTACAACATTTAGTTAAGGTGTGAGAGCCAAAATAAACTTTGTATTGCTTTAAATGCATTTTCAGCCCGATAGTACACTTCAGGTGAAACTGTCAAAATCTTCAAAATGAGCAAAAGCACAATGAAATTAATGCTGGAATCATCTTCAAGTTGCTAAAATACACTAATGACAGCAAAAAGTTTGAGTCTACAACATTTAGTTAAGGTGTGAGAGCCAAAATGAACTTTGTATTGCTGTAAACGCGTTTTCAGCACCTGATTGTACACTTCAGGTGAAACTGTCAAAATCTTCAAAATGAGCAAAAGCACAATGAAATTAATGCTGGAATCATCTTCAAGTTGCTAAAATACACTAATGACAGCAAAAAGTTTGAGTCTACAATATTTAGTTAAGGTGTGAGAGCCAAAATTAACTTTGTATTGCTTTAAATGCATTTTCAGCCCGATAGTACACTTCAGGTGAAACTGTCAAAATCTTCAAAATGAGCAAAAGCACAATGCAATTAATGTTGGAATCATCTTCAAGTTGCTAAAATACACTAATGACAGCAAAAAGTTTGAGTGTACAACATTTAGTTAAGGTGTGAGAGTCAAAATGAACTCTGTATTTGCTTAAATGCGTTTTCAGCCCGAAAGTACACTTCAGATGAAACTGTCAAAATCTTCAAAATGAGCAGAAGCACAATGAAATTAATGCTGGAATCATCTTCAAGTTGCTAAAATACACTAATGACAGCAAAACGTTTGAGTCTACAACATTTAGTTAAGGTGTGAGAGCCTAAATTAACTTTGTATTGCTTTAAACGCGTTGTCAGCCCCTGATTGTACACTTCAGGTGAAACTGTCAAAATCTTCAAAATGAGCAAAAGCACAATGAAATTAATGCTGGAATCATCTTCAAGTTGCTAAAATACACTAATGACATCAAAAAGTTTGAGTCTACAACATTTAGTTAAGGTGTGAGAGCCAAAATGAACTTTGTATTGCTTTAAATGCATTTTAAGCCCGATTGTACACTTCAGGTGAAACTGTCAAAATCTTCAAAATGAGCAAAAGCACAATGAAATTAAAGCTGGAATCATCTTCAAGTTGCTAAAATACACTAATGACAGCAAAAAGTTTGAGTCTACAACATTTAGTTAAGGTGTGAGAGCCAAAATGAACTTTGTATTGCTTTAAATGCATTTTCAGCCCGATTGTACACTTCAGGTGAAACTGTCAAAATCTTTAAAATGAGCAAAAGCACAATGAAATTAATGCTGGAATCATCTTCAAGTTGCTAAAATACACTAATGACAGTAAAAAGTTTGAGTCTACAACATTTAGTTAAGGTGTGAGAGCCAAAATGAACTTTGTATTGCTTTAAATGCATTTTCAGCCCGATAGTACACTTCAGGTGAAACTGTCAAAATCTTCAAAATGAGCAAAAGCACAATGAAATTAATGCTGGAATCATCTTCAAGTTGCTAAAATACACTAATGACAGCAAAAAGTTTGAGTCTACAACATTTAGTTAAGGTGTGAGAGCCAAAATGAACTTTGTATTGCTGTAAACGCGTTTTCAGCACCTGATTGTACACTTCAGGTGAAACTGTCAAAATCTTCAAAATGAGCAAAAGCACAATGAAATTAATGCTGGAATCATCTTCAAGTTGCTAAAATACACTAATGACAGCAAAAAGTTTGAGTCTACAATATTTAGTTAAGGTGTGAGAGCCAAAATTAACTTTGTATTGCTTTAAATGCATTTTCAGCCCGATAGTACACTTCAGGTGAAACTGTCAAAATCTTCAAAATGAGCAAAAGCACAATGCAATTAATGTTGGAATCATCTTCAAGTTGCTAAAATACACTAATGACAGCAAAAAATTTGAGTGTACAACATTTAGTTAAGGTGTGAGAGTCAAAATGAACTCTGTATTTGCTTAAATGCGTTTTCAGCCCGAAAGTACACTTCAGATGAAACTGTCAAAATCTTCAAAATGAGCAGAAGCACAATGAAATTAATGCTGGAATCATCTTCAAGTTGCTAAAATACACTAATGACAGCAAAACGTTTGAGTCTACAACATTTAGTTAAGGTGTGAGAGCCAAAATTAACTTTGTATTGCTTTAAATGCATTTTCAGCCCGATAGTACACTTCAGGTGAAACTGTCAAAATCTTCAAAATGAGCAAAAGCACAATGAAATTAATGCTGGAATCATCTTCAAGTTGCTAAAATACACTAATGACAGCAAAAAGTTTGAGTCTACAACATTTAGTTAAGGTGAGAGAGCCAAAATGAACTTTGTATTGCTTTAAATGCATTTTCAGCCCGATAGTACACTTCAGGTGAAACTGTCAAAATCTTCAAAATGAGCAAAAGCACAATGAAATTAATGCTGGAATCATCTTCAAGTTGCTAAAATACACTAATGACAGCAAAAAGTTTGAGTCTACAACATTTAGTTAAGGTGTGAGAGCCAAAATGAACTTTGTATTGCTGTAAACGCATTTTCAGCACCTGATTGTACACTTCAGGTGAAACTGTCAAAATCTTCAAAATGAGCAAAAGCACAATGAAATTAATGCTGGAATCATCTTCAAGTTGCTAAAATACACTAATGACATCCAAAAGTTTGAGTCTACAACATTTAGTTAAGGTGTGAGAGCCAAAATGAACTTTGTAATGCTTTAAATGCATTTTCAGCCCGATAGTACACTTCAGGTGAAACTGTCAAAATCTTCAAAATGAGCAAAAGCACAATGAAATTAATGCTGGAATCATCTTCAAGTTGCTAAAATACACTAATGACAGCAAAAAGTTTGAGTCTACAACATTTAGTTAAGGTGTGAGAGCCAAAATGAACTTTGTATTGCTGTAAACGCGTTTTCAGCACCTGATTGTACACTTCAGGTGAAACTGTCAAAATCTTCAAAATGAGCAAAAGCACAATGAAATTAATGCTGGAATCATCTTCAAGTTGCTAAAATACACTAATGACAGCAAAAAGTTTGAGTCTACAACATTTAGTTAAGGTGTGAGAGCCAAAATTAACTTTGTATTGCTTTAAATGCATTTTCAGCCCGATAGTACACTTCAGGTGAAACTGTCAAAATCTTCAAAATGAGCAAAAGCACAATGAAATTAATGCTGGAATCATCTTCAAGTTGCTAAAATACACTAATGACAGCAAAAAGTTTGAGTCTACAACATTTAGTTAAGGTGAGAGAGCCAAAATGAACTTTGTATTGCTTTAAATGCATTTTCAGCCCGATAGTACACTTCAGGTGAAACTGTCAAAATCTTCAAAATGAGCAAAAGCACAATGAAATTAATGCTGGAATCATCTTCAAGTTGCTAAAATACACTAATGACAGCAAAAAGTTTGAGTCTACAATATTTAGTTAAGGTGTGAGAGCCAAAATTAACTTTGTATTGCTTTAAATGCATTTTCAGCCCGATAGTACACTTCAGGTGAAACTGTCAAAATCTTCAAAATGAGCAAAAGCACAATGCAATTAATGTTGGAATCATCTTCAAGTTGCTAAAATACACTAATGACAGCAAAAAGTTTGAGTGTACAACATTTAGTTAAGGTGTGAGAGTCAAAATGAACTCTGTATTTGCTTAAATGTGTTTTCAGCCCGAAAGTACACTTCAGATGAAACTGTCAAAATCTTCAAAATGAGCAGAAGCACAATGAAATTAATGCTGGAATCATCTTCAAGTTGCTAAAATACACTAATGACAGCAAAACGTTTGAGTCTACAACATTTAGTTAAGGTGTGAGAGCCAAAATTAACTTTTTATTGCTTTAAACGCGTTTTCAGCCCTTGATTGTACAATTCAGGTGAAACTGTCAAAATCTTCAAAATGAGCAAAAGCACAATGAAATTAATGCTGGAATCATCTTCAAGTTGCTAAAATACACTAATGACAGCAAAAAGTTTGAGTCTACAACATTTAGTTAAGGTGTGAGAGCCTAAATGAACTTTGTATTGCTGTAAACGCGTTTTCAGCACCTGAATGTACACTTCTGGTGAAACTGTCAAAATCTTCAAAATGAGCAAAAGCACAATGAAATTAATGCTGGAATCATCTTCAAGTTGCTAAAATACACTAATGACAGTGAAAAGTTTGAGTGTACAACATTTAATTAAGGTGTGAGAGCCAAAATGAACTCTGTATTGTTTTAAATGCACTTTCAGCCCGAAAGTACACTTCAGATGAAACTGTCAAAATCTTCAAAATGAGCAAAAGCACAATGAAATTAATGCTGGAATCATCTTCAAGTTGCTAAAATACACTAATCACAGCAAAAAGTTTGAGTCTACAACATTTAGTTAAGGTGTGAGAGCCAAAATGAACTTTGTATTGCTGTAAACGCGTTTTCAGCACCTGATTGTACACTTCAGGTGAAACTGTCAAAATCTTCAAAATGAGCAAAAGCACAATGAAATTAATGTTGGAATCATCTTCAAGTTGCTAAAATACACTAATGACAGCAAAAAGTTTGAGTCTACAACATTTAGTTAAGGTTTGAGCGCCTAAATTAACTTTTTATTGCTTTAAACGCGTTTTCAGCCCTTGATTGTAAACTTCAGGTGAAAGTGTCAAAATCTTCAAAATGAACAAAAGCACAATGAAATTAATGCTGGAATCATCTTCAAGTTGCTAAAATACACTAATGACAGCAAAAAGTTTGAGTCTACAACATTTAGTTAAGGTGTGAGAGCCAAAATGAACTTTGTATTGCTGTAAACGCGTTTTCAGCACCTGATTGTACAATTCAGGTGAAACTGTCAAAATCTTCAAAATGAGCAAAAGCACAATGAAATTAATGCTGGAATCATCTTCAAGTTGCTAAAATACACTAATGACAGTAAAAAGTTTGAGTCTACAACATTTAGTTAAGGTGTGAGAGCCAAAATGAACTTTGTATTGCTTTAAATGCATTTTCAGCCCGATTGGACACTTCAGGTGAAACTGTCAAAATCTTCAAAATGAGCAAAAGCACAATGAAATTAATGCTGGAATCATCTTCAAGTTGCTAAAATACACTAACGACAGCAAAAAGTTTGAGTCTACAACATTTAGTTAAGGTGTGAGAGCCAAAATGATCTTTGTATTGCTTTAAATGCATTTTCAGCCCGATTGGACACTTCAGGTGAAACTGTCAAAATCTTCAAAATGAGCAAAAGCACAATGAAATTAATGCTGGAATCATCTTCAAGTTGGTAAAATACACTCATGACAGCAAAAAGTTTGAGTCTACAACATTTAGTTAAGGTGTGAGAGCCAAAAGGAACTTTTTACTGCTGTAAACGCGTTTTCAGCACCTGATTGTACACTTCAGGTGAAACTGTAAAAATCTTCAAAATGAGCAAAAGCACAATGAAATTAATGCTGGAATCATCTTCAAGTTGCTAAAATACACTAATGACAGCAAAAAGTTTGAGTCTACAACATTTAGTTAAGGTGTGAGAGCCAAAATGAACTTTGTATTGCTTTAAATGCATTTTCAGCCCGATTGTACACTTCAGGTGAAACTGTCAAAATCTTCAAAATGAGCAAAAGCACAATGAAATTAAAGCTGGAATCATCTTCAAGTTGCTAAAATACACTAATGACAGCAAAAAGTTTGAGTCTACAACATTTAGTTAAGGTGTGAGAGCCAAAATGAACTTTGTATTGCTTTAAATGCATTTTCAGCCCGATTGTACACTTCAGGTGAAACTGTCAAAATCTTCAAAATGAGCAAAAGCACAATGAAATTAATGCTGGAATCATCTTCAAGTTTCTAAAATACACTAATGACAGCAAAAAGTTTGAGTCTACAACATTTAGTTAAGGTGTGAGAGCCAAAATGAACTTTTTATTGCTGTAAACGCGTTTTCAGCACCTGATTGTACACTTCAGGTGAAACTGTCAAAATCTTCAAAATGAGCAAAAGCACAATGAAATTAATGCTGGAATCATCTTCAAGTTGCTAAAATACACTAATGACAGCAAAAAATTTGAGTCTACAACATTTAGTTAAGGTGTGAGAGCCTAAATGAACTTTGTATTGCTTTAAATGCTTTTTCAGCCCGATTGTACTCTTCAGGTGAAACTGTCAAAATCTTCAAAATGAGCAAAAGCACAATTAAATTAATGCTGGAATCATCTTCAAGTTGCTAAAATACACTAATGACAGTAAAAAGTTTGAGTCTAAAACATTTAGTTAAGGTGTGAGAGCCAAAATGAACTTCGTATTGCTTTAAATGCATTTTCAGCCCGATTGTACACTTCAGGTGAAACTGTCAAAATCTTCAAAATGAGCAAAAGCACAATGAAATTAATGCTTGAATCATCTTCATTTTGCTAAAATACACTAATGACAGCAAAAAGTTTGAGTCTACAACATTTAGTTAAGGTGTGAGAGCCAAAATGAACTTTTTATGGCTTTAAATGCATTTTCAGCCTGATTGTACACTTCAGGTGAAACTGTCAAAATCTTCAAAATGAGCAAAAGCACAATGCAATTAATGCTGGAATCATCTTCAAGTTGCTAAAATACACTAATGACAGCAAAAAGTTTGAGTCTACAACATTTAGTTAAGGTGTGAGAGCCAAAATGAACTTTGTATTGCTGTAAACGCGTTTTCAGCACCTGATTGTACACTTCAGGTGAAACTGTCAAAATCTTCAAAATGAGCAAAAGCACAATGAAATTAATGCTGGAATCATCTTCAAGTTGCTAAAATACACTAATGACAGCAAAAAGTTTGAGTCTACAATATTTAGTTAAGGTGTGAGAGCCAAAATTAACTTTGTATTGCTTTAAATGCATTTTCAGCCCGATAGTACACTTCAGGTGAAACTGTCAAAATCTTCAAAATGAGCAAAAGCACAATGCAATTAATGTTGGAATCATCTTCAAGTTGCTAAAATACACTAATGACAGCAAAAAGTTTGAGTGTACAACATTTAGTTAAGGTGTGAGAGTCAAAATGAACTCTGTATTTGCTTAAATGCGTTTTCAGCCCGAAAGTACACTTCAGATGAAACTGTCAAAATCTTCAAAATGAGCAGAAGCACAATGAAATTAATGCTGGAATCATCTTCAAGTTGCTAAAATACACTAATGACAGCAAAACGTTTGAGTCTACAACATTTAGTTAAGGTGTGAGAGCCAAAATTAACTTTGTATTGCTTTAAATGCATTTTCAGCCCGATAGTACACTTCAGGTGAAACTGTCAAAATCTTCAAAATGAGCAAAAGCACAATGAAATTAATGCTGGAATCATCTTCAAGTTGCTAAAATACACTAATGACAGCAAAAAGTTTGAGTCTACAACATTTAGTTAAGGTGAGAGAGCCAAAATGAACTTTGTATTGCTTTAAATGCATTTTCAGCCCGATAGTACACTTCAGGTGAAACTGTCAAAATCTTCAAAATGAGCAAAAGCACAATGAAATTAATGCTGGAATCATCTTCAAGTTGCTAAAATACACTAATGACAGCAAAAAGTTTGAGTCTACAACATTTAGTTAAGGTGTGAGAGCCAAAATGAACTTTGTATTGCTGTAAACGCATTTTCAGCACCTGATTGTACACTTCAGGTGAAACTGTCAAAATCTTCAAAATGAGCAAAAGCACAATGAAATTAATGCTGGAATCATCTTCAAGTTGCTAAAATACACTAATGACATCCAAAAGTTTGAGTCTACAACATTTAGTTAAGGTGTGAGAGCCAAAATTAACTTTGTATTGCTTTAAATGCATTTTCAGCCCGAATGTACACTTCAGGTGAAACTGTCAAAATCTTCAAAATGAGCAAAAGCACAATGAAATTAATGCTGGAAACATCTTCAAGTTTCTAAAATACTCTAATGACAGCAAAAAGTTTGAGTCTACAACATTTAGTTAAGGTGTGAGAGCCAAAATGAACTTTGTATTGCTGTAAACGCGTTTTCAGCACCTGATTGTACACTTCAGGTGAAACTGTCAAAATCTTCAAAATGAGCAAAAGCACAATGAAATTAATGCTGGAATCATCTTCAAGTTGCTAAAATACATTAATGACAGCAAAAAGTTTGAGTCTACAACATTTAGTTAAGGTGTGAGAGCCTAAATGAACTTTGTATTGCTTTAAACGCGTTTTCAGCCCCTGATTGTACACTTCAGGTGAAACTGTCAAAATCTTCAAAATGAGCAAAAGCACAATGAAATTAATGCTGGAATCATCTTCAAGTTGCTAAAATACACTAATGACAGTAAAAAGTTTGAGTCTACAACATTTAGTTAAGGTGTGAGAGCCAAAATGAACTTTGTATTGCTTTAAATGCATTTTCAGCCCGATAGTACACTTCAGGTGAAACTGTCAAAATCTTCAAAATGAGCAAAAGCACAATGAAATTAATGCTGGAATCATCTTCAAGTTGCTAAAATACACTAATGACAGCAAAAAGTTTGAGTCTACAACATTTAGTTAAGGTGTGAGAGCCAAAATGAACTTTGTATTGCTGTAAACGCGTTTTCAGCACCTGATTGTACACTTCAGGTGAAACTGTCAAAATCTTCAAAATGAGCAAAAGCACAATGAAATTAATGCTGGAATCATCTTCAAGTTGCTAAAATACACTAATGACAGCAAAAAGTTTGAGTCTACAATATTTAGTTAAGGTGTGAGAGCCAAAATTAACTTTGTATTGCTTTAAATGCATTTTCAGCCCGATAGTACACTTCAGGTGAAACTGTCAAAATCTTCAAAATGAGCAAAAGCACAATGAAATTAATGCTGGAATCATCTTCAAGTTGCTAAAATACACTAATGACAGCAAAAAGTTTGAGTCTACAATATTTAGTTAAGGTGTGAGAGCCAAAATGAACTTTGTATTGCTTTAAATGCATTTTCAGCCCGATTGGACACTTCAGGTGAAACTGTCAAAATCTTCAAAATGAGCAAAAGCACAATGAAATTAATGCTGGAATCATCTTCAAGTTGCTAAAATACACTAATGACAGTAAAAAGTTTGAGTCTACAACATTTAGTTAAGGTGTGAGAGCCAAAATGAACTTTGTATTGCTTTAAATGCATTTTCAGCCCGAATGTACACTTCAGGTGAAACTGTCAAATTCTTCAAAATGAGCAAAAGCACAATGAAATTAATGCTGGAAACATCTTCAAGTTTCTAAAATACTCTAATGACAGCAAAAAGTTTGAGTCTACAACATTTAGTTAAGGTGTGAGAGCCAAAATGAACTTTGTATTGCTGTAAACGCGTTTTCAGCACCTGATTGTACACTTCAGGTGAAACTGTCAAAATCTTCAAAATGAGCAAAAGCACAATGAAATTAATCCTGGAATCATCTTCAAGTTGCTAAAATACACTAATGACAGCAAAAAGTTTTAGTCTACAATATTTAATTAAGGTGTGAGAGCCAAAATGAACTTTGTATTGCTTTAAAATTCATTTTCAGCCCGATTGTACACTTCAGGTGAAACTGTCAAAATCTTCAAAATGAGCAAAAGCACAATGAAATTAATGTTGGAATCATCTTCAAGTTGCTAAAATACACTAATGACAGCAAAAAGTTTGAGTCTACAACATTTAGTTAAGGTGTGAGAGCCTAAATGAACTTTTTATTGCTTTAAACACGTTTTCAGCCCTTATTTGTACAATTCAGGTGAAACTGTCAAAATCTTCAAAATGAGCAAAAGCACAATGAAATTAATGCTGGAATCATCTTCAAGTTGCTAAAATACACTAATGACAGCAAAAAGTTTGAGTCTACAACATTTAGTTAAGGTGTGAGAGCCTAAATGAACTTTGTATTGCTGTAAACGCGTTTTCAGCACCTGAATGTACACTTCTGGTGAAACTGTCAAAATCTTCAAAATGAGCAAAAGCACAATGAAATTAATGCTGGAATCATCTTCAAGTTGCTAAAATACACTAATGACAGTGAAAAGTTTGAGTGTACAACATTTAATTAAGGTGTGAGAGCCAAAATGAACTCTGTATTGTTTTAAATGCACTTTCAGCCCGAAAGTACACTTCAGATGAAACTGTCAAAATCTTCAAAATGAGCAAAAGCACAATGAAATTAATGCTGGAATCATCTTCAAGTTGCTAAAATACACTAATCACAGCAAAAAGTTTGAGTCTACAACATTTAGTTAAGGTGTGAGAGCCAAAATGAACTTTGTATTGCTGTAAACGCGTTTTCAGCACCTGATTGTACACTTCAGGTGAAACTGTCAAAATCTTCAAAATGAGCAAAAGCACAATGAAATTAATGTTGGAATCATCTTCAAGTTGCTAAAATACACTAATGACAGCAAAAAGTTTGAGTCTACAACATTTAGTTAAGGTTTGAGCGCCTAAATTAACTTTTTATTGCTTTAAACGCGTTTTCAGCCCTTGATTGTAAACTTCAGGTGAAAGTGTCAAAATCTTCAAAATGAACAAAAGCACAATGAAATTAATGCTGGAATCATCTTCAAGTTGCTAAAATACACTAATGACAGCAAAAAGTTTGAGTCTACAACATTTAGTTAAGGTGTGAGAGCCAAAATGAACTTTGTATTGCTGTAAACGCGTTTTCAGCACCTGATTGTACAATTCAGGTGAAACTGTCAAAATCTTCAAAATGAGCAAAAGCACAATGAAATTAATGCTGGAATCATCTTCAAGTTGCTAAAATACACTAATGACAGTAAAAAGTTTGAGTCTACAACATTTAGTTAAGGTGTGAGAGCCAAAATGAACTTTGTATTGCTTTAAATGCATTTTCAGCCCGATTGGACACTTCAGGTGAAACTGTCAAAATCTTCAAAATGAGCAAAAGCACAATGAAATTAATGCTGGAATCATCTTCAAGTTGCTAAAATACACTAACGACAGCAAAAAGTTTGAGTCTACAACATTTAGTTAAGGTGTGAGAGCCAAAATGAACTTTGTATTGCTTTAAATGCATTTTCAGCCCGATTGGACACTTCAGGTGAAACTGTCAAAATCTTCAAAATGAGCAAAAGCACAATGAAATTAATGCTGGAATCATCTTCAAGTTGGTAAAATACACTAATGACAGCAAAAAGTTTGAGTCTACAACATTTAGTTAAGGTGTGAGAGCCAAAAGGAACTTTTTACTGCTGTAAACGCGTTTTCAGCACCTGATTGTACACTTCAGGTGAAACTGTAAAAATCTTCAAAATGAGCAAAAGCACAATGAAATTAATGCTGGAATCATCTTCAAGTTGCTAAAATACACTAATGACAGCAAAAAGTTTGAGTCTACAACATTTAGTTAAGGTGTGAGAGCCAAAATGAACTTTGTATTGCTTTAAATGCATTTTCAGCCCGATTGTACACTTCAGGTGAAACTGTCAAAATCTTCAAAATGAGCAAAAGCACAATGAAATTAAAGCTGGAATCATCTTCAAGTTTCTAAAATACACTAATGACAGCAAAAAGTTTGAGTCTACAACATTTAGTTAAGGTGTGAGAGCCAAAATGAACTTTTTATTGCTGTAAACGCGTTTTCAGCACCTGATTGTACACTTCAGGTGAAACTGTCAAAATCTTCAAAATGAGCAAAAGCACAATGAAATTAATGCTGGAATCATCTTCAAGTTGCTAAAATACACTAATGACAGCAAAAAATTTGAGTCTACAACATTTAGTTAAGGTGTGAGAGCCTAAATGAACTTTGTATTGCTTTAAATGCTTTTTCAGCCCGATTGTACTCTTCAGGTGAAACTGTCAAAATCTTCAAAATGAGCAAAAGCACAATTAAATTAATGCTGGAATCATCTTCAAGTTGCTAAAATACACTAATGACAGTAAAAAGTTTGAGTCTAAAACATTTAGTTAAGGTGTGAGAGCCAAAATGAACTTCGTATTGCTTTAAATGCATTTTCAGCCCGATTGTACACTTCAGGTGAAACTGTCAAAATCTTCAAAATGAGCAAAAGCACAATGAAATTAATGCTGGAATCATCTTCAAGTTGCTAAAATACACTAATGACATCCAAAAGTTTGAGTCTACAACATTTAGTTAAGGTGTGAGAGCCAAAATGAACTTTGTATTGCTTTAAATGCATTTTCAGCCCGATAGTACACTTCAGGTGAAACTGTCAAAATCTTCAAAATGAGCAAAAGCACAATGAAATTAATGCTGGAATCATCTTCAAGTTGCTAAAATACACTAATGACAGCAAAAAGTTTGAGTCTACAACATTTAGTTAAGGTGTGAGAGCCAAAATGAACTTTGTATTGCTGTAAACGCGTTTTCAGCACCTGATTGTACACTTCAGGTGAAACTGTCAAAATCTTCAAAATGAGCAAAAGCACAATGAAATTAATGCTGGAATCATCTTCAAGTTGCTAAAATACACTAATGACAGCAAAAAGTTTGAGTCTACAATATTTAGTTAAGGTGTGAGAGCCAAAATTAACTTTGTATTGCTTTAAATGCATTTTCAGCCCGATAGTACACTTCAGGTGAAACTGTCAAAATCTTCAAAATGAGCAAAAGCACAATGCAATTAATGTTGGAATCATCTTCAAGTTGCTAAAATACACTAATGACAGCAAAAAGTTTGAGTGTACAACATTTAGTTAAGGTGTGAGAGTCAAAATGAACTCTGTATTTGCTTAAATGCGTTTTCAGCCCGAAAGTACACTTTAGATGAAACTGTCAAAATCTTCAAAATGAGCAGAAGCACAATGAAATTAATGCTGGAATCATCTTCAAGTTGCTAAAATACACTAATGACAGCAAAACGTTTGAGTCTACAACATTTAGTTAAGGTGTGAGAGCCAAAATTAACTTTGTATTGCTTTAAATGCATTTTCAGCCCGATAGTACACTTCAGGTGAAACTGTCAAAATCTTCAAAATGAGCAAAAGCACAATGAAATTAATGCTGGAATCATCTTCAAGTTGCTAAAATACACTAATGACAGCAAAAAGTTTGAGTCTACAACATTTAGTTAAGGTGAGAGAGCCAAAATGAACTTTGTATTGCTTTAAATGCATTTTCAGCCCGATAGTACACTTCAGGTGAAACTGTCAAAATCTTCAAAATGAGCAAAAGCACAATGAAATTAATGCTGGAATCATCTTCAAGTTGCTAAAATACACTAATGACAGCAAAAAGTTTGAGTCTACAACATTTAGTTAAGGTGTGAGAGCCAAAATGAACTTTGTATTGCTGTAAACGCATTTTCAGCACCTGATTGTACACTTCAGGTGAAACTGTCAAAATCTTCAAAATGAGCAAAAGCACAATGAAATTAATGCTGGAATCATCTTCAAGTTGCTAAAATACACTAATGACATCCAAAAGTTTGAGTCTACAACATTTAGTTAAGGTGTGAGAGCCAAAATTAACTTTGTATTGCTTTAAATGCATTTTCAGCCCGAATGTACACTTCAGGTGAAACTGTCAAAATCTTCAAAATGAGCAAAAGCACAATGAAATTAATGCTGGAAACATCTTCAAGTTTCTAAAATACTCTAATGACAGCAAAAAGTTTGAGTCTACAACATTTAGTTAAGGTGTGAGAGCCAAAATGAACTTTGTATTGCTGTAAACGCGTTTTCAGCACCTGATTGTACACTTCAGGTGAAACTGTCAAAATCTTCAAAATGAGCAAAAGCACAATGAAATTAATGCTGGAATCATCTTCAAGTTGCTAAAATACATTAATGACAGCAAAAAGTTTGAGTCTACAACATTTAGTTAAGGTGTGAGAGCCTAAATGAACTTTGTATTGCTTTAAACGCGTTTTCAGCCCCTGATTGTACACTTCAGGTGAAACTGTCAAAATCTTCAAAATGAGCAAAAGCACAATGAAATTAATGCTGGAATCATCTTCAAGTTGCTAAAATACACTAATGACAGCAAAAAGTTTGAGTCTACAACATTTAGTTAAGGTGTGAGAGCCAAAATGAACTTTGTATTGCTTTAAATGCATTTTCAGCCCGATTGTACACTTCAGGTGAAACTGTCAAAATCTTCAAAATGAGCAAAAGCACAATGAAATTAAAGCTGGAATCATCTTCAAGTTTCTAAAATACACTAATGACAGCAAAAAGTTTGAGTCTACAACATTTAGTTAAGGTGTGAGAGCCAAAATGAACTTTGTATTGCTGTAAACGCGTTTTCAGCACCTGATTGTACACTTCAGGTGAAACTGTCAAAATCTTCAAAATGAGCAAAAGCACAATGAAATTAATGCTGGAATCATCTTCAAGTTGCTAAAATACACTAATGACAGCAAAAAGTTTGAGTCTACAATATTTAGTTAAGGTGTGAGAGCCAAAATTAACTTTGTATTGCTTTAAATGCATTTTCAGCCCGATAGTACACTTCAGGTGAAACTGTCAAAATCTTCAAAATGAGCAAAAGCACAATGCAATTAATGTTGGAATCATCTTCAAGTTGCTAAAATACACTAATGACAGCAAAAAGTTTGAGTGTACAACATTTAGTTAAGGTGTGAGAGTCAAAATGAACTCTGTATTTGCTTAAATGCGTTTTCAGCCCGAAAGTACACTTCAGATGAAACTGTCAAAATCTTCAAAATGAGCAGAAGCACAATGAAATTAATGCTGGAATCATCTTCAAGTTGCTAAAATACACTAATGACAGCAAAACGTTTGAGTCTACAACATTTAGTTAAGGTGTGAGAGCCAAAATTAACTTTGTATTGCTTTAAATGCATTTTCAGCCCGAATGTACACTTCAGGTGAAACTGTCAAAATCTTCAAAATGAGCAAAAGCACAATGAAATTAATGCTGGAAACATCTTCAAGTTTCTAAAATACTCTAATGACAGCAAAAAGTTTGAGTCTACAACATTTAGTTAAGGTGTGAGAGCCAAAATGAACTTTGTATTGCTGTAAACGCGTTTTCAGCACCTGATTGTACACTTCAGGTGAAACTGTCAAAATCTTCAAAATGAGCAAAAGCACAATGAAATTAATGCTGGAATCATCTTCAAGTTGCTAAAATACATTAATGACAGCAAAAAGTTTGAGTCTACAACATTTAGTTAAGGTGTGAGAGCCTAAATGAACTTTGTATTGCTTTAAACGCGTTTTCAGCCCCTGATTGTACACTTCAGGTGAAACTGTCAAAATCTTCAAAATGAGCAAAAGCACAATGAAATTAATGCTGGAATCATCTTCAAGTTGCTAAAATACACTAATGACAGCAAAAAGTTTGAGTCTACAACATTTAGTTAAGGTGTGAGAGCCAAAATGAACTTTGTATTGCTTTAAATGCATTTTCAGCCCGATTGTACACTTCAGGTGAAACTGTCAAAATCTTCAAAATGAGCAAAAGCACAATGAAATTAAAGCTGGAATCATCTTCAAGTTTCTAAAATACACTAATGACAGCAAAAAGTTTGAGTCTACAACATTTAGTTAAGGTGTGAGAGCCAAAATGAACTTTGTATTGCTGTAAACGCGTTTTCAGCACCTGATTGTACACTTCAGGTGAAACTGTCAAAATCTTCAAAATGAGCAAAAGCACAATGAAATTAATGCTGGAATCATCTTCAAGTTGCTAAAATACACTAATGACAGCAAAAAGTTTGAGTCTACAATATTTAGTTAAGGTGTGAGAGCCAAAATTAACTTTGTATTGCTTTAAATGCATTTTCAGCCCGATAGTACACTTCAGGTGAAACTGTCAAAATCTTCAAAATGAGCAAAAGCACAATGCAATTAATGTTGGAATCATCTTCAAGTTGCTAAAATACACTAATGACAGCAAAAAGTTTGAGTGTACAACATTTAGTTAAGGTGTGAGAGTCAAAATGAACTCTGTATTTGCTTAAATGCGTTTTCAGCCCGAAAGTACACTTCAGATGAAACTGTCAAAATCTTCAAAATGAGCAGAAGCACAATGAAATTAATGCTGGAATCATCTTCAAGTTGCTAAAATACACTAATGACAGCAAAACGTTTGAGTCTACAACATTTAGTTAAGGTGTGAGAGCCAAAATTAACTTTGTATTGCTTTAAATGCATTTTCAGCCCGATAGTACACTTCAGGTGAAACTGTCAAAATCTTCAAAATGAGCAAAAGCACAATGAAATTAATGCTGGAATCATCTTCAAGTTGCTAAAATACACTAATGACAGCAAAAAGTTTGAGTCTACAACATTTAGTTAAGGTGAGAGAGCCAAAATGAACTTTGTATTGCTTTAAATGCATTTTCAGCCCGATAGTACACTTCAGGTGAAACTGTCAAAATCTTCAAAATGAGCAAAAGCACAATGAAATTAATGCTGGAATCATCTTCAAGTTGCTAAAATACACTAATGACAGCAAAAAGTTTGAGTCTACAACATTTAGTTAAGGTGTGAGAGCCAAAATGAACTTTGTATTGCTGTAAACGCATTTTCAGCACCTGATTGTACACTTCAGGTGAAACTGTCAAAATCTTCAAAATGAGCAAAAGCACAATGAAATTAATGCTGGAATCATCTTCAAGTTGCTAAAATACACTAATGACATCCAAAAGTTTGAGTCTACAACATTTAGTTAAGGTGTGAGAGCCAAAATTAACTTTGTATTGCTTTAAATGCATTTTCAGCCCGAATGTACACTTCAGGTGAAACTGTCAAAATCTTCAAAATGAGCAAAAGCACAATGAAATTAATGCTGGAAACATCTTCAAGTTTCTAAAATACTCTAATGACAGCAAAAAGTTTGAGTCTACAACATTTAGTTAAGGTGTGAGAGCCAAAATGAACTTTGTATTGCTGTAAACGCGTTTTCAGCACCTGATTGTACACTTCAGGTGAAACTGTCAAAATCTTCAAAATGAGCAAAAGCACAATGAAATTAATGCTGGAATCATCTTCAAGTTGCTAAAATACATTAATGACAGCAAAAAGTTTGAGTCTACAACATTTAGTTAAGGTGTGAGAGCCTAAATGAACTTTGTATTGCTTTAAACGCGTTTTCAGCCCCTGATTGTACACTTCAGGTGAAACTGTCAAAATCTTCAAAATGAGCAAAAGCACAATGAAATTAATGCTGGAATCATCTTCAAGTTGCTAAAATACACTAATGACAGCAAAAAGTTTGAGTCTACAACATTTAGTTAAGGTGTGAGAGCCAAAATGAACTTTGTATTGCTTTAAATGCATTTTCAGCCCGATTGTACACTTCAGGTGAAACTGTCAAAATCTTCAAAATGAGCAAAAGCACAATGAAATTAAAGCTGGAATCATCTTCAAGTTTCTAAAATACACTAATGACAGCAAAAAGTTTGAGTCTACAACATTTAGTTAAGGTGTGAGAGCCAAAATGAACTTTGTATTGCTGTAAACGCGTTTTCAGCACCTGATTGTACACTTCAGGTGAAACTGTCAAAATCTTCAAAATGAGCAAAAGCACAATGAAATTAATGCTGGAATCATCTTCAAGTTGCTAAAATACACTAATGACAGCAAAAAGTTTGAGTCTACAATATTTAGTTAAGGTGTGAGAGCCAAAATTAACTTTGTATTGCTTTAAATGCATTTTCAGCCCGATAGTACACTTCAGGTGAAACTGTCAAAATCTTCAAAATGAGCAAAAGCACAATGCAATTAATGTTGGAATCATCTTCAAGTTGCTAAAATACACTAATGACAGCAAAAAGTTTGAGTGTACAACATTTAGTTAAGGTGTGAGAGTCAAAATGAACTCTGTATTTGCTTAAATGCGTTTTCAGCCCGAAAGTACACTTCAGATGAAACTGTCAAAATCTTCAAAATGAGCAGAAGCACAATGAAATTAATGCTGGAATCATCTTCAAGTTGCTAAAATACACTAATGACAGCAAAACGTTTGAGTCTACAACATTTAGTTAAGGTGTGAGAGCCAAAATTAACTTTGTATTGCTTTAAATGCATTTTCAGCCCGATAGTACACTTCAGGTGAAACTGTCAAAATCTTCAAAATGAGCAAAAGCACAATGAAATTAATGCTGGAATCATCTTCAAGTTGCTAAAATACACTAATGACAGCAAAAAGTTTGAGTCTACAACATTTAGTTAAGGTGAGAGAGCCAAAATGAACTTTGTATTGCTTTAAATGCATTTTCAGCCCGATAGTACACTTCAGGTGAAACTGTCAAAATCTTCAAAATGAGCAAAAGCACAATGAAATTAATGCTGGAATCATCTTCAAGTTGCTAAAATACACTAATGACAGCAAAAAGTTTGAGTCTACAACATTTAGTTAAGGTGTGAGAGCCAAAATGAACTTTGTATTGCTGTAAACGCATTTTCAGCACCTGATTGTACACTTCAGGTGAAACTGTCAAAATCTTCAAAATGAGCAAAAGCACAATGAAATTAATGCTGGAATCATCTTCAAGTTGCTAAAATACACTAATGACATCCAAAAGTTTGAGTCTACAACATTTAGTTAAGGTGTGAGAGCCAAAATTAACTTTGTATTGCTTTAAATGCATTTTCAGCCCGAATGTACACTTCAGGTGAAACTGTCAAAATCTTCAAAATGAGCAAAAGCACAATGAAATTAATGCTGGAAACATCTTCAAGTTTCTAAAATACTCTAATGACAGCAAAAAGTTTGAGTCTACAACATTTAGTTAAGGTGTGAGAGCCAAAATGAACTTTGTATTGCTGTAAACGCGTTTTCAGCACCTGATTGTACACTTCAGGTGAAACTGTCAAAATCTTCAAAATGAGCAAAAGCACAATGAAATTAATGCTGGAATCATCTTCAAGTTGCTAAAATACACTAATGACAGCAAAAAGTTTGAGTCTACAATATTTAGTTAAGGTGTGAGAGCCAAAATTAACTTTGTATTGCTTTAAATGCATTTTCAGCCCGATAGTACACTTCAGGTGAAACTGTCAAAATCTTCAAAATGAGCAAAAGCACAATGAAATTAATGCTGGAATCATCTTCAAGTTGCTAAAATACACTAATGACAGCAAAAAGTTTGAGTCTACAATATTTAGTTAAGGTGTGAGAGCCAAAATGAACTTTGTATTGCTTTAAATGCATTTTCAGCCCGATTGGACACTTCAGGTGAAACTGTCAAAATCTTCAAAATGAGCAAAAGCACAATGAAATTAATGCTGGAATCATCTTCAAGTTGCTAAAATACACTAATGACAGTAAAAAGTTTGAGTCTACAACATTTAGTTAAGGTGTGAGAGCCAAAATGAACTTTGTATTGCTTTAAATGCATTTTCAGCCCGAATGTACACTTCAGGTGAAACTGTCAAATTCTTCAAAATGAGCAAAAGCACAATGAAATTAATGCTGGAAACATCTTCAAGTTTCTAAAATACTCTAATGACAGCAAAAAGTTTGAGTCTACAACATTTAGTTAAGGTGTGAGAGCCAAAATGAACTTTGTATTGCTGTAAACGCGTTTTCAGCACCTGATTGTACACTTCAGGTGAAACTGTCAAAATCTTCAAAATGAGCAAAAGCACAATGAAATTAATCCTGGAATCATCTTCAAGTTGCTAAAATACACTAATGACAGCAAAAAGTTTTAGTCTACAATATTTAATTAAGGTGTGAGAGCCAAAATGAACTTTGTATTGCTTTAAAATTCATTTTCAGCCCGATTGTACACTTCAGGTGAAACTGTCAAAATCTTCAAAATGAGCAAAAGCACAATGAAATTAATGTTGGAATCATCTTCAAGTTGCTAAAATACACTAATGACAGCAAAAAGTTTGAGTCTACAACATTTAGTTAAGGTGTGAGAGCCTAAATGAACTTTTTATTGCTTTAAACGCGTTTTCAGCCCTTGATTGTACAATTCAGGTGAAACTGTCAAAATCTTCAAAATGAGCAAAAGCACAATGAAATTAATGCTGGAATCATCTTCAAGTTGCTAAAATACACTAATGACAGCAAAAAGTTTGAGTCTACAACATTTAGTTAAGGTGTGAGAGCCTAAATGAACTTTGTATTGCTGTAAACGCGTTTTCAGCACCTGAATGTACACTTCTGGTGAAACTGTCAAAATCTTCAAAATGAGCAAAAGCACAATGAAATTAATGCTGGAATCATCTTCAAGTTGCTAAAATACACTAATGACAGTGAAAAGTTTGAGTGTACAACATTTAATTAAGGTGTGAGAGCCAAAATGAACTCTGTATTGTTTTAAATGCACTTTCAGCCCGAAAGTACACTTCAGATGAAACTGTCAAAATCTTCAAAATGAGCAAAAGCACAATGAAATTAATGCTGGAATCATCTTCAAGTTGCTAAAATACACTAATCACAGCAAAAAGTTTGAGTCTACAACATTTAGTTAAGGTGTGAGAGCCAAAATGAACTTTGTATTGCTGTAAACGCGTTTTCAGCACCTGATTGTACACTTCAGGTGAAACTGTCAAAATCTTCAAAATGAGCAAAAGCACAATGAAATTAATGTTGGAATCATCTTCAAGTTGCTAAAATACACTAATGACAGCAAAAAGTTTGAGTCTACAACATTTAGTTAAGGTTTGAGCGCCTAAATTAACTTTTTATTGCTTTAAACGCGTTTTCAGCCCTTGATTGTAAACTTCAGGTGAAAGTGTCAAAATCTTCAAAATGAACAAAAGCACAATGAAATTAATGCTGGAATCATCTTCAAGTTGCTAAAATACACTAATGACAGCAAAAAGTTTGAGTCTACAACATTTAGTTAAGGTGTGAGAGCCAAAATGAACTTTGTATTGCTGTAAACGCGTTTTCAGCACCTGATTGTACAATTCAGGTGAAACTGTCAAAATCTTCAAAATGAGCAAAAGCACAATGAAATTAATGCTGGAATCATCTTCAAGTTGCTAAAATACACTAATGACAGCAAAAAGTTTGAGTCTACAACATTTAGTTAAGGTGTGAGAGCCTAAATGAACTTTGTATTGCTTTAAACGCGTTTTCAGCCCCTGATTGTACACTTCAGGTGAAATTGTCAAAATCTTCAAAATGAGCAAAAGCACAATGAAATTAATGCTGGAATCATCTTCAAGTTGCTAAAATACACTAATGACAGCAAAAAGTTTGAGTCTACAACATTTAGTTAAGGTGTGAGAGCCTAAATTAACTTTGTATTGCTTTAAACGCGTTGTCAGCCCCTGATTGTACACTTCAGGTGAAACTGTCAAAATCTTCAAAATGAGCAAAAGCACAATGAAATTAATGCTGGAATCATCTTCAAGTTGCTAAAATACACTAATGACAGCAAAAAGTTTGAGTCTACAATATTTAGTTAAGGTGTGAGAGCCAAAATTAACTTTGTATTGCTTTAAATGCATTTTCAGCCCGATTGGACACTTCAGGTGAAACTGTCAAAATCTTCAAAATGAGCAAAAGCACAATGAAATTAATGCTGGAATCATCTTCAAGTTGCTAAAATACACTAATGACAGTAAAAAGTTTGAGTCTACAACATTTAGTTAAGGTGTGAGAGCCAAAATGAACTTTGTATTGCTTTAAATGCATTTTCAGCCCGAATGTACACTTCAGGTGAAACTGTCAAATTCTTCAAAATGAGCAAAAGCACAATGAAATTAATGCTGGAAACATCTTCAAGTTTCTAAAATACTCTAATGACAGCAAAAAGTTTGAGTCTACAACATTTAGTTAAGGTGTGAGAGCCAAAATGAACTTTGTATTGCTGTAAACGCGTTTTCAGCACCTGATTGTACAATTCAGGTGAAACTGTCAAAATCTTCAAAATGAGCAAAAGCACAATGAAATTAATGCTGGAATCATCTTCAAGTTGCTAAAATACACTAATGACAGCAAAAAGTTTGAGTCTACAACATTTAGTTAAGGTGTGAGAGCCAAAATGAACTTTGTATTGCTGTAAACGCGTTTTCAGCACCTGATTGTACACTTCAGGTGAAACTGTCAAAATCTTCAAAATGAGCAAAAGCACAATGAAATTAATGCTGGAATCATCTTCAAGTTGCTAAAATACACTAATGACAGCAAAAAGTTTGAGTCTACAATATTTAGTTAAGGTGTGAGAGCCAAAATTAACTTTGTATTGCTTTAAATGCATTTTCAGCCCGATAGTACACTTCAGGTGAAACTGTCAAAATCTTCAAAATGAGCAAAAGCACAATGAAATTAATGCTGGAATCATCTTCAAGTTGCTAAAATACACTAATGACAGCAAAAAGTTTGAGTCTACAATATTTAGTTAAGGTGTGAGAGCCAAAATGAACTTTGTATTGCTTTAAATGCATTTTCAGCCCGATTGGACACTTCAGGTGAAACTGTCAAAATCTTCAAAATGAGCAAAAGCACAATGAAATTAATGCTGGAATCATCTTCAAGTTGCTAAAATACACTAATGACAGTAAAAAGTTTGAGTCTACAACATTTAGTTAAGGTGTGAGAGCCAAAATGAACTTTGTATTGCTTTAAATGCATTTTCAGCCCGAATGTACACTTCAGGTGAAACTGTCAAATTCTTCAAAATGAGCAAAAGCACAATGAAATTAATGCTGGAAACATCTTCAAGTTTCTAAAATACTCTAATGACAGCAAAAAGTTTGAGTCTACAACATTTAGTTAAGGTGTGAGAGCCAAAATGAACTTTGTATTGCTGTAAACGCGTTTTCAGCACCTGATTGTACACTTCAGGTGAAACTGTCAAAATCTTCAAAATGAGCAAAAGCACAATGAAATTAATCCTGGAATCATCTTCAAGTTGCTAAAATACACTAATGACAGCAAAAAGTTTTAGTCTACAATATTTAATTAAGGTGTGAGAGCCAAAATGAACTTTGTATTGCTTTAAAATTCATTTTCAGCCCGATTGTACACTTCAGGTGAAACTGTCAAAATCTTCAAAATGAGCAAAAGCACAATGAAATTAATGTTGGAATCATCTTCAAGTTGCTAAAATACACTAATGACAGCAAAAAGTTTGAGTCTACAACATTTAGTTAAGGTGTGAGAGCCTAAATGAACTTTTTATTGCTTTAAACGCGTTTTCAGCCCTTGATTGTACAATTCAGGTGAAACTGTCAAAATCTTCAAAATGAGCAAAAGCACAATGAAATTAATGCTGGAATCATCTTCAAGTTGCTAAAATACACTAATGACAGCAAAAAGTTTGAGTCTACAACATTTAGTTAAGGTGTGAGAGCCTAAATGAACTTTGTATTGCTGTAAACGCGTTTTCAGCACCTGAATGTACACTTCTGGTGAAACTGTCAAAATCTTCAAAATGAGCAAAAGCACAATGAAATTAATGCTGGAATCATCTTCAAGTTGCTAAAATACACTAATGACAGTGAAAAGTTTGAGTGTACAACATTTAATTAAGGTGTGAGAGCCAAAATGAACTCTGTATTGTTTTAAATGCACTTTCAGCCCGAAAGTACACTTCAGATGAAACTGTCAAAATCTTCAAAATGAGCAAAAGCACAATGAAATTAATGCTGGAATCATCTTCAAGTTGCTAAAATACACTAATCACAGCAAAAAGTTTGAGTCTACAACATTTAGTTAAGGTGTGAGAGCCAAAATGAACTTTGTATTGCTGTAAACGCGTTTTCAGCACCTGATTGTACACTTCAGGTGAAACTGTCAAAATCTTCAAAATGAGCAAAAGCACAATGAAATTAATGTTGGAATCATCTTCAAGTTGCTAAAATACACTAATGACAGCAAAAAGTTTGAGTCTACAACATTTAGTTAAGGTTTGAGCGCCTAAATTAACTTTTTATTGCTTTAAACGCGTTTTCAGCCCTTGATTGTAAACTTCAGGTGAAAGTGTCAAAATCTTCAAAATGAACAAAAGCACAATGAAATTAATGCTGGAATCATCTTCAAGTTGCTAAAATACACTAATGACAGCAAAAAGTTTGAGTCTACAACATTTAGTTAAGGTGTGAGAGCCAAAATGAACTTTGTATTGCTGTAAACGCGTTTTCAGCACCTGATTGTACAATTCAGGTGAAACTGTCAAAATCTTCAAAATGAGCAAAAGCACAATGAAATTAATGCTGGAATCATCTTCAAGTTGCTAAAATACACTAATGACAGCAAAAAGTTTGAGTCTACAACATTTAGTTAAGGTGTGAGAGCCTAAATGAACTTTGTATTGCTTTAAACGCGTTTTCAGCCCCTGATTGTACACTTCAGGTGAAATTGTCAAAATCTTCAAAATGAGCAAAAGCACAATGAAATTAATGCTGGAATCATCTTCAAGTTGCTAAAATACACTAATGACAGCAAAAAGTTTGAGTCTACAACATTTAGTTAAGGTGTGAGAGCCTAAATTAACTTTGTATTGCTTTAAACGCGTTGTCAGCCCCTGATTGTACACTTCAGGTGAAACTGTCAAAATCTTCAAAATGAGCAAAAGCACAATGAAATTAATGCTGGAATCATCTTCAAGTTGCTAAAATACACTAATGACAGCAAAAAGTTTGAGTCTACAATATTTAGTTAAGGTGTGAGAGCCAAAATTAACTTTGTATTGCTTTAAATGCATTTTCAGCCCGATTGGACACTTCAGGTGAAACTGTCAAAATCTTCAAAATGAGCAAAAGCACAATGAAATTAATGCTGGAATCATCTTCAAGTTGCTAAAATACACTAATGACAGTAAAAAGTTTGAGTCTACAACATTTAGTTAAGGTGTGAGAGCCAAAATGAACTTTGTATTGCTTTAAATGCATTTTCAGCCCGAATGTACACTTCAGGTGAAACTGTCAAATTCTTCAAAATGAGCAAAAGCACAATGAAATTAATGCTGGAAACATCTTCAAGTTTCTAAAATACTCTAATGACAGCAAAAAGTTTGAGTCTACAACATTTAGTTAAGGTGTGAGAGCCAAAATGAACTTTGTATTGCTGTAAACGCGTTTTCAGCACCTGATTGTACAATTCAGGTGAAACTGTCAAAATCTTCAAAATGAGCAAAAGCACAATGAAATTAATGCTGGAATCATCTTCAAGTTGCTAAAATACACTAATGACAGCAAAAAGTTTGAGTCTACAACATTTAGTTAAGGTGTGAGAGCCTAAATGAACTTTGTATTGCTTTAAACGCGTTTTCAGCCCCTGATTGTACACTTCAGGTGAAACTGTCAAAATCTTCAAAATGAGCAAAAGCACAATGAAATTAATGCTGGAATCATCTTCAAGTTGCTAAAATACACTAATGACAGCAACAAGTTTGAGTCTACAACATTTAGTTAAGGTGTGAGAGCCTAAATGAACTTTGTATTGCTTTAAATGCATTTTCAGCCCGATTGTACACTTCAGGTAAAACTGTCAAAATCTTCAAAATGAGCAAAAGCACAATGAAATTAATGCTGGAATCATCTTCAAGTTGCTAAAATACACTAATGACAGCAAAACGTTTGAGTCTACAACATTTAGTTAAGGTGTGAGAGCAAAAATGAACTTTGTATTGCTGTAAACGCGTTTTCAGCACCTGATTGTACACTTCAGGTGAAACTGTCAAAATCTTCAAAATGAGCAAAAGCACAATGAAATTAATGTTGGAATCATCTTCAAGTTGCTAAAATACACTAATGACAGCAAAAAGTTTGAGTCTACAACATTTAGTTAAGGTTTGAGCGCCTAAATTAACTTTTTATTGCTTTAAACGCGTTTTCAGCCCTTGATTGTAAACTTCAGGTGAAAGTGTCAAAATCTTCAAAATGAACAAAAGCACAATGAAATTAATGCTGGAATCATCTTCAAGTTGCTAAAATACACTAATGACAGCAAAAAGTTTGAGTCTACAACATTTAGTTAAGGTGTGAGAGCCAAAATGAACTTTGTATTGCTGTAAACGCGTTTTCAGCACCTGATTGTACAATTCAGGTGAAACTGTCAAAATCTTCAAAATGAGCAAAAGCACAATGAAATTAATGCTGGAATCATCTTCAAGTTGCTAAAATACACTAATGACAGCAAAAAGTTTGAGTCTACAACATTTAGTTAAGGTGTGAGAGCCTAAATGAACTTTGTATTGCTTTAAACGCGTTTTCAGCCCCTGATTGTACACTTCAGGTGAAATTGTCAAAATCTTCAAAATGAGCAAAAGCACAATGAAATTAATGCTGGAATCATCTTCAAGTTGCTAAAATACACTAATGACAGCAAAAAGTTTGAGTCTACAACATTTAGTTAAGGTGTGAGAGCCTAAATTAACTTTGTATTGCTTTAAACGCGTTGTCAGCCCCTGATTGTACACTTCAGGTGAAACTGTCAAAATCTTCAAAATGAGCAAAAGCACAATGAAATTAATGCTGGAATCATCTTCAAGTTGCTAAAATACACTAATGACAGCAAAAAGTTTGAGTCTACAATATTTAGTTAAGGTGTGAGAGCCAAAATTAACTTTGTATTGCTTTAAATGCATTTTCAGCCCGATTGGACACTTCAGGTGAAACTGTCAAAATCTTCAAAATGAGCAAAAGCACAATGAAATTAATGCTGGAATCATCTTCAAGTTGCTAAAATACACTAATGACAGTAAAAAGTTTGAGTCTACAACATTTAGTTAAGGTGTGAGAGCCAAAATGAACTTTGTATTGCTTTAAATGCATTTTCAGCCCGAATGTACACTTCAGGTGAAACTGTCAAATTCTTCAAAATGAGCAAAAGCACAATGAAATTAATGTTGGAAACATCTTCAAGTTTCTAAAATACTCTAATGACAGCAAAAAGTTTGAGTCTACAACATTTAGTTAAGGTGTGAGAGCCAAAATGAACTTTGTATTGCTGTAAACGCGTTTTCAGCACCTGATTGTACAATTCAGGTGAAACTGTCAAAATCTTCAAAATGAGCAAAAGCACAATGAAATTAATGCTGGAATCATCTTCAAGTTGCTAAAATACACTAATGACAGCAAAAAGTTTGAGTCTACAACATTTAGTTAAGGTGTGAGAGCCTAAATGAACTTTGTATTGCTTTAAACGCGTTTTCAGCCCCTGATTGTACACTTCAGGTGAAACTGTCAAAATCTTCAAAATGAGCAAAAGCACAATGAAATTAATGCTGGAATCATCTTCAAGTTGCTAAAATACACTAATGACAGCAACAAGTTTGAGTCTACAACATTTAGTTAAGGTGTGAGAGCCTAAATGAACTTTGTATTGCTTTAAATGCATTTTCAGCCCGATTGTACACTTCAGGTAAAACTGTCAAAATCTTCAAAATGAGCAAAAGCACAATGAAATTAATGCTGGAATCATCTTCAAGTTGCTAAAATACACTAATGACAGCAAAACGTTTGAGTCTACAACATTTAGTTAAGGTGTGAGAGCAAAAATGAACTTTGTATTGCTTTAAACGCGTTTTCAGCCCCTGATTGTACACTTCAGGTGAAACTGTCAAAATCTTCAAAATGAGCAAAAGCACAATGAAATTAATGCTGGAATCATCTTCAAGTTGCTAAAATACACTAATGACAGCAACAAGTTTGAGTCTACAACATTTAGTTAAGGTGTGAGAGCCTAAATGAACTTTGTATTGCTTTAAATGCATTTTCAGCCCGATTGTACACTTCAGGTAAAACTGTCAAAATCTTCAAAATGAGCAAAAGCACAATGAAATTAATGCTGGAATCATCTTCAAGTTGCTAAAATACACTAATGACAGCAAAACGTTTGAGTCTACAACATTTAGTTAAGGTGTGAGAGCAAAAATGAACTTTGTATTGCTGTAAACGCGTTTTCAGCACCTGATTGTACACTTCAGGTGAAACTGTCAAAATCTTCAAAATGAGCAAAAGCACAATGAAATTAATGTTGGAATCATCTTCAAGTTGCTAAAATACACTAATGACAGCAAAAAGTTTGAGTCTACAACATTTAGTTAAGGTTTGAGCGCCTAAATTAACTTTTTATTGCTTTAAACGCGTTTTCAGCCCTTGATTGTAAACTTCAGGTGAAAGTGTCAAAATCTTCAAAATGAACAAAAGCACAATGAAATTAATGCTGGAATCATCTTCAAGTTGCTAAAATACACTAATGACAGCAAAAAGTTTGAGTCTACAACATTTAGTTAAGGTGTGAGAGCCAAAATGAACTTTGTATTGCTGTAAACGCGTTTTCAGCACCTGATTGTACAATTCAGGTGAAACTGTCAAAATCTTCAAAATGAGCAAAAGCACAATGAAATTAATGCTGGAATCATCTTCAAGTTGCTAAAATACACTAATGACAGCAAAAAGTTTGAGTCTACAACATTTAGTTAAGGTGTGAGAGCCTAAATGAACTTTGTATTGCTTTAAACGCGTTTTCAGCCCCTGATTGTACACTTCAGGTGAAATTGTCAAAATCTTCAAAATGAGCAAAAGCACAATGAAATTAATGCTGGAATCATCTTCAAGTTGCTAAAATACACTAATGACAGCAAAAAGTTTGAGTCTACAACATTTAGTTAAGGTGTGAGAGCCTAAATTAACTTTGTATTGCTTTAAACGCGTTGTCAGCCCCTGATTGTACACTTCAGGTGAAACTGTCAAAATCTTCAAAATGAGCAAAAGCACAATGAAATTAATGCTGGAATCATCTTCAAGTTGCTAAAATACACTAATGACAGCAAAAAGTTTGAGTCTACAATATTTAGTTAAGGTGTGAGAGCCAAAATTAACTTTGTATTGCTTTAAATGCATTTTCAGCCCGATTGGACACTTCAGGTGAAACTGTCAAAATCTTCAAAATGAGCAAAAGCACAATGAAATTAATGCTGGAATCATCTTCAAGTTGCTAAAATACACTAATGACAGTAAAAAGTTTGAGTCTACAACATTTAGTTAAGGTGTGAGAGCCAAAATGAACTTTGTATTGCTTTAAATGCATTTTCAGCCCGAATGTACACTTCAGGTGAAACTGTCAAATTCTTCAAAATGAGCAAAAGCACAATGAAATTAATAATGGAAACATCTTCAAGTTTCTAAAATACTCTAATGACAGCAAAAAGTTTGAGTCTACAACATTTAGTTAAGGTGTGAGAGCCAAAATGAACTTTGTATTGCTGTAAACGCGTTTTCAGCACCTGATTGTACAATTCAGGTGAAACTGTCAAAATCTTCAAAATGAGCAAAAGCACAATGAAATTAATGCTGGAATCATCTTCAAGTTGCTAAAATACACTAATGACAGCAAAAAGTTTGAGTCTACAACATTTAGTTAAGGTGTGAGAGCCTAAATGAACTTTGTATTGCTTTAAACGCGTTTTCAGCCCCTGATTGTACACTTCAGGTGAAACTGTCAAAATCTTCAAAATGAGCAAAAGCACAATGAAATTAATGCTGGAATCATCTTCAAGTTGCTAAAATACACTAATGACAGCAACAAGTTTGAGTCTACAACATTTAGTTAAGGTGTGAGAGCCTAAATGAACTTTGTATTGCTTTAAATGCATTTTCAGCCCGATTGTACACTTCAGGTAAAACTGTCAAAATCTTCAAAATGAGCAAAAGCACAATGAAATTAATGCTGGAATCATCTTCAAGTTGCTAAAATACACTAATGACAGCAAAACGTTTGAGTCTACAACATTTAGTTAAGGTGTGAGAGCAAAAATGAACTTTGTATTGCTTTAAACGCGTTTTCAGCCCCTGATTGTACACTTCAGGTGAAACTGTCAAAATCGTCAAAATGAGCAAAAGCACAATGAAATTAATGCTGGAATCATCTTCAAGTTGCTAAAATACACTAATGACAGCAAAAAGTTTGAGTCTACAACATTTAGTTAAGGTGTGAGAGCCTAAATTAACTTTGTATTGCTTTAAACGCGTTGTCAGCCCCTGATTGTACACTTCAGGTGAAACTGTCAAAATCTTCAAAATGAGCAAAAGCACAATGAAATTAATGCTGGAATCATCTTCAAGTTGCTAAAATACACTAATGACAGTAAAAAGTTTGAGTCTACAACATTTAGTTAAGGTGTGAGAGCCAAAATGAACTTTGTATTGCTTTAAATGCATTTTCAGCCCGATAGTACACTTCAGGTGAAACTGTCAAAATCTTCAAAATGAGCAAAAGCACAATGAAATTAATGCTGGAATCATCTTCAAGTTGCTAAAATACACTAATGACAGCAAAAAGTTTGAGTCTACAACATTTGGTTAAGGTGTGAGAGCCAAAATGAACTTTGTATTGCTTTAAATGCATTTTCAGCCCGATTGGACACTTCAGGTGAAAGTGTCAAAATCTTCAAAATGAGCAAAAGCACAATGAAATTAATGCTGGAATCATCTTCAAGTTGCTAAAATACACTAATGACAGCAAAAAGTTTGAGTCTACAATATTTAGTTAAGGTGTGAGAGCCAAAATTAACTTTGTATTGCTTTAAATGCATTTTCAGCCCGATAGTACACTTCAGGTGAAACTGTCAAAATCTTCAAAATGAGCAAAAGCACAATGCAATTAATGTTGGAATCATCTTCAAGTTGCTAAAATACACTAATGACAGTAAAAAGTTTGAGTCTACAACATTTAGTTAAGGTGTGAGAGTCAAAATGAACTCTGTATTTGCTTAAATGCGTTTTCAGCCCGAAAGTACACTTCAGATGAAACTGTCAAAATCTTCAAAATGAGCAGAAGCACAATGAAATTAATGCTGGAATCATCTTCAAGTTGCTAAAATACACTAATGACAGCAAAACGTTTGAGTCTACAACATTTAGTTAAGGTGTGAGAGCCAAAATTAACTTTGTATTGCTTTAAATGCATTTTCAGCCCGATAGTACACTTCAGGTGAAACTGTCAAAATCTTCAAAATGAGCAAAAGCACAATGAAATTAATGCTGGAATCATCTTCAAGTTGCTAAAATACACTAATGACAGCAAAAAGTTTGAGTCTACAACATTTAGTTAAGGTGAGAGAGCCAAAATGAACTTTGTATTGCTTTAAATGCATTTTCAGCCCGATAGTACACTTCAGGTGAAACTGTCAAAATCTTCAAAATGAGCAAAAGCACAATGAAATTAATGCTGGAATCATCTTCAAGTTGCTAAAATACATTAATGACAGCAAAAAGTTTGAGTCTACAACATTTAGTTAAGGTGTGAGAGCCAAAATGAACTTTGTATTGCTGTAAACGCATTTTCAGCACCTGATTGTACACTTCAGGTGAAACTGTCAAAATCTTCAAAATGAGCAAAAGCACAATGAAATTAATGCTGGAATCATCTTCAAGTTGCTAAAATACACTAATGACAGCAAAAAGTTTGAGTCTACAACATTTAGTTAAGGTGTGAGAGCCAAAATTAACTTTGTATTGCTTTAAATGCATTTTCATCCCGATTGGACACTTCAGGTGAAACTGTCAAAATCTTCAAAATGAGCAAAAGCAAAATGAAATTAATGCTGGAATCATCTTCAAGTTGCTAAAATACACTAATGACAGTAAAAAGTTTAACTCTACAACATTTAGTTAAGGTGTGAGAGCCAAAATGAACTTTGTATTGCTTTAAATGCATTTTCAGCCCGAATGTACACTTCAGGTGAAACTGTCAAAATCTTCAAAATGACCAAAAGCACAATGAAATTAATGCTGGAATCATCTTCAAGTTGCTAAAATACACTAATGACATCAAAAAGTTTGAGTCTACAACATTTAGTTAAGGTGTGAGAGCCAAAATGAACTTTGTATTGCTTTAAATGCATTTTCAGCCCGATTGTACACTTCAGGTGAAACTGTCAAAATATTCAAAATGAGCAAAAGCACAATGCAATTAATGTTGGAATCATCTTCAAGTTGCTAAAATACACTAATGACAGCAAAAAGTTTGAGTCTACAACATTTAGTTAAGGTGTGAGAGCCTAAATGAACTTTTTATTGCTTTAAACGCGTTTTCAGCCCTTGATTGTACAATTCAGGTGAAACTGTCAAAATCTTCAAAATGAGCAAAAGCACAATGAAATTAATGCTGGAATCATCTTCAAGTTGCTAAAATACACTAATGACAGCAACAAGTTTGAGTCTACAACATTTAGTTAAGGTGTGAGAGCCAAAATGAACTTTGTATTGCTGTAAACGCGTTTTCAGCACCTGATTGTACACTTCAGGTGAAACTGTCAAAATCTTCAAAATGAGCAAAAGCACAATGAAATTAATGCTGGAAACATCTTCAAGTTTCTAAAATACTCTAATGACAGCAAAAAGTTTGAGTCTACAACATTTAGTTAAGGTGTGAGAGCCAAAATGAACTTTGTATTGCTTTAAACGCGTTTTCAGCACCTGATTGTACACTTCAGGTGAAACTGTCAAAATCTTCAAAATGAGCAAAAGCACAATGAAATTAATGCTGGAATCATCTTCAAGTTGCTAAAATACACTAATGACAGTAAAAAGTTTGAGTGTACAACATTTAATTAAGGTGTGAGAGCCAAAATGAACTCTGTATTGTTTTAAATGCACTTTCAGCCCGAAAGTACACTTCAGATGAAACTGTCAAAATCTTCAAAATGAGCAAAAGCACAATGAAATTAATGCTGGAATCATCTTCAAGTTGCTAAAATACACTAATCACAGCAAAAAGTTTGAGTCTACAACATTTAGTTAAGGTGTGAGAGCCAAAATGAACTTTGTATTGCTGTAAACGCGTTTTCAGCACCTGATTGTACACTTCAGGTGAAACTGTCAAAATCTTCAAAATGAGCAAAAGCACAATGAAATTAATGTTGGAATCATCTTCAAGTTGCTAAAATACACTAATGACAGCAAAAAGTTTGAGTCTACAACATTTAGTTAAGGTTTGAGCGCCTAAATTAACTTTTTATTGCTTTAAACGCGTTTTCAGCCCTTGATTGTAAACTTCAGGTGAAAGTGTCAAAATCTTCAAAATGAACAAAAGCACAATGAAATTAATGCTGGAATCATCTTCAAGTTGCTAAAATACACTAATGACAGCAAAAAGTTTGAGTCTACAACATTTAGTTAAGGTGTGAGAGCCAAAATGAACTTTGTATTGCTGTAAACGCGTTTTCAGCACCTGATTGTACAATTCAGGTGAAACTGTCAAAATCTTCAAAATGAGCAAAAGCACAATGAAATTAATGCTGGAATCATCTTCAAGTTGCTAAAATACACTAATGACAGCAAAAAGTTTGAGTCTACAACATTTAGTTAAGGTGTGAGAGCCTAAATGAACTTTGTATTGCTTTAAACGCGTTTTCAGCCCCTGATTGTACACTTCAGGTGAAATTGTCAAAATCTTCAAAATGAGCAAAAGCACAATGAAATTAATGCTGGAATCATCTTCAAGTTGCTAAAATACACTAATAACAGCAACAAGTTTGAGTCTACAACATTTAGTTAAGGTGTGAGAGCCTAAATGAACTTTGTATTGCTTTAAATGCATTTTCAGCCCGATTGTACACTTCAGGTAAAACTGTCAAAATCTTCAAAATGAGCAAAAGCACAATGAAATTAATGCTGGAATCATCTTCAAGTTGCTAAAATACACTAATGACAGCAACAAGTTTGAGTTTACAACATTTAGTTAAGGTTTGAGCGCCTAAATTAACTTTTTATTGCTTTAAACGCATTTTCAGCCCTTGATTGTACACTTCAGGTGAAAGTGTCAAAATCTTCAAAATGAGCAAAAGCACAATGAAATTAATGCTGGAATCATCTTCAAGTTGCTAAAATACACTAATGACAGCAAAAAGTTTGAGTCTACAACATTTAGTTAAGGTGTGAGAGCCTAAATTAACTTTGTATTGCTTTAAACGCGTTGTCAGCCCCTGATTGTACACTTCAGGTGAAACTGTCAAAATCTTCAAAATGAGCAAAAGCACAATGAAATTAATGCTGGAATCATCTTCAAGTTGCTAAAATACACTAATGACAGCAAAAAGTTTGAGTCTACAATATTTAGTTAAGGTGTGAGATCCAAAATTAACTTTGTATTGCTTTAAATGCATTTTCAGCCCGATTGGACACTTCAGGTGAAACTGTCAAAATCTTCAAAATGAGCAAAAGCACAATGAAATTAATGCTGGAATCATCTTCAAGTTGCTAAAATACACTAATGACAGTAAAAAGTTTGAGTCTACAACATTTAGTTAAGGTGTGAGAGCCAAAATGAACTTTGTATTGCTTTAAATGCATTTTCAGCCCGAATGTACACTTCAGGTGAAACTGTCAAATTCTTCAAAATGAGCAAAAGCACAATGAAATTAATGCTGGAAACATCTTCAAGTTTCTAAAATACTCTAATGACAGCAAAAAGTTTGAGTCTACAACATTTAGTTAAGGTGTGAGAGCCAAAATGAACTTTGTATTGCTGTAAACGCGTTTTCAGCACCTGATTGTACAATTCAGGTGAAACTGTCAAAATCTTCAAAATGAGCAAAAGCACAATGAAATTAATGCTGGAATCATCTTCAAGTTGCTAAAATACACCAATGACAGCAAAAAGTTTGAGTCTACAACATTTAGTTAAGGTGTGAGAGCCTAAATGAACTTTGTATTGCTTTAAACGCGTTTTCAGCCCCTGATTGTACACTTCAGGTGAAACTGTCAAAATCTTCAAAATGAGCAAAAGCACAATGAAATTAATGCTGGAATCATCTTCAAGTTGCTAAAATACACTAATGACAGCAACAAGTTTGAGTCTACAACATTTAGTTAAGGTGTGAGAGCCTAAATGAACTTTGTATTGCTTTAAATGCATTTTCAGCCCGATTGTACACTTCAGGTAAAACTGTCAAAATCTTCAAAATGAGCAAAAGCACAATGAAATTAATGCTGGAATCATCTTCAAGTTGCTAAAATACACTAATGACAGCGAAACGTTTGAGTCTACAACATTTAGTTAAGGTGTGAGAGCAAAAATGAACTTTGTATTGCTTTAAACGCGTTTTCAGCCCCTGATTGTACACTTCAGGTGAAACTGTCAAAATCGTCAAAATGAGCAAAAGCACAATGAAATTAATGCTGGAATCATCTTCAAGTTGCTAAAATACACTAATGACAGCAAAAAGTTTGAGTCTACAACATTTAGTTAAGGTGTGAGAGCCTAAATTAACTTTGTATTGCTTTAAACGCGTTGTCAGCCCCTGATTGTACACTTCAGGTGAAACTGTCAAAATCTTCAAAATGAGCAAAAGCACAATGAAATTAATGCTGGAATCATCTTCAAGTTGCTAAAATACACTAATGACATCAAAAAGTTTGAGTCTACAACATTTAGTTAAGGTGTGAGAGCCAAAATGAACTTTGTATTGCTTTAAATGCATTTTCAGCCCGATTGTACACTTCAGGTGAAACTGTCAAAATCTTCAAAATGAGCAAAATCACAATGAAATTAAAGCTGGAATCATCTTCAAGTTGCTAAAATACACTAATGACAGCAAAAAGTTTGAGTCTACAACATTTAGTTAAGGTGTGAGAGCCAAAATGAACTTTGTATTGCTTTAAATGCATTTTCAGCCCGATTGTACACTTCAGGTGAAACTGTAAAAATATTCAAAATGAGCAAAAGCACAATGAAATTAATGCTGGAATCATCTTCAAGTTGCTAAAATACACTAATGACAGCAAAAAGTTTGAGTCTACAACATTTAGTTAAGGTGTGAGAGCCAAAATGAACTTTGTATTGCTTTAAATGCATTTTCAGCCCGATTGTACACTTCAGGTGAAACTGTCAAAATCTTCAAAATGAGCAAAAGCACAATGAAATTAAAGCTGGAATCATCTTCAAGTTGCTAAAATACACTAATGACAGCAAAAAGTTTGAGTCTACAACATTTAGTTAAGGTGTGAGAGACAAAAATAACTTTTTATTGCTGTAAACGCGTTTTCAGCACCTGATTGTACACTTCAGGTGAAACTGTCAAAATCTTCAAAATGAGCAAAAGCACAATGAAATTTATGCTGGAATCATCTTGAAGTTGCTAAAATACACTAATGACTTCAAAACGTTTGAGTCTACAACATTTAGTTAAGGTGTGAGAGCCAAAATGAACTTTGTATTGCTTTAAATGCATTTTCAGCCCGATTGTACACTTCAGGTGAAACTGTCAAAATCTTCAAAATGTGCAAAAGCACAATGAAATTAATGCTGGAATCATCTTCAAGTTGCTAAAATACACTAATGACAGCAACAAGTTTGAGTCTACAACATTTAGTTAAGGTGTGAGAGCCAAAATGAACTTTGTATTGCTGTAAACGCGTTTTCAGCACCTGATTGTACACTTCAGGTGAAACTGTCAAAATCTTCAAAATGAGCAAAAGCACAATGAAATTAATGCTGGAAACATCTTCAAGTTTCTAAAATACTCTAATGACAGCAAAAAGTTTGAGTCTACAACATTTAGTTAAGGTGTGAGAGCCAAAATGAACTTTGTATTGCTTTAAACGCGTTTTCAGCACCTGATTGTACACTTCAGGTGAAACTGTCAAAATCTTCAAAATGAGCAAAAGCACAATGAAATTAATGCTGGAATCATCTTCAAGTTGCTAAAATACACTAATGACAGTAAAAAGTTTGAGTGTACAACATTTAATTAAGGTGTGAGAGCCAAAATGAACTCTGTATTGTTTTAAATGCACTTTCAGCCCGAAAGTACACTTCAGATGAAACTGTCAAAATCTTCAAAATGAGCAAAAGCACAATGAAATTAATGCTGGAATCATCTTCAAGTTGCTAAAATACACTAATCACAGCAAAAAGTTTGAGTCTACAACATTTAGTTAAGGTGTGAGAGCCAAAATGAACTTTGTATTGCTGTAAACGCGTTTTCAGCACCTGATTGTACACTTCAGGTGAAACTGTCAAAATCTTCAAAATGAGCAAAAGCACAATGAAATTAATGCTGGAATCATCTTCAAGTTGCTAAAATACACTAATGACAGCAAAAAGTTTGAGTCTACAACATTTAGTTAAGGTGTGAGAGCCAAAATGAACTTTGTATTGCTGTAAACGCGTTTTCAGCACCTGAATGTACACTTCAGGTGAAACTGTCAAAATCTTCAAAATGAGCAAAAGCACAATGAAATTAATGTTGGAATCATCTTCAAGTTGCTAAAATACACTAATGACAGCAAAAAGTTTGAGTTTACAACATTTAGTTAAGGTTTGAGCGCCTAAATTAACTTTTTATTGCTTTAAACGCATTTTCAGCCCTTGATTGTACACTTCAGGTGAAAGTGTCAAAATCTTCAAAATGAGCAAAAGCACAATGAAATTAATGCTGGAATCATCTTCAAGTTGCTAAAATACACTAATGACAGCAAAAAGTTTGAGTCTACAACATTTAGTTAAGGTGTGAGAGCCTAAATTAACTTTGTATTGCTTTAAACGCGTTGTCAGCCCCTGATTGTACACTTCAGGTGAAACTGTCAAAATCTTCAAAATGAGCAAAAGCACAATGAAATTAATGCTGGAATCATCTTCAAGTTGCTAAAATACACTAATGACAGCAAAAAGTTTGAGTCTACAATATTTAGTTAAGGTGTGAGAGCCAAAATTAACTTTGTATTGCTTTAAATGCATTTTCAGCCCGATTGGACACTTCAGGTGAAACTGTCAAAATCTTCAAAATGAGCAAAAGCACAATGAAATTAATGCTGGAATCATCTTCAAGTTGCTAAAATACACTAATGACAGTAAAAAGTTTGAGTCTACAACATTTAGTTAAGGTGTGAGAGCCAAAATGAACTTTGTATTGCTTTAAATGCATTTTCAGCCCGAATGTACACTTCAGGTGAAACTGTCAAATTCTTCAAAATGAGCAAAAGCACAATGAAATTAATGCTGGAAACATCTTCAAGTTTCTAAAATACTCTAATGACAGCAAAAAGTTTGAGTCTACTACATTTAGTTAATGTGTGAGAGCCAAAATGAACTTTGTATTGCTGTAAACGCGTTTTCAGCACCTGATTGTACAATTCAGGTGAAACTGTCAAAATCTTCAAAATGAGCAAAAGCACAATGAAATTAATGCTGGAATCATCTTCAAGTTGCTAAAATACACTAATGACAGCAAAAAGTTTGAGTCTACAACATTTAGTTAAGGTGTGAGAGCCTAAATGAACTTTGTATTGCTTTAAACGCGTTTTCAGCCCCTGATTGTACACTTCAGGTGAAACTGTCAAAATCTTCAAAATGAGCAAAAGCACAATGAAATTAATGCTGGAATCATCTTCAAGTTGCTAAAATACACTAATGACAGCAACAAGTTTGAGTCTACAACATTTAGTTAAGGTGTGAGAGCCTAAATGAACTTTGTATTGCTTTAAATGCATTTTCAGCCCGATTGTACACTTCAGGTAAAACTGTCAAAATCTTCAAAATGAGCAAAAGCACAATGAAATTAATGCTGGAATCATCTTCAAGTTGCTAAAATACACTAATGACAGCAAAACGTTTGAGTCTACAACATTTAGTTAAGGTGTGAGAGCAAAAATGAACTTTGTATTGCTTTAAACGCGTTTTCAGCCCCTGATTGTACACTTCAGGTGAAACTGTCAAAATCGTCAAAATGAGCAAAAGCACAATGAAATTAATGCTGGAATCATCTTCAAGTTGCTAAAATACACCAATGACAGCAAAAAGTTTGAGTCTACAACATTTAGTTAAGGTGTGAGAGCCTAAATTAACTTTGTATTGCTTTTAACGCGTTGTCAGCCCCTGATTGTACACTTCAGGTGAAACTGTCAAAATCTTCAAAATGAGCAAAAGCACAATGAAATTAATGCTGGAATCATCTTCAAGTTGCTAAAATACACTAATGACATCAAAAAGTTTGAGTCTACAACATTTAGTTAAGGTGTGAGAGCCAAAATGAACTTTGTATTGCTTTAAATGCATTTTCAGCCCGATTGTACACTTCAGGTGAAACTGTCAAAATCTTCAAAATGAGCAAAATCACAAGGAAATTAAAGCTGGAATCATCTTCAAGTTGCTAAAATACACTAATGACTTCAAAACGTTTGAGTCTACAACATTTAGTTAAGGTGTGAGAGCCAAAATGAACTTTGTATTGCTTTAAATGCATTTTCAGCCCGATTGTACACTTCAGGTGAAACTGTCAAAATCTTCAAAATGTGCAAAAGCACAATGAAATTAATGCTGGAATCATCTTCAAGTTGCTAAAATACACTAATGACAGCAAAAAGTTTGAGTCTACAACATTTAGTTAAGGTGTGAGAGCCAAAATGAACTTTTTATTGCTGTAAACACGTTTTCAGCCCCTGATTGTACACTTCAGGTGAAACTGTGAAAATCTTCAAAATGAGCAAAAGCACAATGAAATTTATGCTGGAATCATCTTCAAGTTGCTAAAATACACTAATGACATCAAAAAGTTTGAGTCTACAACATTTAGTTAAGGTGTGAGAGACAAAAATAACTTTTTATTGCTGTAAACGCGTTTTCAGCACCTGATTGTACACTTCAGGTGAAACTGTCAAAATCTTCAAAATGAGCAAAAGCACAATGAAATTTATGCTGGAATCATCTTGAAGTTGCTAAAATACACTAATGACTTCAAAACGTTTGAGTCTACAACATTTAGTTAAGGTGTGAGAGCCAAAATGAACTTTGTATTGCTTTAAATGCATTTTCAGCCCGATTGTACACTTCAGGTGAAACTGTCAAAATCTTCAAAATGTGCAAAAGCACAATGAAATTAATGCTGGAATCATCTTCAAGTTGCTAAAATACACTAATGACAGCAAAAAGTTTGAGTCTACAACATTTAGTTAAGGTGTGAGAGCCAAAATGAACTTTTTATTGCTGTAAACACGTTTTCAGCCCCTGATTGTACACTTCAGGTGAAACTGTGAAAATCTTCAAAATGAGCAAAAGCACAATGAAATTTATGCTGGAATCATCTTCAAGTTGCTAAAATACACTAATGACATCAAAAAGTTTGAGTCTACAACATTTAGTTAAGGTGTGAGAGACAAAAATAACTTTTTATTGCTGTAAACGCGTTTTCAGCACCTGATTGTACACTTCAGGTGAAACTGTCAAAATCTTCAAAATGAGCAAAAGCACAATGAAATTTATGCTGGAATCATCTTGAAGTTGCTAAAATACACTAATGACTTCAAAACGTTTGAGTCTACAACATTTAGTTAAGGTGTGAGAGCCAAAATGAACTTTGTATTGCTTTAAATGCATTTTCAGCCCGATTGTACACTTCAGGTGAAACTGTCAAAATCTTCAAAATGAGCAAAATCACAATGAAATTAAAGCTGGAATCATCTTCAAGTTGCTAAAATACACTAATGACTTCAAAATGTTTGAGTCTACAACATTTAGTTAAGGTGTGAGAGCCAAAATGAACTTTGTATTGCTTTAAATGCATTTTCAGCCCGATTGTACACTTCAGGTGAAACAGTCAAAATCTTCAAAATGTGCAAAAGCACAATGAAATTAATGCTGGAATCATCTTCAAGTTGCTAAAATACACTAATGACAGCAAAAAGTTTGAGTCTACAACATTTAGTTAAGGTGTGAGAGCCAAAATGAACTTTTTATTGCTGTAAACACGTTTTCAGCCCCTGATTGTACACTTCAGGTGAAACTGTGAAAATCTTCAAAATGAGCAAAAGCACAATGAAATTTATGCTGGAATCATCTTCAAGTTGCTAAAATACACTAATGACATCAAAAAGTTTGAGTCTACAACATTTAGTTAAGGTGTGAGAGACAAAAATAACTTTTTATTGCTGTAAACGCGTTTTCAGCACCTGATTGTACACTTCAGGTGAAACTGTCAAAATCTTCAAAATGAGCAAAAGCACAATGAAATTTATGCTGGAATCATCTTGAAGTTGCTAAAATACACTAATGACTTCAAAACGTTTGAGTCTACAACATTTAGTTAAGGTGTGAGAGCCAAAATGAACTTTGTATTGCTTTAAATGCATTTTCAGCCCGATTGTACACTTCAGGTGAAACTGTCAAAATCTTCAAAATGTGCAAAAGCACAATGAAATTAATGCTGGAATCATCTTCAAGTTGCTAAAATACACTAATGACAGCAAAAAGTTTGAGTCTACAACATTTAGTTAAGGTGTGAGAGCCAAAATGAACTTTTTATTGCTGTAAACACGTTTTCAGCCCCTGATTGTACACTTCAGGTGAAACTGTGAAAATCTTCAAAATGAGCAAAAGCACAATGAAATTTATGCTGGAATCATCTTCAAGTTGCTAAAATACACTAATGACAGCAAAAAGTTTGAGTCTACAACATTTAGTTAAGGTGTGAGAGCCTAAATGAACTTTGTATTGCTTTAAACACGTTTTCAGCCCCTGATTGTACACTTCAGGTGAAACTGTCAAAATCTTCAAAATGAGCAAAAGCACAATGAAATTAATGCTGGAATCATCTTCAAGTTGCTAAAATACACTAACGACAGCAAAAAGTTTGAGTCTACAACATTTACTTAAGGTGTGAGAGCCTAAATGAACTTTGTATTGCTTTAAACGCGTTTTCAGCCCCTGATTGTACACTTCAGGTGAAACTGTCAAAATCTTCAAAATGAGCAAAAGCACAATGAAATTAATGCTGGAATCATCTTCAAGTTGCTAAAATACACTAATGACAGTAAAAAGTTTGAGTCTACAACATTTAGTTAAGGTGTGAGAGCCAAAATGAACTTTGTATTGCTTTAAATGCATTTTCAGCCCGATAGTACACTTCAGGTGAAACTGTCAAAATCTTCAAAATGAGCAAAAGCACAATGAAATTAATGCTGGAATCATCTTCAAGTTGCTAAAATACACTAATGACAGCAAAAAGTTTGAGTCTACAACATTTAGTTAAGGTGTGAGAGCCAAAATGAACTTTGTATTGCTGTAAACGCGTTTTCAGCACCTGATTGTACACTTCAGGTGAAACTGTCAAAATCTTCAAAATGAGCAAAAGCACAATGAAATTAATGCTGGAATCATCTTCAAGTTGCTAAAATACACTAATGACATCAAAAAGTTTGAGTCTACAACATTTAGTTAAGGTGTGAGAGCCAAAATGAACTTTGTATTGCTTTAAATGCATTTTCAGCCCGATTGTACACTTCAGGTGAAACTGTCAAAATCTTCAAAATGAGCAAAATCACAATGAAATTAAAGCTGGAATCATCTTCAAGTTGCTAAAATACACTAATGACTTCAAAACGTTTGAGTCTACAACATTTAGTTAAGGTGTGAGAGCCAAAATGAACTTTGTATTGCTTTAAATGCATTTTCAGCCCGATTGTACACTTCAGGTGAAACTGTCAAAATCTTCAAAATGTGCAAAAGCACAATGAAATTAATGCTGGAATCATCTTCAAGTTGCTAAAATACACTAATGACAGCAAAAAGTTTGAGTCTACAACATTTAGTTAAGGTGTGAGAGCCAAAATGAACTTTTTATTGCTGTAAACACGTTTTCAGCCCCTGATTGTACACTTCAGGTGAAACTGTGAAAATCTTCAAAATGAGCAAAAGCACAATGAAATTTATGCTGGAATCATCTTCAAGTTGCTAAAATACACTAATGACATCAAAAAGTTTGAGTCTACAACATTTAGTTAAGGTGTGAGAGACAAAAATAACTTTTTATTGCTGTAAACGCGTTTTCAGCACCTGATTGTACACTTCAGGTGAAACTGTCAAAATCTTCAAAATGAGCAAAAGCACAATGAAATTTATGCTGGAATCATCTTGAAGTTGCTAAAATACACTAATGACTTCAAAACGTTTGAGTCTACAACATTTAGTTAAGGTGTGAGAGCCAAAATGAACTTTGTATTGCTTTAAATGCATTTTCAGCCCGATTGTACACTTCAGGTGAAACTGTCAAAATCTTCAAAATGTGCAAAAGCACAATGAAATTAATGCTGGAATCATCTTCAAGTTGCTAAAATACACTAATGACAGCAAAAAGTTTGAGTCTACAACATTTAGTTAAGGTGTGAGAGCCAAAATGAACTTTTTATTGCTGTAAACACGTTTTCAGCCCCTGATTGTACACTTCAGGTGAAACTGTGAAAATCTTCAAAATGAGCAAAAGCACAATGAAATTTATGCTGGAATCATCTTCAAGTTGCTAAAATACACTAATGACAGCAAAAAGTTTGAGTCTACAACATTTAGTTAAGGTGTGAGAGCCTAAATGAACTTTGTATTGCTTTAAACACGTTTTCAGCCCCTGATTGTACACTTCAGGTGAAACTGTCAAAATCTTCAAAATGAGCAAAAGCACAATGAAATTAATGCTGGAATCATCTTCAAGTTGCTAAAATACACTAACGACAGCAAAAAGTTTGAGTCTACAACATTTACTTAAGGTGTGAGAGCCTAAATGAACTTTGTATTGCTTTAAACGCGTTTTCAGCCCCTGATTGTACACTTCAGGTGAAACTGTCAAAATCTTCAAAATGAGCAAAAGCACAATGAAATTAATGCTGGAATCATCTTCAAGTTGCTAAAATACACTAATGACAGCAAAAAGTTTGAGTCTACAACATTTAGTTAAGGTGTGAGAGCCAAAATGAACTTTGTATTGCTTTAAATGCATTTTCAGCCCGATAGTACACTTCAGGTGAAACTGTCAAAATCTTCAAAATGAGCAAAAGCACAATGAAATTAATGCTGGAATCATCTTCAAGTTGCTAAAATACACTAATGACAGCAAAAAGTTTGAGTCTACAACATTTAGTTAAGGTGTGAGAGCCAAAATGAACTTTGTATTGCTGTAAACGCGTTTTCAGCACCTGATTGTACACTTCAGGTGAAACTGTCAAAATCTTCAAAATGAGCAAAAGCACAATGAAATTAATGCTGGAATCATCTTCAAGTTGCTAAAATACACTAATGACAGCAAAAAGTTTGAGTCTACAATATTTAGTTAAGGTGTGAGAGCCAAAATTAACTTTGTATTGCTTTAAATGCATTTTCAGCCCGATAGTACACTTCAGGTGAAACTGTCAAAATCTTCAAAATGAGCAAAAGCACAATGCAATTAATGTTGGAATCATCTTCAAGTTGCTAAAATACACTAATGACAGCAAAAAGTTTGAGTGTACAACATTTAGTTAAGGTGTGAGAGTCAAAATGAACTCTGTATTTGCTTAAATGCGTTTTCAGCCCGATTGGACACTTCAGGTGAAACTGTCAAAATCTTCAAAATGAGCAAAAGCACAATGAAATTAATGCTGGAATCATCTTCAAGTTGCTAAAATACACTAATGACAGTAAAAAGTTTGAGTCTACAACATTTAGTTAAGGTGTGAGAGCCAAAATGAACTTTGTATTGCTTTAAATGCATTTTCAGCCCGAATGTACACTTCAGGTGAAACTGTCAAATTCTTCAAAATGAGCAAAAGCACAATGAAATTAATGCTGGAAACATCTTCAAGTTTCTAAAATACTCTAATGACAGCAAAAAGTTTGAGTCTACTACATTTAGTTAAGGTGTGAGAGCCAAAATGAACTTTGTATTGCTGTAAACGCGTTTTCAGCACCTGATTGTACACTTCAGGTGAAACTGTCAAAATCTTCAAAATGAGCAAAAGCACAATGAAATTTATGCTGGAATCATCTTGAAGTTGCTAAAATACACTAATGACTTCAAAACGTTTGAGTCTACAACATTTAGTTAAGGTGTGAGAGCCAAAATGAACTTTGTATTGCTTTAAATGCATTTTCAGCCCGATTGTACACTTCAGGTGAAACTGTCAAAATCTTCAAAATGTGCAAAAGCACAATGAAATTAATGCTGGAATCATCTTCAAGTTGCTAAAATACACTAATGACAGCAAAAAGTTTGAGTCTACAACATTTAGTTAAGGTGTGAGAGCCAAAATGAACTTTTTATTGCTGTAAACACGTTTTCAGCCCCTGATTGTACACTTCAGGTGAAACTGTGAAAATCTTCAAAATGAGCAAAAGCACAATGAAATTTATGCTGGAATCATCTTCAAGTTGCTAAAATACACTAATGACAGCAAAAAGTTTGAGTCTACAACATTTAGTTAAGGTGTGAGAGCCTAAATGAACTTTGTATTGCTTTAAACACGTTTTCAGCCCCTGATTGTACACTTCAGGTGAAACTGTCAAAATCTTCAAAATGAGCAAAAGCACAATGAAATTAATGCTGGAATCATCTTCAAGTTGCTAAAATACACTAACGACAGCAAAAAGTTTGAGTCTACAACATTTACTTAAGGTGTGAGAGCCTAAATGAACTTTGTATTGCTTTAAACGCGTTTTCAGCCCCTGATTGTACACTTCAGGTGAAACTGTCAAAATCTTCAAAATGAGCAAAAGCACAATGAAATTAATGCTGGAATCATCTTCAAGTTGCTAAAATACACTAATGACAGCAAAAAGTTTGAGTCTACAACATTTAGTTAAGGTGTGAGAGCCAAAATGAACTTTGTATTGCTTTAAATGCATTTTCAGCCCGATAGTACACTTCAGGTGAAACTGTCAAAATCTTCAAAATGAGCAAAAGCACAATGAAATTAATGCTGGAATCATCTTCAAGTTGCTAAAATACACTAATGACAGCAAAAAGTTTGAGTCTACAACATTTAGTTAAGGTGTGAGAGCCAAAATGAACTTTGTATTGCTGTAAACGCGTTTTCAGCACCTGATTGTACACTTCAGGTGAAACTGTCAAAATCTTCAAAATGAGCAAAAGCACAATGAAATTAATGCTGGAATCATCTTCAAGTTGCTAAAATACACTAATGACAGCAAAAAGTTTGAGTCTACAATATTTAGTTAAGGTGTGAGAGCCAAAATTAACTTTGTATTGCTTTAAATGCATTTTCAGCCCGATAGTACACTTCAGGTGAAACTGTCAAAATCTTCAAAATGAGCAAAAGCACAATGCAATTAATGTTGGAATCATCTTCAAGTTGCTAAAATACACTAATGACAGCAAAAAGTTTGAGTGTACAACATTTAGTTAAGGTGTGAGAGTCAAAATGAACTCTGTATTTGCTTAAATGCGTTTTCAGCCCGAAAGTACACTTCAGATGAAACTGTCAAAATCTTCAAAATGAGCAGAAGCACAATGAAATTAATGCTGGAATCATCTTCAAGTTGCTAAAATACACTAATGACAGCAAAAAGTTTGAGTCTACAATATTTAGTTAAGGTGTGAGAGCCAAAATTAACTTTGTATTGCTTTAAATGCATTTTCAGCCCGATTGGACACTTCAGGTGAAACTGTCAAAATCTTCAAAATGAGCAAAAGCACAATGAAATTAATGCTGGAATCATCTTCAAGTTGCTAAAATACACTAATGACAGTAAAAAGTTTGAGTCTACAACATTTAGTTAAGGTGTGAGAGCCAAAATGAACTTTGTATTGCTTTAAATGCATTTTCAGCCCGAATGTACACTTCAGGTGAAACTGTCAAATTCTTCAAAATGAGCAAAAGCACAATGAAATTAATGCTGGAAACATCTTCAAGTTTCTAAAATACTCTAATGACAGCAAAAAGTTTGAGTCTACTACATTTAGTTAAGGTGTGAGAGCCAAAATGAACTTTGTATTGCTGTAAACGCGTTTTCAGCACCTGATTGTACAATTCAGGTGAAACTGTCAAAATCTTCAAAATGAGCAAAAGCACAATGAAATTAATGCTGGAATCATCTTCAAGTTGCTAAAATACACTAATGACAGCAAAAAGTTTGAGTCTACAACATTTAGTTAAGGTGTGAGAGCCTAAATGAACTTTGTATTGCTTTAAACGCGTTTTCAGCCCCTGATTGTACACTTCAGGTGAAACTGTCAAAATCTTCAAAATGAGCAAAAGCACAATGAAATTAATGCTGGAATCATCTTCAAGTTGCTAAAATACACTAATGACAGCAACAAGTTTGAGTCTACAACATTTAGTTAAGGTGTGAGAGCCTAAATGAACTTTGTATTGCTTTAAATGCATTTTCAGCCCGATTGTACACTTCAGGTAAAACTGTCAAAATCTTCAAAATGAGCAAAAGCACAATGAAATTAATGCTGGAATCATCTTCAAGTTGCTAAAATACACTAATGACAGCAAAACGTTTGAGTCTACAACATTTAGTTAAGGTGTGAGAGCAAAAATGAACTTTGTATTGCTTTAAACGCGTTTTCAGCCCCTGATTGTACACTTCAGGTGAAACTGTCAAAATCATCAAAATGAGCAAAAGCACAATGAAATTAATGCTGGAATCATCTTCAAGTTGCTAAAATACACTAATGACAGCAAAAAGTTTGAGTCTACAACATTTAGTTAAGGTGTGAGAGCCTAAATTAACTTTGTATTGCTTTAAACGCGTTGTCAGCCCCTGATTGTACACTTCAGGTGAAACTGTCAAAATCTTCAAAATGAGCAAAAGCACAATGAAATTAATGCTGGAATCATCTTCAAGTTGCTAAAATACACTAATGACATCAAAAAGTTTGAGTCTACAACATTTAGTTAAGGTGTGAGAGCCAAAATGAACTTTGTATTGCTTTAAATGCATTTTCAGCCCGATTGTACACTTCAGGTGAAACTGTCAAAATCTTCAAAATGAGCAAAATCACAATGAAATTAAAGCTGGAATCATCTTCAAGTTGCTAAAATACACTAATGACTTCAAAACGTTTCAGTCTACAACATTTAGTTAAGGTGTGAGAGCCAAAATGAACTTTGTATTGCTTTAAATGCATTTTCAGCCCGATTGTACACTTCAGGTGAAACTGTCAAAATCTTCAAAATGTGCAAAAGCACAATGAAATTAATGCTGGAATCATCTTCAAGTTGCTAAAATACACTAATGACAGCAAAAAGTTTGAGTCTACAACATTTAGTTAAGGTGTGAGAGCCAAAATGAACTTTTTATTGCTGTAAACACGTTTTCAGCCCCTGATTGTACACTTCAGGTGAAACTGTGAAAATCTTCAAAATGAGCAAAAGCACAATGAAATTTATGCTGGAATCATCTTCAAGTTGCTAAAATACACTAATGACATCAAAAAGTTTGAGTCTACAACATTTAGTTAAGGTGTGAGAGACAAAAATAACTTTTTATTGCTGTAAACGCGTTTTCAGCACCTGATTGTACACTTCAGGTGAAACTGTCAAAATCTTCAAAATGAGCAAAAGCACAATGAAATTTATGCTGGAATCATCTTGAAGTTGCTAAAATACACTAATGACTTCAAAACGTTTGAGTCTACAACATTTAGTTAAGGTGTGAGAGCCAAAATGAACTTTGTATTGCTTTAAATGCATTTTCAGCCCGATTGTACACTTCAGGTGAAACTGTCAAAATCTTCAAAATGTGCAAAAGCACAATGAAATTAATGCTGGAATCATCTTCAAGTTGCTAAAATACACTAATGACAGCAAAAAGTTTGAGTCTACAACATTTAGTTAAGGTGTGAGAGCCAAAATGAACTTTTTATTGCTGTAAACACGTTTTCAGCCCCTGATTGTACACTTCAGGTGAAACTGTGAAAATCTTCAAAATGAGCAAAAGCACAATGAAATTTATGCTGGAATCATCTTCAAGTTGCTAAAATACACTAATGACAGCAAAAAGTTTGAGTCTACAACATTTAGTTAAGGTGTGAGAGCCTAAATGAACTTTGTATTGCTTTAAACACGTTTTCAGCCCCTGATTGTACACTTCAGGTGAAACTGTCAAAATCTTCAAAATGAGCAAAAGCACAATGAAATTAATGCTGGAATCATCTTCAAGTTGCTAAAATACACTAACGACAGCAAAAAGTTTGAGTCTACAACATTTACTTAAGGTGTGAGAGCCTAAATGAACTTTGTATTGCTTTAAACGCGTTTTCAGCCCCTGATTGTACACTTCAGGTGAAACTGTCAAAATCTTCAAAATGAGCAAAAGCACAATGAAATTAATGCTGGAATCATCTTCAAGTTGCTAAAATACACTAATGACAGTAAAAAGTTTGAGTCTACAACATTAAGTTAAGGTTTGAGAGCCAAAATGAACTTTGTATTGCTTTAAATGCATTTTCAGCCCGATAGTACACTTCAGGTGAAACTGTCAAAATCTTCAAAATGAGCAAAAGCACAATGAAATTAATGCTGGAATCATCTTCAAGTTGCTAAAATACACTAATGACAGCAAAAAGTTTGAGTCTACAACATTTAGTTAAGGTGTGAGAGCCAAAATGAACTTTGTATTGCTGTAAACGCGTTTTCAGCACCTGATTGTACACTTCAGGTGAAACTGTCAAAATCTTCAAAATGAGCAAAAGCACAATGAAATTAATGCTGGAATCATCTTCAAGTTGCTAAAATACACTAATGACATCAAAAAGTTTGAGTCTACAACATTTAGTTAAGGTGTGAGAGCCAAAATGAACTTTGTATTGCTTTAAATGCATTTTCAGCCCGATTGTACACTTCAGGTGAAACTGTCAAAATCTTCAAAATGAGCAAAATCACAATGAAATTAAAGCTGGAATCATCTTCAAGTTGCTAAAATACACTAATGACTTCAAAACGTTTGAGTCTACAACATTTAGTTAAGGTGTGAGAGCCAAAATGAACTTTGTATTGCTTTAAATGCATTTTCAGCCCGATTGTACACTTCAGGTGAAACTGTCAAAATCTTCAAAATGTGCAAAAGCACAATGAAATTAATGCTGGAATCATCTTCAAGTTGCTAAAATACACTAATGACAGCAAAAAGTTTGAGTCTACAACATTTAGTTAAGGTGTGAGAGCCAAAATGAACTTTTTATTGCTGTAAACACGTTTTCAGCCCCTGATTGTACACTTCAGGTGAAACTGTGAAAATCTTCAAAATGAGCAAAAGCACAATGAAATTTATGCTGGAATCATCTTCAAGTTGCTAAAATACACTAATGACATCAAAAAGTTTGAGTCTACAACATTTAGTTAAGGTGTGAGAGACAAAAATAACTTTTTATTGCTGTAAACGCGTTTTCAGCACCTGATTGTACACTTCAGGTGAAACTGTCAAAATCTTCAAAATGAGCAAAAGCACAATGAAATTTATGCTGGAATCATCTTGAAGTTGCTAAAATACACTAATGACTTCAAAACGTTTGAGTCTACAACATTTAGTTAAGGTGTGAGAGCCAAAATGAACTTTGTATTGCTTTAAATGCATTTTCAGCCCGATTGTACACTTCAGGTGAAACTGTCAAAATCTTCAAAATGAGCAAAATCACAATGAAATTAAAGCTGGAATCATCTTCAAGTTGCTAAAATACACTAATGACTTCAAAACGTTTGAGTCTACAACATTTAGTTAAGGTGTGAGAGCCAAAATGAACTTTGTATTGCTTTAAATGCATTTTCAGCCCGATTGTACACTTCAGGTGAAACTGTCAAAATCTTCAAAATGTGCAAAAGCACAATGAAATTAATGCTGGAATCATCTTCAAGTTGCTAAAATACACTAATGACATCAAAAAGTTTGAGTCTACAACATTTAGTTAAGGTGTGAGAGACAAAAATAACTTTTTATTGCTGTAAACGCGTTTTCAGCACCTGATTGTACACTTCAGGTGAAACTGTCAAAATTTTCAAAATGAGCAAAAGCACAATGAAATTTATGCTGGAATCATCTTGAAGTTGCTAAAATACACTAATGACTTCAAAACGTTTGAGTCTACAACATTTAGTTAAGGTGTGAGAGCCAAAATGAACTTTGTATTGCTTTAAATGCATTTTCAGCCCGATTGTACACTTCAGGTGAAACTGTCAAAATCTTCAAAATGTGCAAAAGCACAATGAAATTAATGCTGGAATCATCTTCAAGTTGCTAAAATACACTAATGACAGCAAAAAGTTTGAGTCTACAACATTTAGTTAAGGTGTGAGAGCCAAAATGAACTTTTTATTGCTGTAAACACGTTTTCAGCCCCTGATTGTACACTTCAGGTGAAACTGTGAAAATCTTCAAAATGAGCAAAAGCACAATGAAATTTATGCTGGAATCATCTTCAAGTTGCTAAAATACACTAATGACAGCAAAAAGTTTGAGTCTACAACATTTAGTTAAGGTGTGAGAGCCTAAATGAACTTTGTATTGCTTTAAACACGTTTTCAGCCCCTGATTGTACACTTCAGGTGAAACTGTCAAAATCTTCAAAATGAGCAAAAGCACAATGAAATTAATGCTGGAATCATCTTCAAGTTTCTAAAATACACTAACGACAGCAAAAAGTTTGAGTCTACAACATTTACTTAAGGTGTGAGAGCCTAAATGAACTTTGTATTGCTTTAAACGCGTTTTCAGCCCCTGATTGTACACTTCAGGTGAAACTGTAAAAATCTTCAAAATGAGCAAAAGCACAATGAAATTAATGCTGGAATCATCTTCAAGTTGCTAAAATACACTAATGACAGTAAAAAGTTTGAGTCTACAACATTTAGTTAAGGTGTGAGAGCCAAAATGAACTTTGTATTGCTTTAAATGCATTTTCAGCCCGATAGTACACTTCAGGTGAAACTGTCAAAATCTTCAAAATGAGCAAAAGCACAATGAAATTAATGCTGGAATCATCTTCAAGTTGCTAAAATACACTAATGACAGCAAAAAGTTTGAGTCTACAACATTTAGTTAAGGTGTGAGAGCCAAAATGAACTTTGTATTGCTGTAAACGCGTTTTCAGCACCTGATTGTACACTTCAGGTGAAACTGTCAAAATCTTCAAAATGAGCAAAAGCACAATGAAATTAATGCTGGAATCATCTTCAAGTTGCTAAAATACACTAATGACATCAAAAAGTTTGAGTCTACAACATTTAGTTAAGGTGTGAGAGCCAAAATGAACTTTGTATTGCTTTAAATGCATTTTCAGCCCGATTGTACACTTCAGGTGAAACTGTCAAAATCTTCAAAATGAGCAAAATCACAATGAAATTAAAGCTGGAATCATCTTCAAGTTGCTAAAATACACTAATGACTTCAAAACGTTTGAGTCTACAACATTTAGGTAAGGTGTGAGAGCCAAAATGAACTTTGTATTGCTTTAAATGCATTTTCAGCCCGATTGTACACTTCAGGTGAAACTGTCAAAATCTTCAAAATGTGCAAAAGCACAATGAAATTAATGCTGGAATCATCTTCAAGTTGCTAAAATACACTAATGACAGCAAAAAGTTTGAGTCTACAACATTTAGTTAAGGTGTGAGAGCCAAAATGAACTTTTTATTGCTGTAAACACGTTTTCAGCCCCTGATTGTACACTTCAGGTGAAACTGTGAAAATCTTCAAAATGAGCAAAAGCACAATGAAATTTATGCTGGAATCATCTTCAAGTTGCTAAAATACACTAATGACATCAAAAAGTTTGAGTCTACAACATTTAGTTAAGGTGTGAGAGACAAAAATAACTTTTTATTGCTGTAAACGCGTTTTCAGCACCTGATTGTACACTTCAGGTGAAACTGTCAAAATCTTCAAAATGAGCAAAAGCACAATGAAATTTATGCTGGAATCATCTTGAAGTTGCTAAAATACACTAATGACTTCAAAACGTTTGAGTCTACAACATTTAGTTAAGGTGTGAGAGCCAAAATGAACTTTGTATTGCTTTAAATGCATTTTCAGCCCGATTGTACACTTCAGGTGAAACTGTCAAAATCTTCAAAATGTGCAAAAGCACAATGAAATTAATGCTGGAATCATCTTCAAGTTGCTAAAATACACTAATGACAGCAAAAAGTTTGAGTCTACAACATTTAGTTAAGGTGTGAGAGCCAAAATGAACTTTTTATTGCTGTAAACACGTTTTCAGCCCCTGATTGTACACTTCAGGTGAAACTGTGAAAATCTTCAAAATGAGCAAAAGCACAATGAAATTTATGCTGGAATCATCTTCAAGTTGCTAAAATACACTAATGACAGCAAAAAGTTTGAGTCTACAACATTTAGTTAAGGTGTGAGAGCCTAAATGAACTTTGTATTGCTTTAAACACGTTTTCAGCCCCTGATTGTACACTTCAGGTGAAACTGTCAAAATCTTCAAAATGAGCAAAAGCACAATGAAATTAATGCTGGAATCATCTTCAAGTTGCTAAAATACACTAACGACAGCAAAAAGTTTGAGTCTACAACATTTACTTAAGGTGTGAGAGCCTAAATGAACTTTGTATTGCTTTAAACGCGTTTTCAGCCCCTGATTGTACACTTCAGGTGAAACTGTCAAAATCTTCAAAATGAGCAAAAGCACAATGAAATTAATGCTGGAATCATCTTCAAGTTGCTAAAATACACTAATGACAGCAAAAAGTTTGAGTCTACAACATTTAGTTAAGGTGTGAGAGCCAAAATGAACTTTGTATTGCTTTAAATGCATTTTCAGCCCGATAGTACACTTCAGGTGAAACTGTCAAAATCTTCAAAATGAGCAAAAGCACAATGAAATTAATGCTGGAATCATCTTCAAGTTGCTAAAATACACTAATGACAGCAAAAAGTTTGAGTCTACAACATTTAGTTAAGGTGTGAGAGCCAAAATGAACTTTTTATTGCTGTAAACACGTTTTCAGCCCCTGATTGTACACTTCAGGTGAAACTGTGAAAATCTTCAAAATGAGCAAAAGCACAATGAAATTTATGCTGGAATCATCTTCAAGTTGCTAAAATACACTAATGACATCAAAAAGTTTGAGTCTACAACATTTAGTTAAGGTGTGAGAGACAAAAATAACTTTTTATTGCTGTAAACGCGTTTTCAGCACCTGATTGTACACTTCAGGTGAAACTGTCAAAATCTTCAAAATGAGCAAAAGCACAATGAAATTTATGCTGGAATCATCTTGAAGTTGCTAAAATACACTAATGACTTCAAAACGTTTGAGTCTACAACATTTAGTTAAGGTGTGAGAGCCAAAATGAACTTTGTATTGCTTTAAATGCATTTTCAGCCCGATTGTACACTTCAGGTGAAACTGTCAAAATCTTCAAAATGTGCAAAAGCACAATGAAATTAATGCTGGAATCATCTTCAAGTTGCTAAAATACACTAATGACAGCAAAAAGTTTGAGTCTACAACATTTAGTTAAGGTGTGAGAGCCAAAATGAACTTTTTATTGCTGTAAACACGTTTTCAGCCCCTGATTGTACACTTCAGGTGAAACTGTGAAAATCTTCAAAATGAGCAAAAGCACAATGAAATTTATGCTGGAATCATCTTCAAGTTGCTAAAATACACTAATGACAGCAAAAAGTTTGAGTCTACAACATTTAGTTAAGGTGTGAGAGCCTAAATGAACTTTGTATTGCTTTAAACACGTTTTCAGCCCCTGATTGTACACTTCAGGTGAAACTGTCAAAATCTTCAAAATGAGCAAAAGCACAATGAAATTAATGCTGGAATCATCTTCAAGTTGCTAAAATACACTAACGACAGCAAAAAGTTTGAGTCTACAACATTTACTTAAGGTGTGAGAGCCTAAATGAACTTTGTATTGCTTTAAACGCGTTTTCAGCCCCTGATTGTACACTTCAGGTGAAACTGTCAAAATCTTCAAAATGAGCAAAAGCACAATGAAATTAATGCTGGAATCATCTTCAAGTTGCTAAAATACACTAATGACAGCAAAAAGTTTGAGTCTACAACATTTAGTTAAGGTGTGAGAGCCAAAATGAACTTTGTATTGCTTTAAATGCATTTTCAGCCCGATAGTACACTTCAGGTGAAACTGTCAAAATCTTCAAAATGAGCAAAAGCACAATGAAATTAATGCTGGAATCATCTTCAAGTTGCTAAAATACACTAATGACAGCAAAAAGTTTGAGTCTACAACATTTAGTTAAGGTGTGAGAGCCAAAATGAACTTTGTATTGCTGTAAACGCGTTTTCAGCACCTGATTGTACACTTCAGGTGAAACTGTCAAAATCTTCAAAATGAGCAAAAGCACAATGAAATTAATGCTGGAATCATCTTCAAGTTGCTAAAATACACTAATGACAGCAAAAAGTTTGAGTCTACAACATTTAGTTAAGGTGAGAGAGCCAAAATGAACTTTGTATTGCTTTAAATGCATTTTCAGCCCGATAGTACACTTCAGGTGAAACTGTCAAAATCTTCAAAATGAGCAAAAGCACAATGAAATTAATGCTGGAATCATCTTCAAGTTGCTAAAATACATTAATGACAGCAAAAAGTTTGAGTCTACAACATTTAGTTAAGGTGTGAGAGCCAAAATGAACTTTGTATTGCTGTAAACGCATTTTCAGCACCTGATTGTACACTTCAGGTGAAACTGTCAAAATCTTCAAAATGAGCAAAAGCACAATGAAATTAATGCTGGAATCATCTTCAAGTTGCTAAAATACACTAATGACAGCAAAAAGTTTGAGTCTACAACATTTAGTTAAGGTGTGAGAGCCAAAATTAACTTTGTATTGCTTTAAATGCATTTTCATCCCGATTGGACACTTCAGGTGAAACTGTCAAAATCTTCAAAATGAGCAAAAGCAAAATGAAATTAATGCTGGAATCATCTTCAAGTTGCTAAAATACACTAATGACAGTAAAAAGTTTGACTCTACAACATTTAGTTAAGGTGTGAGAGCCAAAATGAACTTTGTATTGCTTTAAATGCATTTTCAGCCCGAATGTACACTTCAGGTGAAACTGTCAAAATCTTCAAAATGAGCAAAAGCACAATGAAATTAATGCTGGAAACATCTTCAAGTTTCTAAAATACTCTAATGACAGCAAAAAGTTTGAGTCTACAACATTTAGTTAAGGTGTGAGAGCCAAAATGAACTTTGTATTGCTTTAAATGCATTTTCAGCCCGATAGTACACTTCAGGTGAAACTGTCAAAATCTTCAAAATGAGCAAAAGCACAATGCAATTAATGTTGGAATCATCTTCAAGTTGCTAAAATACACTAATGACAGCAAAAAGTTTGAGTGTACAACATTTAGTTAAGGTGTGAGAGTCAAAATGAACTCTGTATTTGCTTAAATGCGTTTTCAGCCCGAAAGTACACTTCAGATGAAACTGTCAAAATCTTCAAAATGAGCAAAAGCACAATGCAATTAATGTTGGAATCATCTTCAAGTTGCTAAAATACACTAATGACAGCAAAAAGTTTGAGTCTACAACATTTAGTTAAGGTGTGAGAGCCTAAATGAACTTTTTATTGCTTTAAACGCGTTTTCAGCCCTTGATTGTACAATTCAGGTGAAACTGTCAAAATCTTCAAAATGAGCAAAAGCACAATGAAATTAATGCTGGAATCATCTTCAAGTTGCTAAAATACACTAATGACAGCAACAAGTTTGAGTCTACAACATTTAGTTAAGGTGTGAGAGCCAAAATGAACTTTGTATTGCTGTAAACGCGTTTTCAGCACCTGATTGTACACTTCAGGTGAAACTGTCAAAATCTTCAAAATGAGCAAAAGCACAATGAAATTAATGCTGGAAACATCTTCAAGTTTCTAAAATACTCTAATGACAGCAAAAAGTTTGAGTCTACAACATTTAGTTAAGGTGTGAGAGCCAAAATGAACTTTGTATTGCTTTAAACGCGTTTTCAGCACCTGATTGTACACTTCAGGTGAAACTGTCAAAATCTTCAAAATGAGCAAAAGCACAATGAAATTAATGCTGGAATCATCTTCAAGTTGCTAAAATACACTAATGACAGTAAAAAGTTTGAGTGTACAACATTTAATTAAGGTGTGAGAGCCAAAATGAACTCTGTATTGTTTTAAATGCACTTTCAGCCCGAAAGTACACTTCAGATGAAACTGTCAAAATCTTCAAAATGAGCAAAAGCACAATGAAATTAATGCTGGAATCATCTTCAAGTTGCTAAAATACACTAATCACAGCAAAAAGTTTGAGTCTACAACATTTAGTTAAGGTGTGAGAGCCAAAATGAACTTTGTATTGCTGTAAACGCGTTTTCAGCACCTGATTGTACACTTCAGGTGAAACTGTCAAAATCTTCAAAATGAGCAAAAGCACAATGAAATTAATGTTGGAATCATCTTCAAGTTGCTAAAATACACTAATGACAGCAAAAAGTTTGAGTCTACAACATTTAGTTAAGGTTTGAGCGCCTAAATTAACTTTTTATTGCTTTAAACGCGTTTTCAGCCCTTGATTGTAAACTTCAGGTGAAAGTGTCAAAATCTTCAAAATGAACAAAAGCACAATGAAATTAATGCTGGAATCATCTTCAAGTTGCTAAAATACACTAATGACAGCAAAAAGTTTGAGTCTACAACATTTAGTTAAGGTGTGAGAGCCAAAATGAACTTTGTATTGCTGTAAACGCGTTTTCAGCACCTGATTGTACAATTCAGGTGAAACTGTCAAAATCTTCAAAATGAGCAAAAGCACAATGAAATTAATGCTGGAATCATCTTCAAGTTGCTAAAATACACTAATGACAGCAAAAAGTTTGAGTCTACAACATTTAGTTAAGGTGTGAGAGCCTAAATGAACTTTGTATTGCTTTAAACGCGTTTTCAGCCCCTGATTGTACACTTCAGGTGAAATTGTCAAAATCTTCAAAATGAGCATAAGCACAATGAAATTAATGCTGGAATCATCTTCAAGTTGCTAAAATACACTAATAATAGCAACAAGTTTGAGTCTACAACATTTAGTTAAGGTGTGAGAGCCTAAATGAACTTTGTATTGCTTTAAATGCATTTTCAGCCCGATTGTACACTTCAGGTAAAACTGTCAAAATCTTCAAAATGAGCAAAAGCACAATGAAATTAATGCTGGAATCATCTTCAAGTTGCTAAAATACACTAATGACAGCAACAAGTTTGAGTCTACAACATTTAGTTAAGGTGTGAGAGCCAAAATGAACTTTGTATTGCTGTAAACGCGTTTTCAGCACCTGAATGTACACTTCAGGTGAAACTGTCAAAATCTTCAAAATGAGCAAAAGCACAATGAAATTAATGTTGGAATCATCTTCAAGTTGCTAAAATACACTAATGACAGCAAAAAGTTTGAGTTTACAACATTTAGTTAAGGTTTGAGCGCCTAAATTAACTTTTTATTGCTTTAAACGCATTTTCAGCCCTTGATTGTACACTTCAGGTGAAAGTGTCAAAATCTTCAAAATGAGCAAAAGCACAATGAAATTAATGCTGGAATCATCTTCAAGTTGCTAAAATACACTAATGACAGCAAAAAGTTTGAGTCTACAACATTTAGTTAAGGTGTGAGAGCCTAAATTAACTTTGTATTGCTTTAAACGCGTTGTCAGCCCCTGATTGTACACTTCAGGTGAAACTGTCAAAATCTTCAAAATGAGCAAAAGCACAATGAAATTAATGCTGGAATCATCTTCAAGTTGCTAAAATACACTAATGACAGCAAAAAGTTTGAGTCTACAATATTTAGTTAAGGTGTGAGATCCAAAATTAACTTTGTATTGCTTTAAATGCATTTTCAGCCCGATTGGACACTTCAGGTGAAACTGTCAAAATCTTCAAAATGAGCAAAAGCACAATGAAATTAATGCTGGAATCATCTTCAAGTTGCTAAAATACACTAATGACAGTAAAAAGTTTGAGTCTACAACATTTAGTTAAGGTGTGAGAGCCAAAATGAACTTTGTATTGCTTTAAATGCATTTTCAGCCCGAATGTACACTTCAGGTGAAACTGTCAAATTCTTCAAAATGAGCAAAAGCACAATGAAATTAATGCTGGAAACATCTTCAAGTTTCTAAAATACTCTAATGACAGCAAAAAGTTTGAGTCTACAACATTTAGTTAAGGTGTGAGAGCCTAAATGAACTTTGTATTGCTGTAAACGCGTTTTCAGCACCTGATTGTACAATTCAGGTGAAACTGTCAAAATCTTCAAAATGAGCAAAAGCACAATGAAATTAATGCTGGAATCATCTTCAAGTTGCTAAAATACACCAATGACAGCAAAAAGTTTGAGTCTACAACATTTAGTTAAGGTGTGAGAGCCTAAATGAACTTTGTATTGCTTTAAACGCGTTTTCAGCCCCTGATTGTACACTTCAGGTGAAACTGTCAAAATCTTCAAAATGAGCAAAAGCACAATGAAATTAATGCTGGAATCATCTTCAAGTTGCTAAAATACACTAATGACAGCAACAAGTTTGAGTCTACAACATTTAGTTAAGGTGTGAGAGCCTAAATGAACTTTGTATTGCTTTAAATGCATTTTCAGCCCGATTGTACACTTCAGGTAAAACTGTCAAAATCTTCAAAATGAGCAAAAGCACAATGAAATTAATGCTGGAATCATCTTCAAGTTGCTAAAATACACTAATGACAGCGAAACGTTTGAGTCTACAACATTTAGTTAAGGTGTGAGAGCAAAAATGAACTTTGTATTGCTTTAAACGCGTTTTCAGCCCCTGATTGTACACTTCAGGTGAAACTGTCAAAATCGTCAAAATGAGCAAAAGCACAATGAAATTAATGCTGGAATCATCTTCAAGTTGCTAAAATACACTAATGACAGCAAAAAGTTTGAGTCTACAACATTTAGTTAAGGTGTGAGAGCCTAAATTAACTTTGTATTGCTTTAAACGCGGTGTCAGCCCCTGATTGTACACTTCAGGTGAAACTGTCAAAATCTTCAAAATGAGCAAAAGCACAATGAAATTAATGCTGGAATCATCTTCAAGTTGCTAAAATACACTAATGACATCAAAAAGTTTGAGTCTACAACATTTAGTTAAGGTGTGAGAGCCAAAATGAACTTTGTATTGCTTTAAATGCATTTTCAGCCCGATTGTACACTTCAGGTGAAACTGTCAAAATCTTCAAAATGAGCAAAATCACAATGAAATTAAAGCTGGAATCATCTTCAAGTTGCTAAAATACACTAATGACAGCAAAAAGTTTGAGTCTACAACATTTAGTTAAGGTGTGAGAGCCAAAATGAACTTTGTATTGCTTTAAATGCATTTTCAGCCCGATTGTACACTTCAGGTGAAACTGTAAAAATATTCAAAATGAGCAAAAGCACAATGAAATTAATGCTGGAATCATCTTCAAGTTGCTAAAATACACTAATGACAGCAAAAAGTTTGAGTCTACAACATTTAGTTAAGGTGTGAGAGCCAAAATGAACTTTGTATTGCTTTAAATGCATTTTCAGCCCGATAGTACACTTCAGGTGAAACTGTCAAAATCTTCAAAATGAGCAAAAGCACAATGAAATTAATGCTGGAATCATCTTCAAGTTGCTAAAATACACTAATGACAGCAAAAAGTTTGAGTCTACAACATTTAGTTAAGGTGTGAGAGCCAAAATGAACTTTGTATTGCTGTAAACGCGTTTTCAGCACCTGATTGTACACTTCAGGTGAAACTGTCAAAATCTTCAAAATGAGCAAAAGCACAATGAAATTAATGCTGGAATCATCTTCAAGTTGCTAAAATACACTAATGACAGCAAAAAGTTTGAGTCTACAATATTTAGTTAAGGTGTGAGAGCCAAAATTAACTTTGTATTGCTTTAAATGCATTTTCAGCCCGATAGTACACTTCAGGTGAAACTGTCAAAATCTTCAAAATGAGCAAAAGCACAATGCAATTAATGTTGGAATCATCTTCAAGTTGCTAAAATACACTAATGACAGCAAAACGTTTGAGTCTACAACATTTAGTTAAGGTGTGAGAGCCAAAATTAACTTTGTATTGCTTTAAATGCATTTTCAGCCCGATAGTACACTTCAGGTGAAACTGTCAAAATCTTCAAAATGAGCAAAAGCACAATGAAATTAATGCTGGAATCATCTTCAAGTTGCTAAAATACACTAATGACAGCAAAAAGTTTGAGTCTACAACATTTAGTTAAGGTGTGAGAGCCAAAATGAACTTTGTATTGCTTTAAACGCGTTTTCAGCACCTGATTGTACACTTCAGGTGAAACTGTCAAAATCTTCAAAATGAGCAAAAGCACAATGAAATTAATGCTGGAATCATCTTCAAGTTGCTAAAATACACTAATGACAGTAAAAAGTTTGAGTGTACAACATTTAATTAAGGTGTGAGAGCCAAAATGAACTCTGTATTGTTTTAAATGCACTTTCAGCCCGAAAGTACACTTCAGATGAAACTGTCAAAATCTTCAAAATGAGCAAAAGCACAATGAAATTAATGCTGGAATCATCTTCAAGTTGCTAAAATACACTAATCACAGCAAAAAGTTTGAGTCTACAACATTTAGTTAAGGTGTGAGAGCCAAAATGAACTTTGTATTGCTGTAAACGCGTTTTCAGCACCTGATTGTACACTTCAGGTGAAACTGTCAAAATCTTCAAAATGAGCAAAAGCACAATGAAATTAATGCTGGAATCATCTTCAAGTTGCTAAAATACACTAATGACAGCAAAAAGTTTGAGTCTACAACATTTAGTTAAGGTGTGAGAGCCAAAATGAACTTTGTATTGCTGTAAACGCGTTTTCAGCACCTGAATGTACACTTCAGGTGAAACTGTCAAAATCTTCAAAATGAGCAAAAGCACAATGAAATTAATGTTGGAATCATCTTCAAGTTGCTAAAATACACTAATGACAGCAAAAAGTTTGAGTTTACAACATTTAGTTAAGGTTTGAGCGCCTAAATTAACTTTTTATTGCTTTAAACGCATTTTCAGCCCTTGATTGTACACTTCAGGTGAAAGTGTCAAAATCTTCAAAATGAGCAAAAGCACAATGAAATTAATGCTGGAATCATCTTCAAGTTGCTAAAATACACTAATGACAGCAAAAAGTTTGAGTCTACAACATTTAGTTAAGGTGTGAGAGCCTAAATTAACTTTGTATTGCTTTAAACGCGTTGTCAGCCCCTGATTGTACACTTCAGGTGAAACTGTCAAAATCTTCAAAATGAGCAAAAGCACAATGAAATTAATGCTGGAATCATCTTCAAGTTGCTAAAATACACTAATGACAGCAAAAAGTTTGAGTCTACAATATTTAGTTAAGGTGTGAGAGCCAAAATTAACTTTGTATTGCTTTAAATGCATTTTCAGCCCGATTGGACACTTCAGGTGAAACTGTCAAAATCTTCAAAATGAGCAAAAGCACAATGAAATTAATGCTGGAATCATCTTCAAGTTGCTAAAATACACTAATGACAGTAAAAAGTTTGAGTCTACAACATTTAGTTAAGGTGTGAGAGCCAAAATGAACTTTGTATTGCTTTAAATGCATTTTCAGCCCGAATGTACACTTCAGGTGAAACTGTCAAATTCTTCAAAATGAGCAAAAGCACAATGAAATTAATGCTGGAAACATCTTCAAGTTTCTAAAATACTCTAATGACAGCAAAAAGTTTGAGTCTACTACATTTAGTTAAGGTGTGAGAGCCAAAATGAACTTTGTATTGCTGTAAACGCGTTTTCAGCACCTGATTGTACAATTCAGGTGAAACTGTCAAAATCTTCAAAATGAGCAAAAGCACAATGAAATTAATGCTGGAATCATCTTCAAGTTGCTAAAATACACTAATGACAGCAAAAAGTTTGAGTCTACAACATTTAGTTAAGGTGTGAGAGCCTAAATGAACTTTGTATTGCTTTAAACGCGTTTTCAGCCCCTGATTGTACACTTCAGGTGAAACTGTCAAAATCTTCAAAATGAGCAAAAGCACAATGAAATTAATGCTGGAATCATCTTCAAGTTGCTAAAATACACTAATGACAGCAACAAGTTTGAGTCTACAACATTTAGTTAAGGTGTGAGAGCCTAAATGAACTTTGTATTGCTTTAAATGCATTTTCAGCCCGATTGTACACTTCAGGTAAAACTGTCAAAATCTTCAAAATGAGCAAAAGCACAATGAAATTAATGCTGGAATCATCTTCAAGTTGCTAAAATACACTAATGACAGCAAAACGTTTGAGTCTACAACATTTAGTTAAGGTGTGAGAGCAAAAATGAACTTTGTATTGCTTTAAACGCGTTTTCAGCCCCTGATTGTACACTTCAGGTGAAACTGTCAAAATCGTCAAAATGAGCAAAAGCACAATGAAATTAATGCTGGAATCATCTTCAAGTTGCTAAAATACACTAATGACAGCAAAAAGTTTGAGTCTACAACATTTAGTTAAGGTGTGAGAGCCTAAATTAACTTTGTATTGCTTTAAACGCGTTGTCAGCCCCTGATTGTACACTTCAGGTGAAACTGTCAAAATCTTCAAAATGAGCAAAAGCACAATGAAATTAATGCTGGAATCATCTTCAAGTTGCTAAAATACACTAATGACATCAAAAAGTTTGAGTCTACAACATTTAGTTAAGGTGTGAGAGCCAAAATGAACTTTGTATTGCTTTAAATGCATTTTCAGCCCGATTGTACACTTCAGGTGAAACTGTCAAAATCTTCAAAATGAGCAAAATCACAATGAAATTAAAGCTGGAATCATCTTCAAGTTGCTAAAATACACTAATGACTTCAAAACGTTTGAGTCTACAACATTTAGTTAAGGTGTGAGAGCCAAAATGAACTTTGTATTGCTTTAAATGCATTTTCAGCCCGATTGTACACTTCAGGTGAAACTGTCAAAATCTTCAAAATGTGCAAAAGCACAATGAAATTAATGCTGGAATCATCTTCAAGTTGCTAAAATACACTAATGACAGCAAAAAGTTTGAGTCTACAACATTTAGTTAAGGTGTGAGAGCCAAAATGAACTTTTTATTGCTGTAAACACGTTTTCAGCCCCTGATTGTACACTTCAGGTGAAACTGTGAAAATCTTCAAAATGAGCAAAAGCACAATGAAATTTATGCTGGAATCATCTTCAAGTTGCTAAAATACACTAATGACATCAAAAAGTTTGAGTCTACAACATTTAGTTAAGGTGTGAGAGACAAAAATAACTTTTTATTGCTGTAAACGCGTTTTCAGCACCTGATTGTACACTTCAGGTGAAACTGTCAAAATCTTCAAAATGAGCAAAAGCACAATGAAATTTATGCTGGAATCATCTTGAAGTTGCTAAAATACACTAATGACTTCAAAACGTTTGAGTCTACAACATTTAGTTAAGGTGTGAGAGCCAAAATGAACTTTGTATTGCTTTAAATGCATTTTCAGCCCGATTGTACACTTCAGGTGAAACTGTCAAAATCTTCAAAATGTGCAAAAGCACAATGAAATTAATGCTGGAATCATCTTCAAGTTGCTAAAATACACTAATGACAGCAAAAAGTTTGAGTCTACAACATTTAGTTAAGGTGTGAGAGCCAAAATGAACTTTTTATTGCTGTAAACACGTTTTCAGCCCCTGATTGTACACTTCAGGTGAAACTGTGAAAATCTTCAAAATGAGCAAAAGCACAATGAAATTTATGCTGGAATCATCTTCAAGTTGCTAAAATACACTAATGACAGCAAAAAGTTTGAGTCTACAACATTTAGTTAAGGTGTGAGAGCCTAAATGAACTTTGTATTGCTTTAAACACGTTTTCAGCCCCTGATTGTACACTTCAGGTGAAACTGTCAAAATCTTCAAAATGAGCAAAAGCACAATGAAATTAATGCTGGAATCATCTTCAAGTTGCTAAAATACACTAACGACAGCAAAAAGTTTGAGTCTACAACATTTACTTAAGGTGTGAGAGCCTAAATGAACTTTGTATTGCTTTAAACGCGTTTTCAGCCCCTGATTGTACACTTCAGGTGAAACTGTCAAAATCTTCAAAATGAGCAAAAGCACAATGAAATTAATGCTGGAATCATCTTCAAGTTGCTAAAATACACTAATGACAGTAAAAAGTTTGAGTCTACAACATTTAGTTAAGGTGTGAGAGCCAAAATGAACTTTGTATTGCTTTAAATGCATTTTCAGCCCGATAGTACACTTCAGGTGAAACTGTCAAAATCTTCAAAATGAGCAAAAGCACAATGAAATTAATGCTGGAATCATCTTCAAGTTGCTAAAATACACTAATGACAGCAAAAAGTTTGAGTCTACAACATTTAGTTAAGGTGTGAGAGCCAAAATGAACTTTGTATTGCTGTAAACGCGTTTTCAGCACCTGATTGTACACTTCAGGTGAAACTGTCAAAATCTTCAAAATGAGCAAAAGCACAATGAAATTAATGCTGGAATCATCTTCAAGTTGCTAAAATACACTAATGACATCAAAAAGTTTGAGTCTACAACATTTAGTTAAGGTGTGAGAGCCAAAATGAACTTTGTATTGCTTTAAATGCATTTTCAGCCCGATTGTACACTTCAGGTGAAACTGTCAAAATCTTCAAAATGAGCAAAATCACAATGAAATTAAAGCTGGAATCATCTTCAAGTTGCTAAAATACACTAATGACTTCAAAACGTTTGAGTCTACAACATTTAGTTAAGGTGTGAGAGCCAAAATGAACTTTGTATTGCTTTAAATGCATTTTCAGCCCGATTGTACACTTCAGGTGAAACTGTCAAAATCTTCAAAATGTGCAAAAGCACAATGAAATTAATGCTGGAATCATCTTCAAGTTGCTAAAATACACTAATGACAGCAAAAAGTTTGAGTCTACAACATTTAGTTAAGGTGTGAGAGCCAAAATGAACTTTTTATTGCTGTAAACACGTTTTCAGCCCCTGATTGTACACTTCAGGTGAAACTGTGAAAATCTTCAAAATGAGCAAAAGCACAATGAAATTTATGCTGGAATCATCTTCAAGTTGCTAAAATACACTAATGACATCAAAAAGTTTGAGTCTACAACATTTAGTTAAGGTGTGAGAGACAAAAATAACTTTTTATTGCTGTAAACGCGTTTTCAGCACCTGATTGTACACTTCAGGTGAAACTGTCAAAATCTTCAAAATGAGCAAAAGCACAATGAAATTTATGCTGGAATCATCTTGAAGTTGCTAAAATACACTAATGACTTCAAAACGTTTGAGTCTACAACATTTAGTTAAGGTGTGAGAGCCAAAATGAACTTTGTATTGCTTTAAATGCATTTTCAGCCCGATTGTACACTTCAGGTGAAACTGTCAAAATCTTCAAAATGTGCAAAAGCACAATGAAATTAATGCTGGAATCATCTTCAAGTTGCTAAAATACACTAATGACAGCAAAAAGTTTGAGTCTACAACATTTAGTTAAGGTGTGAGAGCCAAAATGAACTTTTTATTGCTGTAAACACGTTTTCAGCCCCTGATTGTACACTTCAGGTGAAACTGTGAAAATCTTCAAAATGAGCAAAAGCACAATGAAATTTATGCTGGAATCATCTTCAAGTTGCTAAAATACACTAATGACAGCAAAAAGTTTGAGTCTACAACATTTAGTTAAGGTGTGAGAGCCTAAATGAACTTTGTATTGCTTTAAACACGTTTTCAGCCCCTGATTGTACACTTCAGGTGAAACTGTCAAAATCTTCAAAATGAGCAAAAGCACAATGAAATTAATGCTGGAATCATCTTCAAGTTGCTAAAATACACTAACGACAGCAAAAAGTTTGAGTCTACAACATTTACTTAAGGTGTGAGAGCCTAAATGAACTTTGTATTGCTTTAAACGCGTTTTCAGCCCCTGATTGTACACTTCAGGTGAAACTGTCAAAATCTTCAAAATGAGCAAAAGCACAATGAAATTAATGCTGGAATCATCTTCAAGTTGCTAAAATACACTAATGACAGCAAAAAGTTTGAGTCTACAACATTTAGTTAAGGTGTGAGAGCCAAAATGAACTTTGTATTGCTTTAAATGCATTTTCAGCCCGATAGTACACTTCAGGTGAAACTGTCAAAATCTTCAAAATGAGCAAAAGCACAATGAAATTAATGCTGGAATCATCTTCAAGTTGCTAAAATACACTAATGACAGCAAAAAGTTTGAGTCTACAACATTTAGTTAAGGTGTGAGAGCCAAAATGAACTTTGTATTGCTGTAAACGCGTTTTCAGCACCTGATTGTACACTTCAGGTGAAACTGTCAAAATCTTCAAAATGAGCAAAAGCACAATGAAATTAATGCTGGAATCATCTTCAAGTTGCTAAAATACACTAATGACAGCAAAAAGTTTGAGTCTACAATATTTAGTTAAGGTGTGAGAGCCAAAATTAACTTTGTATTGCTTTAAATGCATTTTCAGCCCGATAGTACACTTCAGGTGAAACTGTCAAAATCTTCAAAATGAGCAAAAGCACAATGCAATTAATGTTGGAATCATCTTCAAGTTGCTAAAATACACTAATGACAGCAAAACGTTTGAGTCTACAACATTTAGTTAAGGTGTGAGAGCCAAAATTAACTTTGTATTGCTTTAAATGCATTTTCAGCCCGATAGTACACTTCAGGTGAAACTGTCAAAATCTTCAAAATGAGCAAAAGCACAATGAAATTAATGCTGGAATCATCTTCAAGTTGCTAAAATACACTAATGACAGCAAAAAGTTTGAGTCTACAACATTTAGTTAAGGTGTGAGAGCCAAAATGAACTTTGTATTGCTTTAAACGCGTTTTCAGCACCTGATTGTACACTTCAGGTGAAACTGTCAAAATCTTCAAAATGAGCAAAAGCACAATGAAATTAATGCTGGAATCATCTTCAAGTTGCTAAAATACACTAATGACAGTAAAAAGTTTGAGTGTACAACATTTAATTAAGGTGTGAGAGCCAAAATGAACTCTGTATTGTTTTAAATGCACTTTCAGCCCGAAAGTACACTTCAGATGAAACTGTCAAAATCTTCAAAATGAGCAAAAGCACAATGAAATTAATGCTGGAATCATCTTCAAGTTGCTAAAATACACTAATCACAGCAAAAAGTTTGAGTCTACAACATTTAGTTAAGGTGTGAGAGCCAAAATGAACTTTGTATTGCTGTAAACGCGTTTTCAGCACCTGATTGTACACTTCAGGTGAAACTGTCAAAATCTTCAAAATGAGCAAAAGCACAATGAAATTAATGCTGGAATCATCTTCAAGTTGCTAAAATACACTAATGACAGCAAAAAGTTTGAGTCTACAACATTTAGTTAAGGTGTGAGAGCCAAAATGAACTTTGTATTGCTGTAAACGCGTTTTCAGCACCTGAATGTACACTTCAGGTGAAACTGTCAAAATCTTCAAAATGAGCAAAAGCACAATGAAATTAATGTTGGAATCATCTTCAAGTTGCTAAAATACACTAATGACAGCAAAAAGTTTGAGTTTACAACATTTAGTTAAGGTTTGAGCGCCTAAATTAACTTTTTATTGCTTTAAACGCATTTTCAGCCCTTGATTGTACACTTCAGGTGAAAGTGTCAAAATCTTCAAAATGAGCAAAAGCACAATGAAATTAATGCTGGAATCATCTTCAAGTTGCTAAAATACACTAATGACAGCAAAAAGTTTGAGTCTACAACATTTAGTTAAGGTGTGAGAGCCTAAATTAACTTTGTATTGCTTTAAACGCGTTGTCAGCCCCTGATTGTACACTTCAGGTGAAACTGTCAAAATCTTCAAAATGAGCAAAAGCACAATGAAATTAATGCTGGAATCATCTTCAAGTTGCTAAAATACACTAATGACAGCAAAAAGTTTGAGTCTACAATATTTAGTTAAGGTGTGAGAGCCAAAATTAACTTTGTATTGCTTTAAATGCATTTTCAGCCCGATTGGACACTTCAGGTGAAACTGTCAAAATCTTCAAAATGAGCAAAAGCACAATGAAATTAATGCTGGAATCATCTTCAAGTTGCTAAAATACACTAATGACAGTAAAAAGTTTGAGTCTACAACATTTAGTTAAGGTGTGAGAGCCAAAATGAACTTTGTATTGCTTTAAATGCATTTTCAGCCCGAATGTACACTTCAGGTGAAACTGTCAAATTCTTCAAAATGAGCAAAAGCACAATGAAATTAATGCTGGAAACATCTTCAAGTTTCTAAAATACTCTAATGACAGCAAAAAGTTTGAGTCTACTACATTTAGTTAAGGTGTGAGAGCCAAAATGAACTTTGTATTGCTGTAAACGCGTTTTCAGCACCTGATTGTACAATTCAGGTGAAACTGTCAAAATCTTCAAAATGAGCAAAAGCACAATGAAATTAATGCTGGAATCATCTTCAAGTTGCTAAAATACACTAATGACAGCAAAAAGTTTGAGTCTACAACATTTAGTTAAGGTGTGAGAGCCTAAATGAACTTTGTATTGCTTTAAACGCGTTTTCAGCCCCTGATTGTACACTTCAGGTGAAACTGTCAAAATCTTCAAAATGAGCAAAAGCACAATGAAATTAATGCTGGAATCATCTTCAAGTTGCTAAAATACACTAATGACAGCAACAAGTTTGAGTCTACAACATTTAGTTAAGGTGTGAGAGCCTAAATGAACTTTGTATTGCTTTAAATGCATTTTCAGCCCGATTGTACACTTCAGGTAAAACTGTCAAAATCTTCAAAATGAGCAAAAGCACAATGAAATTAATGCTGGAATCATCTTCAAGTTGCTAAAATACACTAATGACAGCAAAACGTTTGAGTCTACAACATTTAGTTAAGGTGTGAGAGCAAAAATGAACTTTGTATTGCTTTAAACGCGTTTTCAGCCCCTGATTGTACACTTCAGGTGAAACTGTCAAAATCGTCAAAATGAGCAAAAGCACAATGAAATTAATGCTGGAATCATCTTCAAGTTGCTAAAATACACTAATGACAGCAAAAAGTTTGAGTCTACAACATTTAGTTAAGGTGTGAGAGCCTAAATTAACTTTGTATTGCTTTAAACGCGTTGTCAGCCCCTGATTGTACACTTCAGGTGAAACTGTCAAAATCTTCAAAATGAGCAAAAGCACAATGAAATTAATGCTGGAATCATCTTCAAGTTGCTAAAATACACTAATGACATCAAAAAGTTTGAGTCTACAACATTTAGTTAAGGTGTGAGAGCCAAAATGAACTTTGTATTGCTTTAAATGCATTTTCAGCCCGATTGTACACTTCAGGTGAAACTGTCAAAATCTTCAAAATGAGCAAAATCACAATGAAATTAAAGCTGGAATCATCTTCAAGTTGCTAAAATACACTAATGACTTCAAAACGTTTGAGTCTACAACATTTAGTTAAGGTGTGAGAGCCAAAATGAACTTTGTATTGCTTTAAATGCATTTTCAGCCCGATTGTACACTTCAGGTGAAACTGTCAAAATCTTCAAAATGTGCAAAAGCACAATGAAATTAATGCTGGAATCATCTTCAAGTTGCTAAAATACACTAATGACAGCAAAAAGTTTGAGTCTACAACATTTAGTTAAGGTGTGAGAGCCAAAATGAACTTTTTATTGCTGTAAACACGTTTTCAGCCCCTGATTGTACACTTCAGGTGAAACTGTGAAAATCTTCAAAATGAGCAAAAGCACAATGAAATTTATGCTGGAATCATCTTCAAGTTGCTAAAATACACTAATGACATCAAAAAGTTTGAGTCTACAACATTTAGTTAAGGTGTGAGAGACAAAAATAACTTTTTATTGCTGTAAACGCGTTTTCAGCACCTGATTGTACACTTCAGGTGAAACTGTCAAAATCTTCAAAATGAGCAAAAGCACAATGAAATTTATGCTGGAATCATCTTGAAGTTGCTAAAATACACTAATGACTTCAAAACGTTTGAGTCTACAACATTTAGTTAAGGTGTGAGAGCCAAAATGAACTTTGTATTGCTTTAAATGCATTTTCAGCCCGATTGTACACTTCAGGTGAAACTGTCAAAATCTTCAAAATGTGCAAAAGCACAATGAAATTAATGCTGGAATCATCTTCAAGTTGCTAAAATACACTAATGACAGCAAAAAGTTTGAGTCTACAACATTTAGTTAAGGTGTGAGAGCCAAAATGAACTTTTTATTGCTGTAAACACGTTTTCAGCCCCTGATTGTACACTTCAGGTGAAACTGTGAAAATCTTCAAAATGAGCAAAAGCACAATGAAATTTATGCTGGAATCATCTTCAAGTTGCTAAAATACACTAATGACAGCAAAAAGTTTGAGTCTACAACATTTAGTTAAGGTGTGAGAGCCTAAATGAACTTTGTATTGCTTTAAACACGTTTTCAGCCCCTGATTGTACACTTCAGGTGAAACTGTCAAAATCTTCAAAATGAGCAAAAGCACAATGAAATTAATGCTGGAATCATCTTCAAGTTGCTAAAATACACTAACGACAGCAAAAAGTTTGAGTCTACAACATTTACTTAAGGTGTGAGAGCCTAAATGAACTTTGTATTGCTTTAAACGCGTTTTCAGCCCCTGATTGTACACTTCAGGTGAAACTGTCAAAATCTTCAAAATGAGCAAAAGCACAATGAAATTAATGCTGGAATCATCTTCAAGTTGCTAAAATACACTAATGACAGTAAAAAGTTTGAGTCTACAACATTTAGTTAAGGTGTGAGAGCCAAAATGAACTTTGTATTGCTTTAAATGCATTTTCAGCCCGATAGTACACTTCAGGTGAAACTGTCAAAATCTTCAAAATGAGCAAAAGCACAATGAAATTAATGCTGGAATCATCTTCAAGTTGCTAAAATACACTAATGACAGCAAAAAGTTTGAGTCTACAACATTTAGTTAAGGTGTGAGAGCCAAAATGAACTTTGTATTGCTGTAAACGCGTTTTCAGCACCTGATTGTACACTTCAGGTGAAACTGTCAAAATCTTCAAAATGAGCAAAAGCACAATGAAATTAATGCTGGAATCATCTTCAAGTTGCTAAAATACACTAATGACATCAAAAAGTTTGAGTCTACAACATTTAGTTAAGGTGTGAGAGCCAAAATGAACTTTGTATTGCTTTAAATGCATTTTCAGCCCGATTGTACACTTCAGGTGAAACTGTCAAAATCTTCAAAATGAGCAAAATCACAATGAAATTAAAGCTGGAATCATCTTCAAGTTGCTAAAATACACTAATGACTTCAAAACGTTTGAGTCTACAACATTTAGTTAAGGTGTGAGAGCCAAAATGAACTTTGTATTGCTTTAAATGCATTTTCAGCCCGATTGTACACTTCAGGTGAAACTGTCAAAATCTTCAAAATGTGCAAAAGCACAATGAAATTAATGCTGGAATCATCTTCAAGTTGCTAAAATACACTAATGACAGCAAAAAGTTTGAGTCTACAACATTTAGTTAAGGTGTGAGAGCCAAAATGAACTTTTTATTGCTGTAAACACGTTTTCAGCCCCTGATTGTACACTTCAGGTGAAACTGTGAAAATCTTCAAAATGAGCAAAAGCACAATGAAATTTATGCTGGAATCATCTTCAAGTTGCTAAAATACACTAATGACATCAAAAAGTTTGAGTCTACAACATTTAGTTAAGGTGTGAGAGACAAAAATAACTTTTTATTGCTGTAAACGCGTTTTCAGCACCTGATTGTACACTTCAGGTGAAACTGTCAAAATCTTCAAAATGAGCAAAAGCACAATGAAATTTATGCTGGAATCATCTTGAAGTTGCTAAAATACACTAATGACTTCAAAACGTTTGAGTCTACAACATTTAGTTAAGGTGTGAGAGCCAAAATGAACTTTGTATTGCTTTAAATGCATTTTCAGCCCGATTGTACACTTCAGGTGAAACTGTCAAAATCTTCAAAATGTGCAAAAGCACAATGAAATTAATGCTGGAATCATCTTCAAGTTGCTAAAATACACTAATGACAGCAAAAAGTTTGAGTCTACAACATTTAGTTAAGGTGTGAGAGCCAAAATGAACTTTTTATTGCTGTAAACACGTTTTCAGCCCCTGATTGTACACTTCAGGTGAAACTGTGAAAATCTTCAAAATGAGCAAAAGCACAATGAAATTTATGCTGGAATCATCTTCAAGTTGCTAAAATACACTAATGACAGCAAAAAGTTTGAGTCTACAACATTTAGTTAAGGTGTGAGAGCCTAAATGAACTTTGTATTGCTTTAAACACGTTTTCAGCCCCTGATTGTACACTTCAGGTGAAACTGTCAAAATCTTCAAAATGAGCAAAAGCACAATGAAATTAATGCTGGAATCATCTTCAAGTTGCTAAAATACACTAACGACAGCAAAAAGTTTGAGTCTACAACATTTACTTAAGGTGTGAGAGCCTAAATGAACTTTGTATTGCTTTAAACGCGTTTTCAGCCCCTGATTGTACACTTCAGGTGAAACTGTCAAAATCTTCAAAATGAGCAAAAGCACAATGAAATTAATGCTGGAATCATCTTCAAGTTGCTAAAATACACTAATGACAGCAAAAAGTTTGAGTCTACAACATTTAGTTAAGGTGTGAGAGCCAAAATGAACTTTGTATTGCTTTAAATGCATTTTCAGCCCGATAGTACACTTCAGGTGAAACTGTCAAAATCTTCAAAATGAGCAAAAGCACAATGAAATTAATGCTGGAATCATCTTCAAGTTGCTAAAATACACTAATGACAGCAAAAAGTTTGAGTCTACAACATTTAGTTAAGGTGTGAGAGCCAAAATGAACTTTGTATTGCTGTAAACGCGTTTTCAGCACCTGATTGTACACTTCAGGTGAAACTGTCAAAATCTTCAAAATGAGCAAAAGCACAATGAAATTAATGCTGGAATCATCTTCAAGTTGCTAAAATACACTAATGACAGCAAAAAGTTTGAGTCTACAATATTTAGTTAAGGTGTGAGAGCCAAAATTAACTTTGTATTGCTTTAAATGCATTTTCAGCCCGATAGTACACTTCAGGTGAAACTGTCAAAATCTTCAAAATGAGCAAAAGCACAATGCAATTAATGTTGGAATCATCTTCAAGTTGCTAAAATACACTAATGACAGCAAAAAGTTTGAGTGTACAACATTTAGTTAAGGTGTGAGAGTCAAAATGAACTCTGTATTTGCTTAAATGCGTTTTCAGCCCGAAAGTACACTTCAGATGAAACTGTCAAAATCTTCAAAATGAGCAGAAGCACAATGAAATTAATGCTGGAATCATCTTCAAGTTGCTAAAATACACTAATGACAGCAAAACGTTTGAGTCTACAACATTTAGTTAAGGTGTGAGAGCCAAAATTAACTTTGTATTGCTTTAAATGCATTTTCAGCCCGATAGTACACTTCAGGTGAAACTGTCAAAATCTTCAAAATGAGCAAAAGCACAATGAAATTAATGCTGGAATCATCTTCAAGTTGCTAAAATACACTAATGACAGCAAAAAGTTTGAGTCTACAACATTTAGTTAAGGTGAGAGAGCCAAAATGAACTTTGTATTGCTTTAAATGCATTTTCAGCCCGATAGTACACTTCAGGTGAAACTGTCAAAATCTTCAAAATGAGCAAAAGCACAATGAAATTAATGCTGGAATCATTTTCAAGTTGCTAAAATACACTAATGACAGCAAAAAGTTTGAGTCTACAACATTTAGTTAAGGTGTGAAAGCCAAAATGAACTTTGTATTGCTGTAAACGCATTTTCAGCACCTGATTGTACACTTCAGGTGAAACTGTCAAAATCTTCAAAATGAGCAAAAGCACAATGAAATTAATGCTGGAATCATCTTCAAGTTGCTAAAATACACTAATGACATCCAAAAGTTTGAGTCTACAACATTTAGTTAAGGTGTGAGAGCCAAAATTAACTTTGTATTGCTTTAAATGCATTTTCATCCCGTTTGGACACTTCAGGTGAAACTGTCAAAATCTTCAAAATGAGCAAAAGCAAAATGAAATTAATGCTGGAATCATCTTCAAGTTGCTAAAATACACTAATGACAGTAAAAAGTTTGACTCTACAACATTTAGTTAAGGTGTGAGAGCCAAAATGAACTTTGTATTGCTTTAAATGCATTTTCAGCCCGAATGTACACTTCAGGTGAAACTGTCAAAATCTTCAAAATGAGCAAAAGCACAATGAAATTAATGCTGGAAACATCTTCAAGTTTCTAAAATACTCTAATGACAGCAAAAAGTTTGAGTCTACAACATTTAGTTAAGGTGTGAGAGCCAAAATGAACTTTGTATTGCTGTAAACGCGTTTTCAGCACCTGATTGTACACTTCAGGTGAAACTGTCAAAATCTTCAAAATGAGCAAAAGCACAATGAAATTAATGCTGGAATCATCTTCAAGTTGCTAAAATACATTAATGACAGCAAAAAGTTTGAGTCTACAACATTTAGTTAAGGTGTGAGAGCCTAAATGAACTTTGTATTGCTTTAAACGCGTTTTCAGCCCCTGATTGTACACTTCAGGTGAAACTGTCAAAATCTTCAAAATGAGCAAAAGCACAATGAAATTAATGCTGGAATCATCTTCAAGTTGCTAAAATACACTAATGACAGTAAAAAGTTTGAGTCTACAACATTTAGTTAAGGTGTGAGAGCCAAAATGAACTTTGTATTGCTTTAAATGCATTTTCAGCCCGATAGTACACTTCAGGTGAAACTGTCAAAATCTTCAAAATGAGCAAAAGCACAATGAAATTAATGCTGGAATCATCTTCAAGTTGCTAAAATACACTAATGACAGCAAAAAGTTTGAGTCTACAACATTTAGTTAAGGTGTGAGAGCCAAAATGAACTTTGTATTGCTGTAAACGCGTTTTCAGCACCTGATTGTACACTTCAGGTGAAACTGTCAAAATCTTCAAAATGAGCAAAAGCACAATGAAATTAATGCTGGAATCATCTTCAAGTTGCTAAAATACACTAATGACAGCAAAAAGTTTGAGTCTACAATATTTAGTTAAGGTGTGAGAGCCAAAATGAACTTTGTATTGCTTTAAATGCATTTTCAGCCCGATTGGACACTTCAGGTGAAACTGTCAAAATCTTCAAAATGAGCAAAAGCACAATGAAATTAATGCTGGAATCATCTTCAAGTTGCTAAAATACACTAATGACAGTAAAAAGTTTGAGTCTACAACATTTAGTTAAGGTGTGAGAGCCAAAATGAACTTTGTATTGCTTTAAATGCATTTTCAGCCCGAATGTACACTTCAGGTGAAACTGTCAAATTCTTCAAAATGAGCAAAAGCACAATGAAATTAATGCTGGAAACATCTTCAAGTTTCTAAAATACTCTAATGACAGCAAAAAGTTTGAGTCTACAACATTTAGTTAAGGTGTGAGAGCCAAAATGAACTTTGTATTGCTGTAAACGCGTTTTCAGCACCTGATTGTACACTTCAGGTGAAACTGTCAAAATCTTCAAAATGAGCAAAAGCACAATGAAATTAATGTTGGAATCATCTTCAAGTTGCTAAAATACACTAATGACAGCAAAAAGTTTGAGTCTACAACATTTAGTTAAGGTGTGAGAGCCTAAATGAACTTTTTATTGCTTTAAACGCGTTTTTAGCCCTTGATTGTACAATTCAGGTGAAACTGTCAAAATCTTCAAAATGAGCAAAAGCACAATGAAATTAATGCTGGAATCATCTTCAAGTTGCTAAAATACACTAATGACAGCAAAAAGTTTGAGTCTACAACATTTAGTTAAGGTGTGAGAGCCTAAATGAACTTTGTATTGCTGTAAACGCGTTTTCAGCACCTGAATGTACACTTCTGGTGAAACTGTCAAAATCTTCAAAATGAGCAAAAGCACAATGAAATTAATGCTGGAATCATCTTCAAGTTGCTAAAATACACTAATGACAGCAAAAAGTTTGAGTCTACAACATTTAGTTAAGGTGTGAGAGCCAAAATGAACTTTGTATTGCTTTAAATGCATTTTCAGCCCGATAGTACACTTCAGGTGAAACTGTCAAAATCTTCAAAATGAGCAAAAGCACAATTAAATTAATGCTGGAATCATCTTCAAGTTGCTAAAATGCACTAATGACAGCAAAAAGTTTGAGTCTACAACATTTAGTTAAGGTGTGAGAGCCTAAATGAACTTTGTATTGCTTTAAACGCGTTTTCAGCCCCTGATTGTACACTTCAGGTGAAACTGTCAAAATCTTCAAAATGAGCAAAAGCACAATGAAATTAATGCTGGAATCATCTTCAAGTTGCTAAAATACAGTAATGACAGCAAAAAGTTTGAGTCTACAACATTTAGTTAAGGTGTGAGAGCCTAAATTAACTTTGTATTGCTTTAAACGCGTTTTCAGCCCCTGATTGTACACTTCAGGTGAAACTGTCAAAATCTTCAAAATGTGCAAAAGCACAATGAAATTAATGCTGGAATCATCTTCAAGTTGCTAAAATACACTAATGACAGCAAAAAGTTTGAGTCTACAACATTTAGTTAAGGTGTGAGAGCCAAAATGAACTTTTTATTGCTGTAAACACGTTTTCAGCCCCTGATTGTACACTTCAGGTGAAACTGTGAAAATCTTCAAAATGAGCAAAAGCACAATGAAATTTATGCTGGAATCATCTTCAAGTTGCTAAAATACACTAATGACAGCAAAAAGTTTGAGTCTACAACATTTAGTTAAGGTGTGAGAGCCTAAATGAACTTTGTATTGCTTTAAACACGTTTTCAGCCCCTGATTGTACACTTCAGGTGAAACTGTCAAAATCTTCAAAATGAGCAAAAGCACAATGAAATTAATGCTGGAATCATCTTCAAGTTGCTAAAATACACTAACGACAGCAAAAAGTTTGAGTCTACAACATTTACTTAAGGTGTGAGAGCCTAAATGAACTTTGTATTGCTTTAAACGCGTTTTCAGCCCCTGATTGTACACTTCAGGTGAAACTGTCAAAATCTTCAAAATGAGCAAAAGCACAATGAAATTAATGCTGGAATCATCTTCAAGTTGCTAAAATACACTAATGACAGCAAAAAGTTTGAGTCTACAACATTTAGTTAAGGTGTGAGAGCCAAAATGAACTTTGTATTGCTTTAAATGCATTTTCAGCCCGATAGTACACTTCAGGTGAAACTGTCAAAATCTTCAAAATGAGCAAAAGCACAATGAAATTAATGCTGGAATCATCTTCAAGTTGCTAAAATACACTAATGACAGCAAAAAGTTTGAGTCTACAACATTTAGTTAAGGTGTGAGAGCCAAAATGAACTTTGTATTGCTGTAAACGCGTTTTCAGCACCTGATTGTACACTTCAGGTGAAACTGTCAAAATCTTCAAAATGAGCAAAAGCACAATGAAATTAATGCTGGAATCATCTTCAAGTTGCTAAAATACACTAATGACAGCAAAAAGTTTGAGTCTACAATATTTAGTTAAGGTGTGAGAGCCAAAATTAACTTTGTATTGCTTTAAATGCATTTTCAGCCCGATAGTACACTTCAGGTGAAACTGTCAAAATCTTCAAAATGAGCAAAAGCACAATGCAATTAATGTTGGAATCATCTTCAAGTTGCTAAAATACACTAATGACAGCAAAAAGTTTGAGTGTACAACATTTAGTTAAGGTGTGAGAGTCAAAATGAACTCTGTATTTGCTTAAATGCGTTTTCAGCCCGAAAGTACACTTCAGATGAAACTGTCAAAATCTTCAAAATGAGCAGAAGCACAATGAAATTAATGCTGGAATCATCTTCAAGTTGCTAAAATACACTAATGACAGCAAAACGTTTGAGTCTACAACATTTAGTTAAGGTGTGAGAGCCAAAATTAACTTTGTATTGCTTTAAATGCATTTTCAGCCCGATAGTACACTTCAGGTGAAACTGTCAAAATCTTCAAAATGAGCAAAAGCACAATGAAATTAATGCTGGAATCATCTTCAAGTTGCTAAAATACACTAATGACAGCAAAAAGTTTGAGTCTACAACATTTAGTTAAGGTGAGAGAGCCAAAATGAACTTTGTATTGCTTTAAATGCATTTTCAGCCCGATAGTACACTTCAGGTGAAACTGTCAAAATCTTCAAAATGAGCAAAAGCACAATGAAATTAATGCTGGAATCATTTTCAAGTTGCTAAAATACACTAATGACAGCAAAAAGTTTGAGTCTACAACATTTAGTTAAGGTGTGAAAGCCAAAATGAACTTTGTATTGCTGTAAACGCATTTTCAGCACCTGATTGTACACTTCAGGTGAAACTGTCAAAATCTTCAAAATGAGCAAAAGCACAATGAAATTAATGCTGGAATCATCTTCAAGTTGCTAAAATACACTAATGACATCCAAAAGTTTGAGTCTACAACATTTAGTTAAGGTGTGAGAGCCAAAATTAACTTTGTATTGCTTTAAATGCATTTTCATCCCGATTGGACACTTCAGGTGAAACTGTCAAAATCTTCAAAATGAGCAAAAGCAAAATGAAATTAATGCTGGAATCATCTTCAAGTTGCTAAAATACACTAATGACAGTAAAAAGTTTGACTCTACAACATTTAGTTAAGGTGTGAGAGCCAAAATGAACTTTGTATTGCTTTAAATGCATTTTCAGCCCGAATGTACACTTCAGGTGAAACTGTCAAAATCTTCAAAATGAGCAAAAGCACAATGAAATTAATGCTGGAAACATCTTCAAGTTTCTAAAATACTCTAATGACAGCAAAAAGTTTGAGTCTACAACATTTAGTTAAGGTGTGAGAGCCAAAATGAACTTTGTATTGCTGTAAACGCGTTTTCAGCACCTGATTGTACACTTCAGGTGAAACTGTCAAAATCTTCAAAATGAGCAAAAGCACAATGAAATTAATGCTGGAATCATCTTCAAGTTGCTAAAATACACTAATGACAGCAAAAAGTTTGAGTCTACAATATTTAGTTAAGGTGTGAGAGCCAAAATTAACTTTGTATTGCTTTAAATGCATTTTCAGCCCGATAGTACACTTCAGGTGAAACTGTCAAAATCTTCAAAATGAGCAAAAGCACAATGCAATTAATGTTGGAATCATCTTCAAGTTGCTAAAATACACTAATGACAGCAAAAAGTTTGAGTGTACAACATTTAGTTAAGGTGTGAGAGTCAAAATGAACTCTGTATTTGCTTAAATGCGTTTTCAGCCCGAAAGTACACTTCAGATGAAACTGTCAAAATCTTCAAAATGAGCAGAAGCACAATGAAATTAATGCTGGAATCATCTTCAAGTTGCTAAAATACACTAATGACAGCAAAACGTTTGAGTCTACAACATTTAGTTAAGGTGTGAGAGCCAAAATTAACTTTGTATTGCTTTAAATGCATTTTCAGCCCGATAGTACACTTCAGGTGAAACTGTCAAAATCTTCAAAATGAGCAAAAGCACAATGAAATTAATGCTGGAATCATCTTCAAGTTGCTAAAATACACTAATGACAGCAAAAAGTTTGAGTCTACAACATTTAGTTAAGGTGAGAGAGCCAAAATGAACTTTGTATTGCTTTAAATGCATTTTCAGCCCGATAGTACACTTCAGGTGAAACTGTCAAAATCTTCAAAATGAGCAAAAGCACAATGAAATTAATGCTGGAATCATTTTCAAGTTGCTAAAATACACTAATGACAGCAAAAAGTTTGAGTCTACAACATTTAGTTAAGGTGTGAAAGCCAAAATGAACTTTGTATTGCTGTAAACGCATTTTCAGCACCTGATTGTACACTTCAGGTGAAACTGTCAAAATCTTCAAAATGAGCAAAAGCACAATGAAATTAATGCTGGAATCATCTTCAAGTTGCTAAAATACACTAATGACATCCAAAAGTTTGAGTCTACAACATTTAGTTAAGGTGTGAGAGCCAAAATTAACTTTGTATTGCTTTAAATGCATTTTCATCCCGATTGGACACTTCAGGTGAAACTGTCAAAATCTTCAAAATGAGCAAAAGCAAAATGAAATTAATGCTGGAATCATCTTCAAGTTGCTAAAATACACTAATGACAGTAAAAAGTTTGACTCTACAACATTTAGTTAAGGTGTGAGAGCCAAAATGAACTTTGTATTGCTTTAAATGCATTTTCAGCCCGAATGTACACTTCAGGTGAAACTGTCAAAATCTTCAAAATGAGCAAAAGCACAATGAAATTAATGCTGGAAACATCTTCAAGTTTCTAAAATACTCTAATGACAGCAAAAAGTTTGAGTCTACAACATTTAGTTAAGGTGTGAGAGCCAAAATGAACTTTGTATTGCTGTAAACGCGTTTTCAGCACCTGATTGTACACTTCAGGTGAAACTGTCAAAATCTTCAAAATGAGCAAAAGCACAATGAAATTAATGCTGGAATCATCTTCAAGTTGCTAAAATACATTAATGACAGCAAAAAGTTTGAGTCTACAACATTTAGTTAAGGTGTGAGAGCCTAAATGAACTTTGTATTGCTTTAAACGCGTTTTCAGCCCCTGATTGTACACTTCAGGTGAAACTGTCAAAATCTTCAAAATGAGCAAAAGCACAATGAAATTAATGCTGGAATCATCTTCAAGTTGCTAAAATACACTAATGACAGTAAAAAGTTTGAGTCTACAACATTTAGTTAAGGTGTGAGAGCCAAAATGAACTTTGTATTGCTTTAAATGCATTTTCAGCCCGATAGTACACTTCAGGTGAAACTGTCAAAATCTTCAAAATGAGCAAAAGCACAATGAAATTAATGCTGGAATCATCTTCAAGTTGCTAAAATACACTAATGACAGCAAAAAGTTTGAGTCTACAACATTTAGTTAAGGTGTGAGAGCCAAAATGAACTTTGTATTGCTGTAAACGCGTTTTCAGCACCTGATTGTACACTTCAGGTGAAACTGTCAAAATCTTCAAAATGAGCAAAAGCACAATGAAATTAATGCTGGAATCATCTTCAAGTTGCTAAAATACACTAATGACAGCAAAAAGTTTGAGTCTACAATATTTAGTTAAGGTGTGAGAGCCAAAATGAACTTTGTATTGCTTTAAATGCATTTTCAGCCCGATTGGACACTTCAGGTGAAACTGTCAAAATCTTCAAAATGAGCAAAAGCACAATGAAATTAATGCTGGAATCATCTTCAAGTTGCTAAAATACACTAATGACAGTAAAAAGTTTGAGTCTACAACATTTAGTTAAGGTGTGAGAGCCAAAATGAACTTTGTATTGCTGTAAACGCGTTTTCAGCACCTGATTGTACACTTCAGGTGAAACTGTCAAAATCTTCAAAATGAGCAAAAGCACAATGAAATTAATGTTGGAATCATCTTCAAGTTGCTAAAATACACTAATGACAGCAAAAAGTTTGAGTCTACAACATTTAGTTAAGGTGTGAGAGCCTAAATGAACTTTTTATTGCTTTAAACGCGTTTTTAGCCCTTGATTGTACAATTCAGGTGAAACTGTCAAAATCTTCAAAATGAGCAAAAGCACAATGAAATTAATGCTGGAATCATCTTCAAGTTGCTAAAATACACTAATGACAGCAAAAAGTTTGAGTCTACAACATTTAGTTAAGGTGTGAGAGCCTAAATGAACTTTGTATTGCTGTAAACGCGTTTTCAGCACCTGAATGTACACTTCTGGTGAAACTGTCAAAATCTTCAAAATGAGCAAAAGCACAATGAAATTAATGCTGGAATCATCTTCAAGTTGCTAAAATACACTAATGACAGCAAAAAGTTTGAGTCTACAACATTTAGTTAAGGTGTGAGAGCCAAAATGAACTTTGTATTGCTTTAAATGCATTTTCAGCCCGATAGTACACTTCAGGTGAAACTGTCAAAATCTTCAAAATGAGCAAAAGCACAATTAAATTAATGCTGGAATCATCTTCAAGTTGCTAAAATGCACTAATGACAGCAAAAAGTTTGAGTCTACAACATTTAGTTAAGGTGTGAGAGCCTAAATGAACTTTGTATTGCTTTAAACGCGTTTTCAGCCCCTGATTGTACACTTCAGGTGAAACTGTCAAAATCTTCAAAATGAGCAAAAGCACAATGAAATTAATGCTGGAATCATCTTCAAGTTGCTAAAATACAGTAATGACAGCAAAAAGTTTGAGTCTACAACATTTAGTTAAGGTGTGAGAGCCTAAATTAACTTTGTATTGCTTTAAACGCGTTTTCAGCCCCTGATTGTACACTTCAGGTGAAACTGTCAAAATCTTCAAAATTAGCAAAAGCACAATGAAATTAATGCTGGAATCATCTTCAAGTTGCTAAAATACACTAATGACAGTAAAAAGTTTGAGTCTACAACATTTAGTTAAGGTGTGAGAGCCAAAATGAACTTTGTATTGCTTTAAATGCATTTTCAGCCCGATAGTACACTTCAGGTGAAACTGTCAACATCTTCAAAATGAGCAAAAGCACAATGAAATTAATGCTGGAATCATCTTCAAGTTGCTAAAATACACTAATGACAGCAAAAAGTTTGAGTCTACAACATTTAGTTAAGGTGTGAGAGCCAAAATGAACTTTGTATTGCTTTAAAATTCATTTTCAGCCCGATTGTACACTTCAGGTGAAACTGTCAAAATATTCAAAATGAGCAAAAGCACAATGCAATTAATGTTGGAATCATCTTCAAGTTGCTAAAATACACTAATGACAGCAAAAAGTTTGAGTCTACAACATTTAGTTAAGGTGTGAGAGCCTAAATGAACTTTTTATTGCTTTAAACGCGTTTTCAGCCCTTGATTGTACAATTCAGGTGAAACTGTCAAAATCTTCAAAATGAGCAAAAGCACAATGAAATTAATGCTGGAATCATCTTCAAGTTGCTAAAATACACTAATGACAGCAACAAGTTTGAGTCTACAACATTTAGTTAAGGTGTGAGAGCCAAAATGAACTTTGTATTGCTGTAAACGCGTTTTCAGCACCTGATTGTACACTTCAGGTGAAACTGTCAAAATCTTCAAAATGAGCAAAAGCACAATGAAATTAATGCTGGAAACATCTTCAAGTTTCTAAAATACTCTAATGACAGCAAAAAGTTTGGGTCTACAACATTTAGTTAAGGTGTGAGAGCCAAAATGAACTTTGTATTGCTTTAAACGCGTTTTTAGCACCTGATTGTACACTTCAGGTGAAACTGTCAAAATCTTCAAAATGAGCAAAAGCACATTGAAATTAATGCTGGAATCATCTTCAAGTTGCTAAAATACACTAATGACAGTAAAAAGTTTGAGTGTACAACATTTAATTAAGGTGTGAGAGCCAAAATGAACTCTGTATTGTTTTAAATGCACTTTCAGCCCGAAAGTACACTTCAGATGAAACTGTCAAAATCTTCAAAATGAGCAAAAGCACAATGAAATTAATGCTGGAATCATCTTCAAGTTGCTAAAATACACTAATCACAGCAAAAAGTTTGAGTCTACAACATTTAGTTAAGGTGTGAGAGCCAAAATGAACTTTGTATTGCTGTAAACGCGTTTTCAGCACCTGATTGTACACTTCAGGTGAAACTGTCAAAATCTTCAAAATGAGCAAAAGCACAATGAAATTAATGTTGGAATCATCTTCAAGTTGCTAAAATACACTAATGACAGCAAAAAGTTTGAGTCTACAACATTTAGTTAAGGTTTGAGCGCCTAAATTAACTTTTTATTGCTTTAAACGCGTTTTCAGCCCTTGATTGTAAACTTCAGGTGAAAGTGTCAAAATCTTCAAAATGAACAAAAGCACAATGAAATTAATGCTGGAATCATCTTCAAGTTGCTAAAATACACTAATGACAGCAAAAAGTTTGAGTCTACAACATTTAGTTAAGGTGTGAGAGCCAAAATTAACTTTGTATTGCTTTAAATGCATTTTCAGCCCGATAGTACACTTCAGGTGAAACTGTCAAAATCTTCAAAATGAGCAAAAGCACAATGAAATTAATGCTGGAATCATCTTCAAGTTGCTAAAATACACTAATGACAGCAAAAAGTTTGAGTCTACAACATTTAGTTAAGGTGTGAAAGCCAAAATGAACTTTGTATTGCTGTAAACGCATTTTCAGCACCTGATTGTACACTTCAGGTGAAACTGTCAAAATCTTCAAAATGAGCAAAAGCACAATGAAATTAATGCTGGAATCATCTTCAAGTTGCTAAAATACACTAATGACATCCAAAAGTTTGAGTCTACAACATTTAGTTAAGGTGTGAGAGCCAAAATTAACTTTGTATTGCTTTAAATGCATTTTCATCCCGATTGGACACTTCAGGTGAAACTGTCAAAATCTTCAAAATGAGCAAAAGCAAAATGAAATTAATGCTGGAATCATCTTCAAGTTGCTAAAATACACTAATGACAGTAAAAAGTTTGACTCTACAACATTTAGTTAAGGTGTGAGAGCCAAAATGAACTTTGTATTGCTTTAAATGCATTTTCAGCCCGAATGTACACTTCAGGTGAAACTGTCAAAATCTTCAAAATGAGCAAAAGCACAATGAAATTAATGCTGGAAACATCTTCAAGTTTCTAAAATACTCTAATGACAGCAAAAAGTTTGAGTCTACAACATTTAGTTAAGGTGTGAGAGCCAAAATGAACTTTGTATTGCTGTAAACGCGTTTTCAGCACCTGATTGTACACTTCAGGTGAAACTGTCAAAATCTTCAAAATGAGCAAAAGCACAATGAAATTAATGCTGGAATCATCTTCAAGTTGCTAAAATACATTAATGACAGCAAAAAGTTTGAGTCTACAACATTTAGTTAAGGTGTGAGAGCCTAAATGAACTTTGTATTGCTTTAAACGCGTTTTCAGCCCCTGATTGTACACTTCAGGTGAAACTGTCAAAATCTTCAAAATGAGCAAAAGCACAATGAAATTAATGCTGGAATCATCTTCAAGTTGCTAAAATACACTAATGACAGTAAAAAGTTTGAGTCTACAACATTTAGTTAAGGTGTGAGAGCCAAAATGAACTTTGTATTGCTTTAAATGCATTTTCAGCCCGATAGTACACTTCAGGTGAAACTGTCAAAATCTTCAAAATGAGCAAAAGCACAATGAAATTAATGCTGGAATCATCTTCAAGTTGCTAAAATACACTAATGACAGCAAAAAGTTTGAGTCTACAACATTTAGTTAAGGTGTGAGAGCCAAAATGAACTTTGTATTGCTGTAAACGCGTTTTCAGCACCTGATTGTACACTTCAGGTGAAACTGTCAAAATCTTCAAAATGAGCAAAAGCACAATGAAATTAATGCTGGAATCATCTTCAAGTTGCTAAAATACACTAATGACAGCAAAAAGTTTGAGTCTACAATATTTAGTTAAGGTGTGAGAGCCAAAATGAACTTTGTATTGCTTTAAATGCATTTTCAGCCCGATTGGACACTTCAGGTGAAACTGTCAAAATCTTCAAAATGAGCAAAAGCACAATGAAATTAATGCTGGAATCATCTTCAAGTTGCTAAAATACACTAATGACAGTAAAAAGTTTGAGTCTACAACATTTAGTTAAGGTGTGAGAGCCAAAATGAACTTTGTATTGCTTTAAATGCATTTTCAGCCCGAATGTACACTTCAGGTGAAACTGTCAAATTCTTCAAAATGAGCAAAAGCACAATGAAATTAATGCTGGAAACATCTTCAAGTTTCTAAAATACTCTAATGACAGCAAAAAGTTTGAGTCTACAACATTTAGTTAAGGTGTGAGAGCCAAAATGAACTTTGTATTGCTGTAAACGCGTTTTCAGCACCTGATTGTACACTTCAGGTGAAACTGTCAAAATCTTCAAAATGAGCAAAAGCACAATGAAATTAATGTTGGAATCATCTTCAAGTTGCTAAAATACACTAATGACAGCAAAAAGTTTGAGTCTACAACATTTAGTTAAGGTGTGAGAGCCTAAATGAACTTTTTATTGCTTTAAACGCGTTTTTAGCCCTTGATTGTACAATTCAGGTGAAACTGTCAAAATCTTCAAAATGAGCAAAAGCACAATGAAATTAATGCTGGAATCATCTTCAAGTTGCTAAAATACACTAATGACAGCAAAAAGTTTGAGTCTACAACATTTAGTTAAGGTGTGAGAGCCTAAATGAACTTTGTATTGCTGTAAACGCGTTTTCAGCACCTGAATGTACACTTCTGGTGAAACTGTCAAAATCTTCAAAATGAGCAAAAGCACAATGAAATTAATGCTGGAATCATCTTCAAGTTGCTAAAATACACTAATGACAGCAAAAAGTTTGAGTCTACAACATTTAGTTAAGGTGTGAGAGCCAAAATGAACTTTGTATTGCTTTAAATGCATTTTCAGCCCGATAGTACACTTCAGGTGAAACTGTCAAAATCTTCAAAATGAGCAAAAGCACAATTAAATTAATGCTGGAATCATCTTCAAGTTGCTAAAATGCACTAATGACAGCAAAAAGTTTGAGTCTACAACATTTAGTTAAGGTGTGAGAGCCTAAATGAACTTTGTATTGCTTTAAACGCGTTTTCAGCCCCTGATTGTACACTTCAGGTGAAACTGTCAAAATCTTCAAAATGAGCAAAAGCACAATGAAATTAATGCTGGAATCATCTTCAAGTTGCTAAAATACAGTAATGACAGCAAAAAGTTTGAGTCTACAACATTTAGTTAAGGTGTGAGAGCCTAAATTAACTTTGTATTGCTTTAAACGCGTTTTCAGCCCCTGATTGTACACTTCAGGTGAAACTGTCAAAATCTTCAAAATTAGCAAAAGCACAATGAAATTAATGCTGGAATCATCTTCAAGTTGCTAAAATACACTAATGACAGTAAAAAGTTTGAGTCTACAACATTTAGTTAAGGTGTGAGAGCCAAAATGAACTTTGTATTGCTTTAAATGCATTTTCAGCCCGATAGTACACTTCAGGTGAAACTGTCAACATCTTCAAAATGAGCAAAAGCACAATGAAATTAATGCTGGAATCATCTTCAAGTTGCTAAAATACACTAATGACAGCAAAAAGTTTGAGTCTACAACATTTAGTTAAGGTGTGAGAGCCAAAATGAACTTTGTATTGCTTTAAAATTCATTTTCAGCCCGATTGTACACTTCAGGTGAAACTGTCAAAATCTTCAAAATGAGCAAAAGCACAATGAAATTAATGCTGGAATCATCTTCAAGTTGCTAAAATACACTAATGACAGCAAAAAGTTTGAGTCTACAACATTTAGTTAAGGTGTGAGAGCCTAAATGAACTTTGTATTGCTGTAAACGCGTTTTCAGCACCTGAATGTACACTTCTGGTGAAACTGTCAAAATCTTCAAAATGAGCAAAAGCACAATGAAATTAATGCTGGAATCATCTTCAAGTTGCTAAAATACACTAATGACAGCAAAAAGTTTGAGTCTACAACATTTAGTTAAGGTGTGAGAGCCAAAATGAACTTTGTATTGCTTTAAATGCATTTTCAGCCCGATAGTACACTTCAGGTGAAACTGTCAAAATCTTCAAAATGAGCAAAAGCACAATTAAATTAATGCTGGAATCATCTTCAAGTTGCTAAAATGCACTAATGACAGCAAAAAGTTTGAGTCTACAACATTTAGTTAAGGTGTGAGAGCCTAAATGAACTTTGTATTGCTTTAAACGCGTTTTCAGCCCCTGATTGTACACTTCAGGTGAAACTGTCAAAATCTTCAAAATGAGCAAAAGCACAATGAAATTAATGCTGGAATCATCTTCAAGTTGCTAAAATACAGTAATGACAGCAAAAAGTTTGAGTCTACAACATTTAGTTAAGGTGTGAGAGCCTAAATTAACTTTGTATTGCTTTAAACGCGTTTTCAGCCCCTGATTGTACACTTCAGGTGAAACTGTCAAAATCTTCAAAATGTGCAAAAGCACAATGAAATTAATGCTGGAATCATCTTCAAGTTGCTAAAATACACTAATGACAGCAAAAAGTTTGAGTCTACAACATTTAGTTAAGGTGTGAGAGCCAAAATGAACTTTTTATTGCTGTAAACACGTTTTCAGCCCCTGATTGTACACTTCAGGTGAAACTGTGAAAATCTTCAAAATGAGCAAAAGCACAATGAAATTTATGCTGGAATCATCTTCAAGTTGCTAAAATACACTAATGACAGCAAAAAGTTTGAGTCTACAACATTTAGTTAAGGTGTGAGAGCCTAAATGAACTTTGTATTGCTTTAAACACGTTTTCAGCCCCTGATTGTACACTTCAGGTGAAACTGTCAAAATCTTCAAAATGAGCAAAAGCACAATGAAATTAATGCTGGAATCATCTTCAAGTTGCTAAAATACACTAACGACAGCAAAAAGTTTGAGTCTACAACATTTACTTAAGGTGTGAGAGCCTAAATGAACTTTGTATTGCTTTAAACGCGTTTTCAGCCCCTGATTGTACACTTCAGGTGAAACTGTCAAAATCTTCAAAATGAGCAAAAGCACAATGAAATTAATGCTGGAATCATCTTCAAGTTGCTAAAATACACTAATGACAGCAAAAAGTTTGAGTCTACAACATTTAGTTAAGGTGTGAGAGCCAAAATGAACTTTGTATTGCTTTAAATGCATTTTCAGCCCGATAGTACACTTCAGGTGAAACTGTCAAAATCTTCAAAATGAGCAAAAGCACAATGAAATTAATGCTGGAATCATCTTCAAGTTGCTAAAATACACTAATGACAGCAAAAAGTTTGAGTCTACAACATTTAGTTAAGGTGTGAGAGCCAAAATGAACTTTGTATTGCTGTAAACGCGTTTTCAGCACCTGATTGTACACTTCAGGTGAAACTGTCAAAATCTTCAAAATGAGCAAAAGCACAATGAAATTAATGCTGGAATCATCTTCAAGTTGCTAAAATACACTAATGACAGCAAAAAGTTTGAGTCTACAATATTTAGTTAAGGTGTGAGAGCCAAAATTAACTTTGTATTGCTTTAAATGCATTTTCAGCCCGATAGTACACTTCAGGTGAAACTGTCAAAATCTTCAAAATGAGCAAAAGCACAATGCAATTAATGTTGGAATCATCTTCAAGTTGCTAAAATACACTAATGACAGCAAAAAGTTTGAGTGTACAACATTTAGTTAAGGTGTGAGAGTCAAAATGAACTCTGTATTTGCTTAAATGCGTTTTCAGCCCGAAAGTACACTTCAGATGAAACTGTCAAAATCTTCAAAATGAGCAGAAGCACAATGAAATTAATGCTGGAATCATCTTCAAGTTGCTAAAATACACTAATGACAGCAAAACGTTTGAGTCTACAACATTTAGTTAAGGTGTGAGAGCCAAAATTAACTTTGTATTGCTTTAAATGCATTTTCAGCCCGATAGTACACTTCAGGTGAAACTGTCAAAATCTTCAAAATGAGCAAAAGCACAATGAAATTAATGCTGGAATCATCTTCAAGTTGCTAAAATACACTAATGACAGCAAAAAGTTTGAGTCTACAACATTTAGTTAAGGTGAGAGAGCCAAAATGAACTTTGTATTGCTTTAAATGCATTTTCAGCCCGATAGTACACTTCAGGTGAAACTGTCAAAATCTTCAAAATGAGCAAAAGCACAATGAAATTAATGCTGGAATCATTTTCAAGTTGCTAAAATACACTAATGACAGCAAAAAGTTTGAGTCTACAACATTTAGTTAAGGTGTGAAAGCCAAAATGAACTTTGTATTGCTGTAAACGCATTTTCAGCACCTGATTGTACACTTCAGGTGAAACTGTCAAAATCTTCAAAATGAGCAAAAGCACAATGAAATTAATGCTGGAATCATCTTCAAGTTGCTAAAATACACTAATGACATCCAAAAGTTTGAGTCTACAACATTTAGTTAAGGTGTGAGAGCCAAAATTAACTTTGTATTGCTTTAAATGCATTTTCATCCCGATTGGACACTTCAGGTGAAACTGTCAAAATCTTCAAAATGAGCAAAAGCAAAATGAAATTAATGCTGGAATCATCTTCAAGTTGCTAAAATACACTAATGACAGTAAAAAGTTTGACTCTACAACATTTAGTTAAGGTGTGAGAGCCAAAATGAACTTTGTATTGCTTTAAATGCATTTTCAGCCCGAATGTACACTTCAGGTGAAACTGTCAAAATCTTCAAAATGAGCAAAAGCACAATGAAATTAATGCTGGAAACATCTTCAAGTTTCTAAAATACTCTAATGACAGCAAAAAGTTTGAGTCTACAACATTTAGTTAAGGTGTGAGAGCCAAAATGAACTTTGTATTGCTGTAAACGCGTTTTCAGCACCTGATTGTACACTTCAGGTGAAACTGTCAAAATCTTCAAAATGAGCAAAAGCACAATGAAATTAATGCTGGAATCATCTTCAAGTTGCTAAAATACACTAATGACAGCAAAAAGTTTGAGTCTACAATATTTAGTTAAGGTGTGAGAGCCAAAATTAACTTTGTATTGCTTTAAATGCATTTTCAGCCCGATAGTACACTTCAGGTGAAACTGTCAAAATCTTCAAAATGAGCAAAAGCACAATGCAATTAATGTTGGAATCATCTTCAAGTTGCTAAAATACACTAATGACAGCAAAAAGTTTGAGTGTACAACATTTAGTTAAGGTGTGAGAGTCAAAATGAACTCTGTATTTGCTTAAATGCGTTTTCAGCCCGAAAGTACACTTCAGATGAAACTGTCAAAATCTTCAAAATGAGCAGAAGCACAATGAAATTAATGCTGGAATCATCTTCAAGTTGCTAAAATACACTAATGACAGCAAAACGTTTGAGTCTACAACATTTAGTTAAGGTGTGAGAGCCAAAATTAACTTTGTATTGCTTTAAATGCATTTTCAGCCCGATAGTACACTTCAGGTGAAACTGTCAAAATCTTCAAAATGAGCAAAAGCACAATGAAATTAATGCTGGAATCATCTTCAAGTTGCTAAAATACACTAATGACAGCAAAAAGTTTGAGTCTACAACATTTAGTTAAGGTGAGAGAGCCAAAATGAACTTTGTATTGCTTTAAATGCATTTTCAGCCCGATAGTACACTTCAGGTGAAACTGTCAAAATCTTCAAAATGAGCAAAAGCACAATGAAATTAATGCTGGAATCATTTTCAAGTTGCTAAAATACACTAATGACAGCAAAAAGTTTGAGTCTACAACATTTAGTTAAGGTGTGAAAGCCAAAATGAACTTTGTATTGCTGTAAACGCATTTTCAGCACCTGATTGTACACTTCAGGTGAAACTGTCAAAATCTTCAAAATGAGCAAAAGCACAATGAAATTAATGCTGGAATCATCTTCAAGTTGCTAAAATACACTAATGACATCCAAAAGTTTGAGTCTACAACATTTAGTTAAGGTGTGAGAGCCAAAATTAACTTTGTATTGCTTTAAATGCATTTTCATCCCGATTGGACACTTCAGGTGAAACTGTCAAAATCTTCAAAATGAGCAAAAGCAAAATGAAATTAATGCTGGAATCATCTTCAAGTTGCTAAAATACACTAATGACAGTAAAAAGTTTGACTCTACAACATTTAGTTAAGGTGTGAGAGCCAAAATGAACTTTGTATTGCTTTAAATGCATTTTCAGCCCGAATGTACACTTCAGGTGAAACTGTCAAAATCTTCAAAATGAGCAAAAGCACAATGAAATTAATGCTGGAAACATCTTCAAGTTTCTAAAATACTCTAATGACAGCAAAAAGTTTGAGTCTACAACATTTAGTTAAGGTGTGAGAGCCAAAATGAACTTTGTATTGCTGTAAACGCGTTTTCAGCACCTGATTGTACACTTCAGGTGAAACTGTCAAAATCTTCAAAATGAGCAAAAGCACAATGAAATTAATGCTGGAATCATCTTCAAGTTGCTAAAATACATTAATGACAGCAAAAAGTTTGAGTCTACAACATTTAGTTAAGGTGTGAGAGCCTAAATGAACTTTGTATTGCTTTAAACGCGTTTTCAGCCCCTGATTGTACACTTCAGGTGAAACTGTCAAAATCTTCAAAATGAGCAAAAGCACAATGAAATTAATGCTGGAATCATCTTCAAGTTGCTAAAATACACTAATGACAGTAAAAAGTTTGAGTCTACAACATTTAGTTAAGGTGTGAGAGCCAAAATGAACTTTGTATTGCTTTAAATGCATTTTCAGCCCGATAGTACACTTCAGGTGAAACTGTCAAAATCTTCAAAATGAGCAAAAGCACAATGAAATTAATGCTGGAATCATCTTCAAGTTGCTAAAATACACTAATGACAGCAAAAAGTTTGAGTCTACAACATTTAGTTAAGGTGTGAGAGCCAAAATGAACTTTGTATTGCTGTAAACGCGTTTTCAGCACCTGATTGTACACTTCAGGTGAAACTGTCAAAATCTTCAAAATGAGCAAAAGCACAATGAAATTAATGCTGGAATCATCTTCAAGTTGCTAAAATACACTAATGACAGCAAAAAGTTTGAGTCTACAATATTTAGTTAAGGTGTGAGAGCCAAAATGAACTTTGTATTGCTTTAAATGCATTTTCAGCCCGATTGGACACTTCAGGTGAAACTGTCAAAATCTTCAAAATGAGCAAAAGCACAATGAAATTAATGCTGGAATCATCTTCAAGTTGCTAAAATACACTAATGACAGTAAAAAGTTTGAGTCTACAACATTTAGTTAAGGTGTGAGAGCCAAAATGAACTTTGTATTGCTGTAAACGCGTTTTCAGCACCTGATTGTACACTTCAGGTGAAACTGTCAAAATCTTCAAAATGAGCAAAAGCACAATGAAATTAATGTTGGAATCATCTTCAAGTTGCTAAAATACACTAATGACAGCAAAAAGTTTGAGTCTACAACATTTAGTTAAGGTGTGAGAGCCTAAATGAACTTTTTATTGCTTTAAACGCGTTTTTAGCCCTTGATTGTACAATTCAGGTGAAACTGTCAAAATCTTCAAAATGAGCAAAAGCACAATGAAATTAATGCTGGAATCATCTTCAAGTTGCTAAAATACACTAATGACAGCAAAAAGTTTGAGTCTACAACATTTAGTTAAGGTGTGAGAGCCTAAATGAACTTTGTATTGCTGTAAACGCGTTTTCAGCACCTGAATGTACACTTCTGGTGAAACTGTCAAAATCTTCAAAATGAGCAAAAGCACAATGAAATTAATGCTGGAATCATCTTCAAGTTGCTAAAATACACTAATGACAGCAAAAAGTTTGAGTCTACAACATTTAGTTAAGGTGTGAGAGCCAAAATGAACTTTGTATTGCTTTAAATGCATTTTCAGCCCGATAGTACACTTCAGGTGAAACTGTCAAAATCTTCAAAATGAGCAAAAGCACAATTAAATTAATGCTGGAATCATCTTCAAGTTGCTAAAATGCACTAATGACAGCAAAAAGTTTGAGTCTACAACATTTAGTTAAGGTGTGAGAGCCTAAATGAACTTTGTATTGCTTTAAACGCGTTTTCAGCCCCTGATTGTACACTTCAGGTGAAACTGTCAAAATCTTCAAAATGAGCAAAAGCACAATGAAATTAATGCTGGAATCATCTTCAAGTTGCTAAAATACAGTAATGACAGCAAAAAGTTTGAGTCTACAACATTTAGTTAAGGTGTGAGAGCCTAAATTAACTTTGTATTGCTTTAAACGCGTTTTCAGCCCCTGATTGTACACTTCAGGTGAAACTGTCAAAATCTTCAAAATTAGCAAAAGCACAATGAAATTAATGCTGGAATCATCTTCAAGTTGCTAAAATACACTAATGACAGTAAAAAGTTTGAGTCTACAACATTTAGTTAAGGTGTGAGAGCCAAAATGAACTTTGTATTGCTTTAAATGCATTTTCAGCCCGATAGTACACTTCAGGTGAAACTGTCAACATCTTCAAAATGAGCAAAAGCACAATGAAATTAATGCTGGAATCATCTTCAAGTTGCTAAAATACACTAATGACAGCAAAAAGTTTGAGTCTACAACATTTAGTTAAGGTGTGAGAGCCAAAATGAACTTTGTATTGCTTTAAAATTCATTTTCAGCCCGATTGTACACTTCAGGTGAAACTGTCAAAATATTCAAAATGAGCAAAAGCACAATGCAATTAATGTTGGAATCATCTTCAAGTTGCTAAAATACACTAATGACAGCAAAAAGTTTGAGTCTACAACATTTAGTTAAGGTGTGAGAGCCTAAATGAACTTTTTATTGCTTTAAACGCGTTTTCAGCCCTTGATTGTACAATTCAGGTGAAACTGTCAAAATCTTCAAAATGAGCAAAAGCACAATGAAATTAATGCTGGAATCATCTTCAAGTTGCTAAAATACACTAATGACAGCAACAAGTTTGAGTCTACAACATTTAGTTAAGGTGTGAGAGCCAAAATGAACTTTGTATTGCTGTAAACGCGTTTTCAGCACCTGATTGTACACTTCAGGTGAAACTGTCAAAATCTTCAAAATGAGCAAAAGCACAATGAAATTAATGCTGGAAACATCTTCAAGTTTCTAAAATACTCTAATGACAGCAAAAAGTTTGGGTCTACAACATTTAGTTAAGGTGTGAGAGCCAAAATGAACTTTGTATTGCTTTAAACGCGTTTTTAGCACCTGATTGTACACTTCAGGTGAAACTGTCAAAATCTTCAAAATGAGCAAAAGCACATTGAAATTAATGCTGGAATCATCTTCAAGTTGCTAAAATACACTAATGACAGTAAAAAGTTTGAGTGTACAACATTTAATTAAGGTGTGAGAGCCAAAATGAACTCTGTATTGTTTTAAATGCACTTTCAGCCCGAAAGTACACTTCAGATGAAACTGTCAAAATCTTCAAAATGAGCAAAAGCACAATGAAATTAATGCTGGAATCATCTTCAAGTTGCTAAAATACACTAATCACAGCAAAAAGTTTGAGTCTACAACATTTAGTTAAGGTGTGAGAGCCAAAATGAACTTTGTATTGCTGTAAACGCGTTTTCAGCACCTGATTGTACACTTCAGGTGAAACTGTCAAAATCTTCAAAATGAGCAAAAGCACAATGAAATTAATGTTGGAATCATCTTCAAGTTGCTAAAATACACTAATGACAGCAAAAAGTTTGAGTCTACAACATTTAGTTAAGGTTTGAGCGCCTAAATTAACTTTTTATTGCTTTAAACGCGTTTTCAGCCCTTGATTGTAAACTTCAGGTGAAAGTGTCAAAATCTTCAAAATGAACAAAAGCACAATGAAATTAATGCTGGAATCATCTTCAAGTTGCTAAAATACACTAATGACAGCAAAAAGTTTGAGTCTACAACATTTAGTTAAGGTGTGAGAGCCAAAATTAACTTTGTATTGCTTTAAATGCATTTTCAGCCCGATAGTACACTTCAGGTGAAACTGTCAAAATCTTCAAAATGAGCAAAAGCACAATGAAATTAATGCTGGAATCATCTTCAAGTTGCTAAAATACACTAATGACAGCAAAAAGTTTGAGTCTACAACATTTAGTTAAGGTGTGAAAGCCAAAATGAACTTTGTATTGCTGTAAACGCATTTTCAGCACCTGATTGTACACTTCAGGTGAAACTGTCAAAATCTTCAAAATGAGCAAAAGCACAATGAAATTAATGCTGGAATCATCTTCAAGTTGCTAAAATACACTAATGACATCCAAAAGTTTGAGTCTACAACATTTAGTTAAGGTGTGAGAGCCAAAATTAACTTTGTATTGCTTTAAATGCATTTTCATCCCGATTGGACACTTCAGGTGAAACTGTCAAAATCTTCAAAATGAGCAAAAGCAAAATGAAATTAATGCTGGAATCATCTTCAAGTTGCTAAAATACACTAATGACAGTAAAAAGTTTGACTCTACAACATTTAGTTAAGGTGTGAGAGCCAAAATGAACTTTGTATTGCTTTAAATGCATTTTCAGCCCGAATGTACACTTCAGGTGAAACTGTCAAAATCTTCAAAATGAGCAAAAGCACAATGAAATTAATGCTGGAAACATCTTCAAGTTTCTAAAATACTCTAATGACAGCAAAAAGTTTGAGTCTACAACATTTAGTTAAGGTGTGAGAGCCAAAATGAACTTTGTATTGCTGTAAACGCGTTTTCAGCACCTGATTGTACACTTCAGGTGAAACTGTCAAAATCTTCAAAATGAGCAAAAGCACAATGAAATTAATGCTGGAATCATCTTCAAGTTGCTAAAATACATTAATGACAGCAAAAAGTTTGAGTCTACAACATTTAGTTAAGGTGTGAGAGCCTAAATGAACTTTGTATTGCTTTAAACGCGTTTTCAGCCCCTGATTGTACACTTCAGGTGAAACTGTCAAAATCTTCAAAATGAGCAAAAGCACAATGAAATTAATGCTGGAATCATCTTCAAGTTGCTAAAATACACTAATGACAGTAAAAAGTTTGAGTCTACAACATTTAGTTAAGGTGTGAGAGCCAAAATGAACTTTGTATTGCTTTAAATGCATTTTCAGCCCGATAGTACACTTCAGGTGAAACTGTCAAAATCTTCAAAATGAGCAAAAGCACAATGAAATTAATGCTGGAATCATCTTCAAGTTGCTAAAATACACTAATGACAGCAAAAAGTTTGAGTCTACAACATTTAGTTAAGGTGTGAGAGCCAAAATGAACTTTGTATTGCTGTAAACGCGTTTTCAGCACCTGATTGTACACTTCAGGTGAAACTGTCAAAATCTTCAAAATGAGCAAAAGCACAATGAAATTAATGCTGGAATCATCTTCAAGTTGCTAAAATACACTAATGACAGCAAAAAGTTTGAGTCTACAATATTTAGTTAAGGTGTGAGAGCCAAAATGAACTTTGTATTGCTTTAAATGCATTTTCAGCCCGATTGGACACTTCAGGTGAAACTGTCAAAATCTTCAAAATGAGCAAAAGCACAATGAAATTAATGCTGGAATCATCTTCAAGTTGCTAAAATACACTAATGACAGTAAAAAGTTTGAGTCTACAACATTTAGTTAAGGTGTGAGAGCCAAAATGAACTTTGTATTGCTTTAAATGCATTTTCAGCCCGAATGTACACTTCAGGTGAAACTGTCAAATTCTTCAAAATGAGCAAAAGCACAATGAAATTAATGCTGGAAACATCTTCAAGTTTCTAAAATACTCTAATGACAGCAAAAAGTTTGAGTCTACAACATTTAGTTAAGGTGTGAGAGCCAAAATGAACTTTGTATTGCTGTAAACGCGTTTTCAGCACCTGATTGTACACTTCAGGTGAAACTGTCAAAATCTTCAAAATGAGCAAAAGCACAATGAAATTAATGTTGGAATCATCTTCAAGTTGCTAAAATACACTAATGACAGCAAAAAGTTTGAGTCTACAACATTTAGTTAAGGTGTGAGAGCCTAAATGAACTTTTTATTGCTTTAAACGCGTTTTTAGCCCTTGATTGTACAATTCAGGTGAAACTGTCAAAATCTTCAAAATGAGCAAAAGCACAATGAAATTAATGCTGGAATCATCTTCAAGTTGCTAAAATACACTAATGACAGCAAAAAGTTTGAGTCTACAACATTTAGTTAAGGTGTGAGAGCCTAAATGAACTTTGTATTGCTGTAAACGCGTTTTCAGCACCTGAATGTACACTTCTGGTGAAACTGTCAAAATCTTCAAAATGAGCAAAAGCACAATGAAATTAATGCTGGAATCATCTTCAAGTTGCTAAAATACACTAATGACAGCAAAAAGTTTGAGTCTACAACATTTAGTTAAGGTGTGAGAGCCAAAATGAACTTTGTATTGCTTTAAATGCATTTTCAGCCCGATAGTACACTTCAGGTGAAACTGTCAAAATCTTCAAAATGAGCAAAAGCACAATTAAATTAATGCTGGAATCATCTTCAAGTTGCTAAAATGCACTAATGACAGCAAAAAGTTTGAGTCTACAACATTTAGTTAAGGTGTGAGAGCCTAAATGAACTTTGTATTGCTTTAAACGCGTTTTCAGCCCCTGATTGTACACTTCAGGTGAAACTGTCAAAATCTTCAAAATGAGCAAAAGCACAATGAAATTAATGCTGGAATCATCTTCAAGTTGCTAAAATACAGTAATGACAGCAAAAAGTTTGAGTCTACAACATTTAGTTAAGGTGTGAGAGCCTAAATTAACTTTGTATTGCTTTAAACGCGTTTTCAGCCCCTGATTGTACACTTCAGGTGAAACTGTCAAAATCTTCAAAATTAGCAAAAGCACAATGAAATTAATGCTGGAATCATCTTCAAGTTGCTAAAATACACTAATGACAGTAAAAAGTTTGAGTCTACAACATTTAGTTAAGGTGTGAGAGCCAAAATGAACTTTGTATTGCTTTAAATGCATTTTCAGCCCGATAGTACACTTCAGGTGAAACTGTCAACATCTTCAAAATGAGCAAAAGCACAATGAAATTAATGCTGGAATCATCTTCAAGTTGCTAAAATACACTAATGACAGCAAAAAGTTTGAGTCTACAACATTTAGTTAAGGTGTGAGAGCCAAAATGAACTTTGTATTGCTTTAAAATTCATTTTCAGCCCGATTGTACACTTCAGGTGAAACTGTCAAAATATTCAAAATGAGCAAAAGCACAATGCAATTAATGTTGGAATCATCTTCAAGTTGCTAAAATACACTAATGACAGCAAAAAGTTTGAGTCTACAACATTTAGTTAAGGTGTGAGAGCCTAAATGAACTTTTTATTGCTTTAAACGCGTTTTCAGCCCTTGATTGTACAATTCAGGTGAAACTGTCAAAATCTTCAAAATGAGCAAAAGCACAATGAAATTAATGCTGGAATCATCTTCAAGTTGCTAAAATACACTAATGACAGCAACAAGTTTGAGTCTACAACATTTAGTTAAGGTGTGAGAGCCAAAATGAACTTTGTATTGCTGTAAACGCGTTTTCAGCACCTGATTGTACACTTCAGGTGAAACTGTCAAAATCTTCAAAATGAGCAAAAGCACAATGAAATTAATGCTGGAAACATCTTCAAGTTTCTAAAATACTCTAATGACAGCAAAAAGTTTGGGTCTACAACATTTAGTTAAGGTGTGAGAGCCAAAATGAACTTTGTATTGCTTTAAACGCGTTTTCAGCACCTGATTGTACACTTCAGGTGAAACTGTCAAAATCTTCAAAATGAGCAAAAGCACATTGAAATTAATGCTGGAATCATCTTCAAGTTGCTAAAATACACTAATGACAGTAAAAAGTTTGAGTGTACAACATTTAATTAAGGTGTGAGAGCCAAAATGAACTCTGTATTGTTTTAAATGCACTTTCAGCCCGAAAGTACACTTCAGATGAAACTGTCAAAATCTTCAAAATGAGCAAAAGCACAATGAAATTAATGCTGGAATCATCTTCAAGTTGCTAAAATACACTAATCACAGCAAAAAGTTTGAGTCTACAACATTTAGTTAAGGTGTGAGAGCCAAAATGAACTTTGTATTGCTGTAAACGCGTTTTCAGCACCTGATTGTACACTTCAGGTGAAACTGTCAAAATCTTCAAAATGAGCAAAAGCACAATGAAATTAATGTTGGAATCATCTTCAAGTTGCTAAAATACACTAATGACAGCAAAAAGTTTGAGTCTACAACATTTAGTTAAGGTTTGAGCGCCTAAATTAACTTTTTATTGCTTTAAACGCGTTTTCAGCCCTTGATTGTAAACTTCAGGTGAAAGTGTCAAAATCTTCAAAATGAACAAAAGCACAATGAAATTAATGCTGGAATCATCTTCAAGTTGCTAAAATACACTAATGACAGCAAAAAGTTTGAGTCTACAACATTTAGTTAAGGTGTGAGAGCCAAAATGAACTTTGTATTGCTGTAAACGCGTTTTCAGCACCTGATTGTACAATTCAGGTGAAACTGTCAAAATCTTCAAAATGAGCAAAAGCACAATGAAATTAATGCTGGAATCATCTTCAAGTTGCTAAAATACACTAATGACAGCAAAAAGTTTGAGTCTACAACATTTAGTTAAGGTGTGAGAGCCTAAATGAACTTTGTATTGCTTTAAACGCGTTTTCAGCCCCTGATTGTACACTTCAGGTGAAATTGTCAAAATCTTCAAAATGAGCAAAAGCACAATGAAATTAATGCTGGAATCATCTTCAAGTTGCTAAAATACACTAATAACAGCAACAAGTTTGAGTCTACAACATTTAGTTAAGGTGTGAGAGCCTAAATGAACTTTGTATTGCTTTAAATGCATTTTCAGCCCGATTGTACACTTCAGGTAAAACTGTCAAAATCTTCAAAATGAGCAAAAGCACAATGAAATTAATGCTGGAATCATCTTCAAGTTGCTAAAATACACTAATGACAGCAACAAGTTTGAGTCTACAACATTTATTTAAGGTGTGAGAGCCAAAATGAACTTTGTATTGCTGTAAACGCGTTTTCAGCACCTGAATGTACACTTCAGGTGAAACTGTCAAAATCTTCAAAATGAGCAAAAGCACAATGAAATTAATGTTGGAATCATCTTCAAGTTGCTAAAATACACTAATGACAGCAAAAAGTTTGAGTTTACAACATTTAGTTAAGGTTTGAGCGCCTAAATTAACTTTTTATTGCTTTAAACGCATTTTCAGCCCTTGATTGTACACTTCAGGTGAAAGTGTCAAAATCTTCAAAATGAGCAAAAGCACAATGAAATTAATGCTGGAATCATCTTCAAGTTGCTAAAATACACTAATGACAGCAAAAAGTTTGAGTCTACAACATTTAGTTAAGGTGTGAGAGCCTAAATTAACTTTGTATTGCTTTAAACGCGTTGTCAGCCCCTGATTGTACACTTCAGGTGAAACTGTCAAAATCTTCAAAATGAGCAAAAGCACAATGAAATTAATAATGGAATCATCTTCAAGTTGCTAAAATACACTAATGACAGCAAAAAGTTTGAGTCTACAATATTTAGTTAAGGTGTGAGAGCCAAAATTAACTTTGTATTGCTTTAAATGCATTTTCAGCCCGATTGGACACTTCAGGTGAAACTGTCAAAATCTTCAAAATGAGCAAAAGCACAATGAAATTAATGCTGGAATCATCTTCAAGTTGCTAAAATACACTAATGACAGTAAAAAGTTTGAGTCTACAACATTTAGTTAAGGTGTGAGAGCCAAAATGAACTTTGTATTGCTTTAAATGCATTTTCAGCCCGAATGTACACTTCAGGTGAAACTGTCAAATTCTTCAAAATGAGCAAAAGCACAATGAAATTAATGCTGGAAACATCTTCAAGTTTCTAAAATACTCTAATGACAGCAAAAAGTTTGAGTCTACAACATTTAGTTAAGGTGTGAGAGCCAAAATGAACTTTGTATTGCTGTAAACGCGTTTTCAGCACCTGATTGTACAATTCAGGTGAAACTGTCAAAATCTTCAAAATGAGCAAAAGCACAATGAAATTAATGCTGGAATCATCTTCAAGTTGCTAAAATACACTAATGACAGCAAAAAGTTTGAGTCTACAACATTTAGTTAAGGTGTGAGAGCCTAAATGAACTTTGTATTGCTGTAAACGCGTTTTCAGCCCCTGATTGTACACTTCAGGTGAAACTGTCAAAATCTTCAAAATGAGCAAAAGCACAATGAAATTAATGCTGGAATCATCTTCAAGTTGCTAAAATACACTAATGACAGCAAAAAGTTTGAGTCTACAACATTTAGTTAAGGTGTGAGAGCCTAAATTAACTTTGTATTGCTTTAAACGCGTTGTCAGCCCCTGATTGTACACTTCAGGTGAAACTGTCAAAATCTTCAAAATGAGCAAAAGCACAATGAAATTAATGCTGGAATCATCTTCAAGTTGCTAAAATACACTAATGACATCAAAAAGTTTGAGTCTACAACATTTAGTTAAGGTGTGAGAGCCAAAATGAACTTTGTATTGCTTTAAATGCATTTTCAGCCCGATTGTACACTTCAGGTGAAACTGTCAAAATCTTCAAAATGAGCAAAATCACAATGAAATTAAAGCTGGAATCATCTTCAAGTTGCTAAAATGCACTAATGACAGCAAAAAGTTTGAGTCTACAACATTTAGTTAAGGTGTGAGAGCCAAAATGAACTTTGTATTGCTTTAAATGCATTTTCAGCCCGATTGTACACTTCAGGTGAAACTGTAAAAATATTCAAAATGAGCAAAAGCACAATGAAATTAATGCTGGAATCATCTTCAAGTTGCTAAAATACACTAATGACAGCAAAAAGTTTGAGTCTACAACATTTAGTTAAGGTGTGAGAGCCAAAATGAACTTTGTATTGCTTTAAATGCATTTTCAGCCCGATTGTACACTTCAGGTGAAACTGTCAAAATCTTCAAAATGAGCAAAAGCACAATGAAATTAAAGCTGGAATCATCTTCAAGTTGCTAAAATACACTAATGACAGCAAAAAGTTTGAGTCTACAACATTTAGTTAAGGTGTGAGAGACAAAAATAACTTTTTATTGCTGTAAACGCGTTTTCAGCACCTGATTGTACACTTCAGGTGAAACTGTCAAAATCTTCAAAATGAGCAAAAGCACAATGAAATTTATGCTGGAATCATCTTGAAGTTGCTAAAATACACTAATGACTTCAAAACGTTTGAGTCTACAACATTTAGTTAAGGTGTGAGAGCCAAAATGAACTTTGTATTGCTTTAAATGCATTTTCAGCCCGATTGTACACTTCAGGTGAAACTGTCAAAATCTTCAAAATGTGCAAAAGCACAATGAAATTAATGCTGGAATCATCTTCAAGTTGCTAAAATACACTAATGACAGCAACAAGTTTGAGTCTACAACATTTAGTTAAGGTGTGAGAGCCAAAATGAACTTTGTATTGCTGTAAACGCGTTTTCAGCACCTGATTGTACACTTCAGGTGAAACTGTCAAAATCTTCAAAATGAGCAAAAGCACAATGAAATTAATGCTGGAAACATCTTCAAGTTTCTAAAATACTCTAATGACAGCAAAAAGTTTGAGTCTACAACATTTAGTTAAGGTGTGAGAGCCAAAATGAACTTTGTATTGCTTTAAACGCGTTTTCAGCACCTGATTGTACACTTCAGGTGAAACTGTCAAAATCTTCAAAATGAGCAAAAGCACAATGAAATTAATGCTGGAATCATCTTCAAGTTGCTAAAATACACTAATGACAGTAAAAAGTTTGAGTGTACAACATTTAATTAAGGTGTGAGAGCCAAAATGAACTCTGTATTGTTTTAAATGCACTTTCAGCCCGAAAGTACACTTCAGATGAAACTGTCAAAATCTTCAAAATGAGCAAAAGCACAATGAAATTAATGCTGGAATCATCTTCAAGTTGCTAAAATACACTAATCACAGCAAAAAGTTTGAGTCTACAACATTTAGTTAAGGTGTGAGAGCCAAAATGAACTTTGTATTGCTGTAAACGCGTTTTCAGCACCTGATTGTACACTTCAGGTGAAACTGTCAAAATCTTCAAAATGAGCAAACGCACAATGAAATTAATGTTGGAATCATCTTCAAGTTGCTAAAATACACTAATGACAGCAAAAAGTTTGAGTCTACAACATTTAGTTAAGGTTTGAGCGCCTAAATTAACTTTTTATTGCTTTAAACGCGTTTTCAGCCCTTGATTGTAAACTTCAGGTGAAAGTGTCAAAATCTTCAAAATGAACAAAAGCACAATGAAATTAATGCTGGAATCATCTTCAAGTTGCTAAAATACACTAATGACAGCAAAAAGTTTGAGTCTACAACATTTAGTTAAGGTGTGAGAGCCAAAATGAACTTTGTATTGCTGTAAACGCGTTTTCAGCACCTGATTGTACAATTCAGGTGAAACTGTCAAAATCTTCAAAATGAGCAAAAGCACAATGAAATTAATGCTGGAATCATCTTCAAGTTGCTAAAATACACTAATGACAGCAAAAAGTTTGAGTCTACAACATTTAGTTAAGGTGTGAGAGCCTAAATGAACTTTGTATTGCTTTAAACGCGTTTTCAGCCCCTGATTGTACACTTCAGGTGAAATTGTCAAAATCTTCAAAATGAGCAAAAGCACAATGAAATTAATGCTGGAATCATCTTCAAGTTGCTAAAATACACTAATAACAGCAACAAGTTTGAGTCTACAACATTTAGTTAAGGTGTGAGAGCCTAAATGAACTTTGTATTGCTTTAAATGCATTTTCAGCCCGATTGTACACTTCAGGTAAAACTGTCAAAATCTTCAAAATGAGCAAAAGCACAATGAAATTAATGCTGGAATCATCTTCAAGTTGCTAAAATACACTAATGACAGCAACAAGTTTGAGTCTACAACATTTAGTTAAGGTGTGAGAGCCAAAATGAACTTTGTATTGCTGTAAACGCGTTTTCAGCACCTGAATGTACACTTCAGGTGAAACTGTCAAAATCTTCAAAATGAGCAAAAGCACAATGAAATTAATGTTGGAATCATCTTCAAGTTGCTAAAATACACTAATGACAGCAAAAAGTTTGAGTTTACAACATTTAGTTAAGGTTTGAGCGCCTAAATTAACTTTTTATTGCTTTAAACGTATTTTCAGCCCTTGATTGTACACTTCAGGTGAAAGTGTCAAAATCTTCAAAATGAGCAAAAGCACAATGAAATTAATGCTGGAATCATCTTCAAGTTGCTAAAATACACTAATGACAGCAAAAAGTTTGAGTCTACAACATTTAGTTAAGGTGTGAGAGCCTAAATTAACTTTGTATTGCTTTAAACGCGTTGTCAGCCCCTGATTGTACACTTCAGGTGAAACTGTCAAAATCTTCAAAATGAGCAAAAGCACAATGAAATTAATGCTGGAATCATCTTCAAGTTGCTAAAATACACTAATGACAGCAAAAAGTTTGAGTCTACAATATTTAGTTAAGGTGTGAGAGCCAAAATTAACTTTGTATTGCTTTAAATGCATTTTCAGCCCGATTGGACACTTCAGGTGAAACTGTCAAAATCTTCAAAATGAGCAAAAGCACAATGAAATTAATGCTGGAATCATCTTCAAGTTGCTAAAATACACTAATGACAGTAAAAAGTTTGAGTCTACAACATTTAGTTAAGGTGTGAGAGCCAAAATGAACTTTGTATTGCTTTAAATGCATTTTCAGCCCGAATGTACACTTTAGGTGAAACTGTCAAATTCTTCAAAATGAGCAAAAGCACAATGAAATTAATGCTGGAAACATCTTCAAGTTTCTAAAATACTCTAATGACAGCAAAAAGTTTGAGTCTACTACATTTAGTTAAGGTGTGAGAGCCAAAATGAACTTTGTATTGCTGTAAACGCGTTTTCAGCACCTGATTGTACAATTCAGGTGAAACTGTCAAAATCTTCAAAATGAGCAAAAGCACAATGAAATTAATGCTGGAATCATCTTCAAGTTGCTAAAATACACTAATGACAGCAAAAAGTTTGAGTCTACAACATTTAGTTAAGGTGTGAGAGCCTAAATGAACTTTGTATTGCTTTAAACGCGTTTTCAGCCCCTGATTGTACACTTCAGGTGAAACTGTCAAAATCTTCAAAATGAGCAAAAGCACAATGAAATTAATGCTGGAATCATCTTCAAGTTGCTAAAATACACTAATGACAGCAACAAGTTTGAGTCTACAACATTTAGTTAAGGTGTGAGAGCCTAAATGAACTTTGTATTGCTTTAAATGCATTTTCAGCCCGATTGTACACTTCAGGTAAAACTGTCAAAATCTTCAAAATGAGCAAAAGCACAATGAAATTAATGCTGGAATCATCTTCAAGTTGCTAAAATACACTAATGACAGCAAAACGTTTGAGTCTACAACATTTAGTTAAGGTGTGAGAGCAAAAATGAACTTTGTATTGCTTTAAACGCGTTTTCAGCCCCTGATTGTACACTTCAGGTGAAACTGTCAAAATCGTCAAAATGAGCAAAAGCACAATGAAATTAATGCTGGAATCATCTTCAAGTTGCTAAAATACACTAATGACAGCAAAAAGTTTGAGTCTACAACATTTAGTTAAGGTGTGAGAGCCTAAATTAACTTTGTATTGCTTTAAACGCGTTGTCAGCCCCTGATTGTACACTTCAGGTGAAACTGTCAAAATCTTCAAAATGAGCAAAAGCACAATGAAATTAATGCTGGAATCATCTTCAAGTTGCTAAAATACACTAATGACATCAAAAAGTTTGAGTCTACAACATTTAGTTAAGGTGTGAGAGCCAAAATGAACTTTGTATTGCTTTAAATGCATTTTCAGCCCGATTGTACACTTCAGGTGAAACTGTCAAAATCTTCAAAATGAGCAAAATCACAATGAAATTAAAGCTGGAATCATCTTCAAGTTGCTAAAATACACTAATGACAGCAAAAAGTTTGAGTCTACAACATTTAGTTAAGGTGTGAGAGCCAAAATGAACTTTGTATTGCTTTAAATGCATTTTCAGCCCGATTGTACACTTCAGGTGAAACTGTCAAAATCTTCAAAATGAGCAAAAGCACAATGAAATTAAAGCTGGAATCATCTTCAAGTTGCTAAAATACACTAATGACAGCAAAAAGTTTGAGTCTACAACATTTAGTTAAGGTGTGAGAGACAAAAATAACTTTTTATTGCTGTAAACGCGTTTTCAGCACCTGATTGTACACTTCAGGTGAAACTGTCAAAATCTTCAAAATGAGCAAAAGCACAATGAAATTTATGCTGGAATCATCTTGAAGTTGCTAAAATACACTAATGACTTCAAAACGTTTGAGTCTACAACATTTAGTTAAGGTGTGAGAGCCAAAATGAACTTTGTATTGCTTTAAATGCATTTTCAGCCCGATTGTACACTTCAGGTGAAACTGTCAAAATCTTCAAAATGTGCAAAAGCACAATGAAATTAATGCTGGAATCATCTTCAAGTTGCTAAAATACACTAATGACAGCAAAAAGTTTGAGTCTACAACATTTAGTTAAGGTGTGAGAGCCAAAATGAACTTTTTATTGCTGTAAACACGTTTTCAGCCCCTGATTGTACACTTCAGGTGAAACTGTGAAAATCTTCAAAATGAGCAAAAGCACAATGAAATTTATGCTGGAATCATCTTCAAGTTGCTAAAATACACTAATGACAGCAAAAAGTTTGAGTCTACAACATTTAGTTAAGGTGTGAGAGCCTAAATGAACTTTGTATTGCTTTAAACACGTTTTCAGCCCCTGATTGTACACTTCAGGTGAAACTGTCAAAATCTTCAAAATGAGCAAAAGCACAATGAAATTAATGCTGGAATCATCTTCAAGTTGCTAAAATACACTAACGACAGCAAAAAGTTTGAGTCTACAACATTTACTTAAGGTGTGAGAGCCTAAATGAACTTTGTATTGCTTTAAACGCGTTTTCAGCCCCTGATTGTACACTTCAGGTGAAACTGTCAAAATCTTCAAAATGAGCAAAAGCACAATGAAATTAATGCTGGAATCATCTTCAAGTTGCTAAAATACACTAATGACAGTAAAAAGTTTGAGTCTACAACATTTAGTTAAGGTGTGAGAGCCAAAATGAACTTTGTATTGCTTTAAATGCATTTTCAGCCCGATAGTACACTTCAGGTGAAACTGTCAAAATCTTCAAAATGAGCAAAAGCACAATGAAATTAATGCTGGAATCATCTTCAAGTTGCTAAAATACACTAATGACAGCAAAAAGTTTGAGTCTACAACATTTAGTTAAGGTGTGAGAGCCAAAATGAACTTTGTATTGCTGTAAACGCGTTTTCAGCACCTGATTGTACACTTCAGGTGAAACTGTCAAAATCTTCAAAATGAGCAAAAGCACAATGAAATTAATGCTGGAATCATCTTCAAGTTGCTAAAATACACTAATGACAGCAAAAAGTTTGAGTCTACAATATTTAGTTAAGGTGTGAGAGCCAAAATTAACTTTGTATTGCTTTAAATGCATTTTCAGCCCGATAGTACACTTCAGGTGAAACTGTCAAAATCTTCAAAATGAGCAAAAGCACAATGCAATTAATGTTGGAATCATCTTCAAGTTGCTAAAATACACTAATGACAGCAAAAAGTTTGAGTGTACAACATTTAGTTAAGGTGTGAGAGTCAAAATGAACTCTGTATTTGCTTAAATGCGTTTTCAGCCCGAAAGTACACTTCAGATGAAACTGTCAAAATCTTCAAAATGAGCAGAAGCACAATGAAATTAATGCTGGAATCATCTTCAAGTTGCTAAAATACACTAATGACAGCAAAACGTTTGAGTCTACAACATTTAGTTAAGGTGTGAGAGCCAAAATTAACTTTGTAGTGCTTTAAATGCATTTTCAGCCCGATAGTACACTTCAGGTGAAACTGTCAAAATCTTCAAAATGAGCAAAAGCACAATGAAATTAATGCTGGAATCATCTTCAAGTTGCTAAAATACACTAATGACAGCAAAAAGTTTGAGTCTACAACATTTAGTTAAGGTGAGAGAGCCAAAATGAACTTTGTATTGCTTTAAATGCATTTTCAGCCCGATAGTACACTTCAGGTGAAACTGTCAAAATCTTCAAAATGAGCAAAAGCACAATGAAATTAATGCTGGAATCATCTTCAAGTTGCTAAAATACACTAATGACAGCAAAAAGTTTGAGTCTACAACATTTAGTTAAGGTGTGAGAGCCAAAATGAACTTTGTATTGCTGTAAACGCATTTTCAGCACCTGATTGTACACTTCAGGTGAAACTGTCAAAATCTTCAAAATGAGCAAAAGCACAATGAAATTAATGCTGGAATCATCTTCAAGTTGCTAAAATACACTAATGACATCCAAAAGTTTGAGTCTACAACATTTAGTTAAGGTGTGAGAGCCAAAATTAACTTTGTATTGCTTTAAATGCATTTTCATCCCGATTGGACACTTCAGGTGAAACTGTCAAAATCTTCAAAATGAGCAAAAGCAAAATGAAATTAATGCTGGAATCATCTTCAAGTTGCTAAAATACACTAATGACAGTAAAAAGTTTGAGTCTACAACATTTAGTTAAGGTGTGAGAGCCAAAATGAACTTTGTATTGCTTTAAATGCATTTTCAGCCCGAATGTACACTTCAGGTGAAACTGTCAAAATCTTCAAAATGAGCAAAAGCACAATGAAATTAATGCTGGAAACATCTTCAAGTTTCTAAAATACTCTAATGACAGCAAAAAGTTTGAGTCTACAACATTTAGTTAAGGTGTGAGAGCCAAAATGAACTTTGTATTGCTGTAAACGCGTTTTCAGCACCTGATTGTACACTTCAGGTGAAACTGTCAAAATCTTCAAAATGAGCAAAAGCACAATGAAATTAATGCTGGAATCATCTTCAAGTTGCTAAAATACATTAATGACAGCAAAAAGTTTGAGTCTACAACATTTAGTTAAGGTGTGAGAGCCTAAATGAACTTTGTATTGCTTTAAACGCGTTTTCAGCCCCTGATTGTACACTTCAGGTGAAACTGTCAAAATCTTCAAAATGAGCAAAAGCACAATGAAATTAATGCTGGAATCATCTTCAAGTTGCTAAAATACACTAATGACAGTAAAAAGTTTGAGTCTACAACATTTAGTTAAGGTGTGAGAGCCAAAATGAACTTTGTATTGCTTTAAATGCATTTTCAGCCCGATAGTACACTTCAGGTGAAACTGTCAAAATCTTCAAAATGAGCAAAAGCACAATGAAATTAATGCTGGAATCATCTTCAAGTTGCTAAAATACACTAATGACAGCAAAAAGTTTGAGTCTACAACATTTAGTTAAGGTGTGAGAGCCAAAATGAACTTTGTATTGCTGTAAACGCGTTTTCAGCACCTGATTGTACACTTCAGGTGAAACTGTCAAAATCTTCAAAATGAGCAAAAGCACAATGAAATTAATGCTGGAATCATCTTCAAGTTGCTAAAATACACTAATGACAGCAAAACGTTTGAGTCTACAATATTTAGTTAAGGTGTGAGAGCCAAAATTAACTTTGTATTGCTTTAAATGCATTTTCAGCCCGATAGTACACTTCAGGTGAAACTGTCAAAATCTTCAAAATGAGCAAAAGCACAATGAAATTAATGCTGGAATCATCTTCAAGTTGCTAAAATACACTAATGACAGCAAAAAGTTTGAGTCTACAATATTTAGTTAAGGTGTGAGAGCCAAAATGAACTTTGTATTGCTTTAAATGCATTTTCAGCCCGATTGGACACTTCAGGTGAAACTGTCAAAATCTTCAAAATGAGCAAAAGCACAATGAAATTAATGCTGGAATCATCTTCAAGTTGCTAAAATACACTAATGACAGTAAAAAGTTTGAGTCTACAACATTTAGTTAAGGTGTGAGAGCCAAAATGAACTTTGTATTGCTTTAAATGCATTTTCAGCCCGAATGTACACTTCAGGTGAAACTGTCAAATTCTTCAAAATGAGCAAAAGCACAATGAAATTAATGCTGGAAACATCTTCAAGTTTCTAAAATACTCTAATGACAGCAAAAAGTTTGAGTCTACAACATTTAGTTAAGGTGTGAGAGCCAAAATGAACTTTGTATTGCTGTAAACGCGTTTTCAGCACCTGATTGTACACTTCAGGTGAAACTGTCAAAATCTTCAAAATGAGCAAAAGCACAATGAAATTAATGTTGGAATCATCTTCAAGTTGCTAAAATACACTAATGACAGCAAAAAGTTTGAGTCTACAACATTTAGTTAAGGTGTGAGAGCCTAAATGAACTTTTTATTGCTTTAAACGCGTTTTTAGCCCTTGATTGTACAATTCAGGTGAAACTGTCAAAATCTTCAAAATGAGCAAAAGCACAATGAAATTAATGCTGGAATCATCTTCAAGTTGCTAAAATACACTAATGACAGCAAAAAGTTTGAGTCTACAACATTTAGTTAAGGTGTGAGAGCCTAAATGAACTTTGTATTGCTGTAAACGCGTTTTCAGCACCTGAATGTACACTTCTGGTGAAACTGTCAAAATCTTCAAAATGAGCAAAAGCACAATGAAATTAATGCTGGAATCATCTTCAAGTTGCTAAAATACACTAATGACAGCAAAAAGTTTGAGTCTACAACATTTAGTTAAGGTGTGAGAGCCAAAATGAACTTTGTATTGCTTTAAATGCATTTTCAGCCCGATAGTACACTTCAGGTGAAACTGTCAAAATCTTCAAAATGAGCAAAAGCACAATTAAATTAATGCTGGAATCATCTTCAAGTTGCTAAAATGCACTAATGACAGCAAAAAGTTTGAGTCTACAACATTTAGTTAAGGTGTGAGAGCCTAAATGAACTTTGTATTGCTTTAAACGCGTTTTCAGCCCCTGATTGTACACTTCAGGTGAAACTGTCAAAATCTTCAAAATGAGCAAAAGCACAATGAAATTAATGCTGGAATCATCTTCAAGTTGCTAAAATACAGTAATGACAGCAAAAAGTTTGAGTCTACAACATTTAGTTAAGGTGTGAGAGCCTAAATTAACTTTGTATTGCTTTAAACGCGTTTTCAGCCCCTGATTGTACACTTCAGGTGAAACTGTCAAAATCTTCAAAATGAGCAAAAGCACAATGAAATTAATGCTGGAATCATCTTCAAGTTGCTAAAATACACTAATGACAGTAAAAAGTTTGAGTCTACAACATTTAGTTAAGGTGTGAGAGCCAAAATGAACTTTGTATTGCTTTAAATGCATTTTCAGCCCGATAGTACACTTCAGGTGAAACTGTCAACATCTTCAAAATGAGCAAAAGCACAATGTAATTAATGCTGGAATCATCTTCAAGTTGCTAAAATACACTAATGACAGCAAAAAGTTTGAGTCTACAACATTTAGTTAAGGTGTGAGAGCCAAAATGAACTTTGTATTGCTTTAAAATTCATTTTCAGCCCGATTGTACACTTCAGGTGAAACTGTCAAAATATTCAAAATGAGCAAAAGCACAATGCAATTAATGTTGGAATCATCTTCAAGTTGCTAAAATACACTAATGACAGCAAAAAGTTTGAGTCTACAACATTTAGTTAAGGTGTGAGAGCCTAAATGAACTTTTTATTGCTTTAAACGCGTTTTCAGCCCTTGATTGTACAATTCAGGTGAAACTGTCAAAATCTTCAAAATGAGCAAAAGCACAATGAAATTAATGCTGGAATCATCTTCAAGTTGCTAAAATACACTAATGACAGCAACAAGTTTGAGTCTACAACATTTAGTTAAGGTGTGAGAGCCAAAATGAACTTTGTATTGCTGTAAACGCGTTTTCAGCACCTGATTGTACACTTCAGGTGAAACTGTCAAAATCTTCAAAATGAGCAAAAGCACAATGAAATTAATGCTGGAAACATCTTCAAGTTTCTAAAATACTCTAATGACAGCAAAAAGTTTGGGTCTACAACATTTAGTTAAGGTGTGAGAGCCAAAATGAACTTTGTATTGCTTTAAACGCGTTTTCAGCACCTGATTGTACACTTCAGGTGAAACTGTCAAAATCTTCAAAATGAGCAAAAGCACAATGAAATTAATGCTGGAATCATCTTCAAGTTGCTAAAATACACTAATGACAGTAAAAAGTTTGAGTGTACAACATTTAATTAAGGTGTGAGAGCCAAAATGAACTCTGTATTGTTTTAAATGCACTTTCAGCCCGAAAGTACACTTCAGATGAAACTGTCAAAATCTTCAAAATGAGCAAAAGCACAATGAAATTAATGCTGGAATCATCTTCAAGTTGCTAAAATACACTAATCACAGCAAAAAGTTTGAGTCTACAACATTTAGTTAAGGTGTGAGAGCCAAAATGAACTTTGTATTGCTGTAAACGCGTTTTCAGCACCTGATTGTACACTTGGGGTGAAACTGTCAAAATCTTCAAAATGAGCAAAAGCACAATGAAATTAATGTTGGAATCATCTTCAAGTTGCTAAAATACACTAATGACAGCAAAAAGTTTGAGTCTACAACATTTAGTTAAGGTTTGAGCGCCTAAATTAACTTTTTATTGCTTTAAACGCGTTTTCAGCCCTTGATTGTAAACTTCAGGTGAAAGTGTCAAAATCTTCAAAATGAACAAAAGCACAATGAAATTAATGCTGGAATCATCTTCAAGTTGCTAAAATACACTAATGACAGCAAAAAGTTTGAGTCTACAACATTTAGTTAAGGTGTGAGAGCCAAAATGAACTTTGTATTGCTGTAAACGCGTTTTCAGCACCTGATTGTACAATTCAGGTGAAACTGTCAAAATCTTCAAAATGAGCAAAAGCACAATGAAATTAATGCTGGAATCATCTTCAAGTTGCTAAAATACACTAATGACAGCAAAAAGTTTGAGTCTACAACATTTAGTTAAGGTGTGAGAGCCTAAATTAACTTTGTATTGCTTTAAACGCGTTTTCAGCCCCTGATTGTACACTTCAGGTGAAATTGTCAAAATCTTCAAAATGAGCAAAAGCACAATGAAATTAATGCTGGAATCATCTTCAAGTTGCTAAAATACACTAATAACAGCAACAAGTTTGAGTTTACAACATTTAGTTAAGGTTTGAGCGCCTAAATTAACTTTTTATTGCTTTAAACGCATTTTCAGCCCTTGATTGTACACTTCAGGTGAAAGTGTAAAAAAATCTTCAAAATGAGCAAAAGCACAATGAAATTAATGCTGGAATCATCTTCAAGTTGCTAAAATACACTAATGACAGCAAAAAGTTTGAGTCTACAACATTTAGTTAAGGTGTGAGAGCCTAAATTAACTTTGTATTGCTTTAAACGCGTTGTCAGCCCCTGATTGTACACTTCAGGTGAAACTGTCAAAATCTTCAAAATGAGCAAAAGCACAATGAAATTAATGCTGGAATCATCTTCAAGTTGCTAAAATACACTAATGACAGCAAAAAGTTTGAGTCTACAATATTTAGTTAAGGTGTGAGAGCCAAAATTAACTTTGTATTGCTTTAAATGCATTTTCAGCCCGATTGGACACTTCAGGTGAAACTGTCAAAATCTTCAAAATGAGCAAAAGCACAATGAAATTAATGCTGGAATCATCTTCAAGTTGCTAAAATACACCAATGACAGTAAAAAGTTTTAGTCTACAACATTTAGTTAAGGTGTGAGAGCCAAAATGAACTTTGTATTGCTGTAAACGCTTTTTCAGCACCTGATTGTACACTTCAGGTGAAAATGTCAAAATCTTCAAAATGAGCAAAAGCACAATGAAATTAATGCTGGAATCATCTTCAAGTTGCTAAAATACACTAATGACAGCAAAAAGTTTGAGTCTACAACATTTAGTTAAGGTGTGAGAGCCAAAATTAACTTTGTATTGCTTTAAAATTCATTTTCAGCCCGATTGTACACTTCAGGTGAAACTGTCAAAATCTTAAAAATGAGCAAAAGCACAATGAAATTAATGTTGGAATCATCTTCAAGTTGCTAAAATACACTAATGACAGCAAAAAGTTTGAGTCTACAACATTTAGTTAAGTTGTGAGAGCCTAAATTAACTTTTTATTGCTTTAAACGCGTTTTCAGCCCTTGATTGTACACTTCAGGTGAAACTGTCAAAATCTTCAAATTGAGCAAAAGCACAATGAAATTAATGCTGGAATCATCTTCAAGTTGCTAAAATACACTAATGACAGCAAAAAGTTTGAGTCTACAACATTTAGTTAAGGTGTGAGAGCCAAAATGAACTTTGTATTGCTGTAAACGCGTTTTCAGCACCTGATTGTACACTTCAGGTGAAACTGTCAAAATCTTCAAAATGAGCAAAAGCACAATGAAATTAATGCTGGAATCATCTTCAAGTTGCTAAAATACACTAATGACAGAAAAAAGTTTGAGTCTACAATATTTAGTTAAGGTGTGAGAGCCAAAATGAGCTTTGTATTGCTTTAAAATTCATTTTCAGCCCGATTGTACACTTCAGGTGAAATTGTCAAAATCTTCAAAATGAGCAAAAGCACAATGAAATTAATGCTGGAATCATCTTCAAGTTGCTAAAATACACTAATGACAGCAAAAAGTTTGAGTCTACAACATTTAGTTAAGGTGTGAGAGCCAAAATGAACTTTGTATTGCTTTAAATGCATTTTCAGCCCGATAGTACACTTCAGGTGAAACTGTCAAAATCTTCAAAATGAGCAAAAGCACAATGAAATTAATGCTGGAATCATCTTCTAGTTGCTAAAATACACTAATGACAGCAAAAAGTTTGAGTCTACAACATTTAGTTAAGTTGTGAGAGCCAAAATGAACTTTGTATTGCTGTAAACGCGTTTTCAGCACCTAATTGTACACTTCAGGTGAAACTGTCAAAATATTCAAAATGAGCAAAAGCACAATGAAATTAATGCTGGAATCATCTTCTAGTTGCTAAAATACACTAATGACAGCAAAAAGTTTGAGTCTACAATATTTAGTTAAGGTGTGAGAGCCAAAATTAACTTTGTATTGCTTTAAATGCATTTTCAGCCCGATTGGACACTTCAGGTGAAACTGTCAAAATCTTCAAAATGAGCAAAAGCACAATGAAATTAATGCTGGAATCATCTTCAAGTTGCTAAAATACACTAATGACAGTAAAAAGTTTGAGTCTACAACATTTAGTTAAGGTGTGAGAGCCAAAATGAACTTTGTATTGCTTTAAATGCATTTTCAGCCCGAATGTACACTTCAGGTGAAACTGTCAAAATCTTCAAAATGAGCAAAAGCACAATGAAATTAATGCTGGAATCATCTTCAAGTTGCTAAAATACACTAATGACAGCAAAAAGTTTGAGTCTACAACATTTAGTTAAGGTGTGAGAGCCAAAATTAACTTTGTATTGCTTTAAACGCGTTTTCAGCCCTTGATTGTAAACTTCAGGTGAAAGTGTCAAAATCTTCAAAATGAACAAAAGCACAATGAAATTAATGCTGGAATCATCTTCAAGTTGCTAAAATACACTAATGACAGCAAAAAGTTTGAGTTTACAACATTTAGTTAAGGTTTGAGCGCCTAAATGAACTTTTTATTGCTTTAAACGCATTTTCAGCCCTTGATTGTACACTTCAGGTGAAAGTGTCAAAATCTTCAAAATGAGCAAAAGCACAATGAAATTAATGCTGGAATCATCTTCAAGTTGCTAAAATACACTAATGACAGCAAAAAGTTTGAGTCTACAACATTTAGTTAAGGTGTGAGAGCCTAAATTAACTTTGTATTGCTTTAAACGCGTTGTCAGCCCCTGATTGTACACTTCAGGTGAAACTGTCAAAATCTTCAAAATGAGCAAAAGCACAATGAAATTAATGCTGGAATCATCTTCAAGTTGCTAAAATACACTAATGACAGCAAAAAGTTTGAGTCTACAATATTTAGTTAAGGTGTGAGAGCCAAAATTAACTTTGTATTGCTTTAAATGCATTTTCAGCCCGATTGGACACTTCAGGTGAAACTGTCAAAATCTTCAAAATGAGCAAAAGCACAATGAAATTAATGCTGGAATCATCTTCAAGTTGCTAAAATACACTAATGACAGTAAAAAGTTTGAGTCTACAACATTTAGTTAAGGTGTGAGAGCCAAAATGAACTTTGTATTGCTTTAAATGCATTTTCAGCCCGAATGTACACTTCAGGTGAAACTGTCAAATTCTTCAAAATGAGCAAAAGCACAATGAAATTAATGCTGGAAACATCTTCAAGTTTCTAAAATACTCTAATGACAGCAAAAAGTTTGAGTCTACAACATTTAGTTAAGGTGTGAGAGCCAAAATGAACTTTGTATTGCTGTAAACGCGTTTTCAGCACCTGATTGTACAATTCAGGTGAAACTGTCAAAATCTTCAAAATGAGCAAAAGCACAATGAAATTAATGCTGGAATCATCTTCAAGTTGCTAAAATACACTAATGACAGCAAAAAGTTTGAGTCTACAACATTTAGTTAAGGTGTGAGAGCCAAAATGAACTTTGTATTGCTTTAAACGCGTTTTCAGCCCTTGATTGTAAACTTCAGGTGAAAGTGTCAAAATCTTCAAAATGAAAAAATAAAAGCACAATGAAATTAATGCTGGAATCATCTTCAAGTTGCTAAAATACACTAATGACAGTAAAAAGTTTGAGTCTACAACATTTAGTTAAGGTGTGAGAGCCAAAATGAACTTTGTATTGCTTTAAATGCATTTTCAGCCCGATTGTACACTTCAGGTAAAACTGTCAAAATCTTCAAAATGAGCAAAAGCACAATGAAATTAATGCTGGAATCATCTTCAAGTTGCTAAAATACACTAATGACAGCAAAACGTTTGAGTCTACAACATTTAGTTAAGGTGTGAGAGCCAAAATGAACTTTGTATTGCTTTAAACGCATTTTCAGCCCCTGATTGTACACTTCAGGTGAAACTGTCAAATTCTTCAAAATGAGCAAAAGCACAATGAAATTAATGCTGGAAACATCTTCAAGTTTCTAAAATACTCTAATGACAGCAAAAAGTTTGAGTCTACAACATTTAGTTAAGGTGTGAGAGCCAAAATGAACTTTGTATTGCTGTAAACGCGTTTTCAGCACCTGATTGTACAATTCAGGTGAAACTGTCAAAATCTTCAAAATGAGCAAAAGCACAATGAAATTAATGCTGGAATCATCTTCAAGTTGCTAAAATACACTAATGACAGCAAAAAGTTTGAGTCTACAACATTTAGTTAAGGTTTGAGCGCCTAAATTAACTTTTTATTGCTTTAAACGCATTTTCAGCCCTTGATTGTACACTTCAGGTGAAAGTGTCAAAATCTTCAAAATGAGCAAAAGCACAATGAAATTAATGCTGGAATCATCTTCAAGTTGCTAAAATACACTAATGACAGCAAAAAGTTTGAGTCTACAACATTTAGTTAAGGTGTGAGAGCCTAAATTAACTTTGTATTGCTTTAAACGCGTTGTCAGCCCCTGATTGTACACTTCAGGTGAAACTGTCAAAATCTTCAAAATGAGCAAAAGCACAATGAAATTAATGCTGGAATCATCTTCAAGTTGCTAAAATACACTAATGACAGCAAAAAGTTTGAGTCTACAATATTTAGTTAAGGTGTGAGAGCCAAAATTAACTTTGTATTGCTTTAAATGCATTTTCAGCCCGATTGGACACTTCAGGTGAAACTGTCAAAATCTTCAAAATGAGCAAAAGCACAATGAAATTAATGCTGGAATCATCTTCAAGTTGCTAAAATACACTAATGACAGTAAAAAGTTTGAGTCTACAACATTTAGTTAAGGTGTGAGAGCCAAAATGAACTTTGTATTGCTTTAAATGCATTTTCAGCCCGAATGTACACTTCAGGTGAAACTGTCAAATTCTTCAAAATGAGCAAAAGCACAATGAAATTAATGCTGGAAACATCTTCAAGTTTCTAAAATACTCTAATGACAGCAAAAAGTTTGAGTCTACAACATTTAGTTAAGGTGTGAGAGCCAAAATGAACTTTGTATTGCTGTAAACGCGTTTTCAGCACCTGATTGTACAATTCAGGTGAAACTGTCAAAATCTTCAAAATGAGCAAAAGCACAATGAAATTAATGCTGGAATCATCTTCAAGTTGCTAAAATACACTAATGACAGCAAAAAGTTTGAGTCTACAACATTTAGTTAAGGTGTGAGAGCCTAAATGAACTTTGTATTGCTTTAAACGCGTTTTCAGCCCCTGATTGTACACTTCAGGTGAAACTGTCAAAATCTTCAAAATGATTAAAAGCACAATGAAATTAATGCTGGAATCATCTTCAAGTTGCTAAAATACACTAATGACATCAAAAAGTTTGAGTCTACAACATTTAGTTAAGGTGTGAGAGCCTAAATGAACTTTGTATTGCTTTAAATGCATTTTCAGCCCGATTGTACACTTCAGGTAAAACTGTCAAAATCTTCAAAATGAGCAAAAGCACAATGAAATTAATGCTGGAATCATCTTCAAGTTGCTAAAATACACTAATGACAGCAAAACGTTTGAGTCTACAACATTTAGTTAAGGCGTGAGAGCCAAAATGAACTTTGTATTGCTTTAAACGCATTTTCAGCCCCTGATTGTACACTTCAGGTGAAACTGTCAAAATCGTCAAAATGAGCAAAAGCACAATGAAATTAATGCTGGAATCATCTTCAAGTTGCTAAAATACACTAATGACAGCAAAAAGTTTGAGTCTACAACATTTAGTTAAGGTGTGAGAGCCTAAATTAACTTTGTATTGCTTTAAACGCGTTGTCAGCCCCTGATTGTACACTTCAGGTGAAACTGTCAAAATCTTCAAAATGAGCAAAAGCACAATGAAATTAATGCTGGAATCATCTTCAAGTTGCTAAAATACACTAATGACATCAAAAAGTTTGAGTCTACAACATTTAGTTAAGGTGTGAGAGCCTAAATGAACTTTGTATTGCTTTAAACGCGTTTTCAGCCCCTGATTGTACACTTCAGGTGAAACTGTCAAAATCTTCAAAATGAGCAAAAGCACAATTAAATTAATGCTGGAATCATCTTCAAGTTGCTAAAATACACTAATGACAGCAAAAAGTTTGAGTCTACAACATTTAGTTAAGGTGTGAGAGCCTAAATGAACTTTGTATTGCTGTAAACGCGTTTTCAGCACCTGATTGTACACTTCTGGTGAAACTGTCAAAATCTTCAAAATGAGCAAAAGCACAATGAAATTAATGCTGGAATCATCTTCAAGTTGCTAAAATACACTAATGACAGCAAAAAGTTTGAGTCTACAATATTTAGTTAAGGTGTGAGAGCCAAAATGAACTTTGTATTGCTTTAAAATTCATTTTCAGCCCGATTGTACACTTCAGGTGAAACTGTCAAAATCTTCAAAATGAGCAAAAGCACAATGCAATTAATGTTGGAATCATCTTCAAGTTGCTAAAATACACTAATGACAGCAAAAAGTTTGAGTCTACAACATTTAGTTAAGGTGTGAGAGCCTAAATGAACTTTTTATTGCTTTAAACGCGTTTTCAGCCCTTGATTGTACAATTCAGGTGAAACTGTCAAAATCTTCAAAATGAGCAAAAGCACAATGAAATTAATGCTGGAATCATCTTCAAGTTGCTAAAATACACTAATGACAGTAAAAAGTTTGAGTCTACAACATTTAGTTAAGGTGTGAGAGCCAAAATGAACTTTGTATTGCTTTAAATGCATTTTCAGCCCGATAGTACACTTCAGGTGAAACTGTCAAAATCTTCAAAATGAGCAAAAGCACAATGAAATTAATGCTGGAATCATCTTCAAGTTGCTAAAATACACTAATGACAGCAACAAGTTTGATTCTACAACATTTAGTTAAGGTGTGAGAGCCAAAATGAACTTTGTATTGCTGTAAACGCGTTTTCAGCACCTGATTGTACACTTCAGGTGAAACTGTCAAAATCTTCAAAATGAGCAAAAGCACAATGAAATTAATGCTGGAAACATCTTCAAGTTTCTAAAATACTCTAATGACAGCAAAACGTTTGAGTCTACAACATTTAGTTAAGGTGTGAGAGCCAAAATGAACTTTGTATTGCTGTAAACACGTTTTCAGCACCTGATTGTACACTTCAGGTGAAACTGTCAAAATCTTAAAAATGAGCAAAAGCACAATGAAATTAATGCTGGAATCATCTTCAAGTTGCTAAAATACACTAATGACAGTAAAAAGTTTGAGTGTACAACATTTAATTAAGGTGTGAGAGCCAAAATGAACTCTGTATTGTTTTAAATGCACTTTCAGCCCGATTGTACACTTCAGGTGAAACTGTCAAAATCTTCAAAATGTGCAAAAGCACAATGAAATTAATGCTGGAATCATCTTCAAGTTGCTAAAATACACTAATGACAGCAAAAAGTTTGAGTCTACAACATTTAGTTAAGGTGTGAGAGCCAAAATTAACTTTTTATTGCTGTAAACACGTTTTCAGCCCCTGATTGTACACTTCAGGTGAAACTGTGAAAATCTTCAAAATGAGCAAAAGCACAATGAAATTTATGCTGGAATCATCTTCAAGTTGCTAAAATACACTAATGACAGCAAAAAGTTTGAGTCTACAACATTTAGTTAAGGTGTGAGAGCCTAAATGAACTTTGTATTGCTTTAAACACGTTTTCAGCCCCTGATTGTACACTTCAGGTGAAACTGTCAAAATCTTCAAAATGAGCAAAAGCACAATGAAATTAATGCTGGAATCATCTTCAAGTTGCTAAAATACACTAACGACAGCAAAAAGTTTGAGTCTACAACATTTAGTTAAGGTGTGAGAGCCAAAATGAACTTTGTATTGCTTTAAATGCATTTTCAGCCCGATAGTACACTTCAGGTGAAACTGTCAAAATCTTCAAAATGAGCAAAAGCACAATGAAATTAATGCTGGAATCATCTTCAAGTTGCTAAAATACACTAATGACAGCAAAAAGTTTGAGTCTACAACATTTAGTTAAGGTGTGAGAGCCAAAATGAACTTTGTATTGCTGTAAACGCGTTTTCAGCACCTGATTGTACACTTCAGGTGAAACTGTCAAAATCTTCAAAATGAGCAAAAGCACAATGAAATTAATGCTGGAATCATCTTCAAGTTGGTAAAATACACTAATGACAGCAAAAAGTTTGAGTCTACAACATTTAGTTAAGGTGTGAGAGCCAAAATGAACTTTTTATTGCTGTAAACGCGTTTTCAGCACCTGATTGTACACTTCAGGTGAAACTGTCAAAATCTTAAAAATGAGCAAAAGCACAATGAAATTAATGCTGGAATCATCTTCAAGTTGCTAAAATACACTAATGACAGCAAAACGTTTGAGTCTACAACATTTAGTAAAGGTGTGAGAGCCAAAATTAACTTTGTATTGCTTTAAATGCATTTTCAGCCCGATAGTACACTTCAGGTGAAACTGTCAAAATCTTCAAAATGAGCAAAAGCACAATGAAATTAATGCTGGAATCATCTTCAAGTTGCTAAAATACACTAATGACAGCAAAAAGTTTGAGTCTACAACATTTAGTTAAGGTGAGAGAGCCAAAATGAACTTTGTATTGCTTTAAATGCATTTTCAGCCCGATAGTACACTTCAGGTGAAACTGTCAAAATCTTCAAAATGAGCAAAAGCACAATGAAATTAATGCTGGAATCATCTTCAAGTTGCTAAAATACACTAATGACAGCAAAAAGTTTGAGTCTACAACATTTAGTTAAGGTGTGAGAGCCAAAATGAACTTTGTATTGCTGTAAACGCATTTTCAGCACCTGATTGTACACTTCAGGTGAAACTGTCAAAATCTTCAAAATGAGCAAAAGCACAATGAAATTAATGCTGGAATCATCTTCAAGTTGCTAAAATACACTAATGACATCCAAAAGTTTGAGTCTACAACATTTAGTTAAGGTGTGAGAGCCAAAATTAACTTTGTATTGCTTTAAATGCATTTTCATCCCGATTGGACACTTCAGGTGAAACTGTCAAAATCTTCAAAATGAGCAAAAGCAAAATGAAATTAATGCTGGAATCATCTTCAAGTTGCTAAAATACACTAATGACAGTAAAAAGTTTGACTCTACAACATTTAGTTAAGGTGTGAGAGCCAAAATGAACTTTGTATTGCTTTAAATGCATTTTCAGCCCGAATGTACACTTCAGGTGAAACTGTCAAAATCTTCAAAATGAGCAAAAGCACAATGAAATTAATGCTGGAAACATCTTCAAGTTTCTAAAATACTCTAATGACAGCAAAAAGTTTGAGTCTACAACATTTAGTTAAGGTGTGAGAGCCAAAATGAACTTTGTATTGCTGTAAACGCGTTTTCAGCACCTGATTGTACACTTCAGGTGAAACTGTCAAAATCTTCAAAATGAGCAAAAGCACAATGAAATTAATGCTGGAATCATCTTCAAGTTGCTAAAATACATTAATGACAGCAAAAAGTTTGAGTCTACAACATTTAGTTAAGGTGTGAGAGCCTAAATGAACTTTGTATTGCTTTAAACGCGTTTTCAGCCCCTGATTGTACACTTCAGGTGAAACTGTCAAAATCTTCAAAATGAGCAAAAGCACAATGAAATTAATGCTGGAATCATCTTCAAGTTGCTAAAATACACTAATGACAGTAAAAAGTTTGAGTCTACAACATTTAGTTAAGGTGTGAGAGCCAAAATGAACTTTGTATTGCTTTAAATGCATTTTCAGCCCGATAGTACACTTCAGGTGAAACTGTCAAAATCTTCAAAATGAGCAAAAGCACAATGAAATTAATGCTGGAATCATCTTCAAGTTGCTAAAATACACTAATGACAGCAAAAAGTTTGAGTCTACAACATTTAGTTAAGGTGTGAGAGCCAAAATGAACTTTGTATTGCTGTAAACGCGTTTTCAGCACCTGATTGTACACTTCAGGTGAAACTGTCAAAATCTTCAAAATGAGCAAAAGCACAATGAAATTAATGCTGGAATCATCTTCAAGTTGCTAAAATACACTAATGACAGTAAAAAGTTTGAGTCTACAACATTTAGTTAAGGTGTGAGAGCCAAAATTAACTTTGTATTGCTTTAAATGCATTTTCAGCCCGATAGTACACTTCAGGCGAAACTGTCAAAATCTTCAAAATGAGCAAAAGCACAATGAAATTAATGCTGGAATCATCTTCAAGTTGCTAAAATACACTAATGACAGCAAAAAGTTTGAGTCTACAATATTTAGTTAAGGTGTGAGAGCCAAAATGAACTTTGTATTGCTTTAAATGCATTTTCAGCCCGATTGGACACTTCAGGTGAAACTGTCAAAATCTTCAAAATGAGCAAAAGCACAATGAAATTAATGCTGGAATCATCTTCAAGTTGCTAAAATACACTAATGACAGTAAAAAGTTTGAGTCTACAACATTTAGTTAAGGTGTGAGAGCCAAAATGAACTTTGTATTGCTTTAAATGCATTTTCAGCCCGAATGTACACTTCAGGTGAAACTGTCAAATTCTTCAAAATGAGCAAAAGCACAATGAAATTAATGCTGGAAACATCTTCAAGTTTCTAAAATACTCTAATGACAGCAAAAAGTTTGAGTCTACAACATTTAGTTAAGGTGTGAGAGCCAAAATGAACTTTGTATTGCTGTAAACGCGTTTTCAGCACCTGATTGTACACTTCAGGTGAAACTGTCAAAATCTTCAAAATGAGCAAAAGCACAATGAAATTAATGCTGGAATCATCTTCAAGTTGCTAAAATACACTAATGACAGCAAAAAGTTTGAGTCTACAACATTTAGTTAAGGTGTGAGAGCCTAAATGAACTTTTTATTGCTTTAAACGCGTTTTTAGCCCTTGATTGTACAATTCAGGTGAAACTGTCAAAATCTTCAAAATGAGCAAAAGCACAATTAAATTAATGCTGGAATCATCTTCAAGTTGCTAAAATGCACTAATGACAGCAAAAAGTTTGAGTCTACAACATTTAGTTAAGGTGTGAGAGCCTAAATGAACTTTGTATTGCTTTAAACGCGTTTTCAGCCCCTGATTGTACACTTCAGGTGAAACTGTCAAAATCTTCAAAATGAGCAAAAGCACAATGAAATTAATGCTGGAATCATCTTCAAGTTGCTAAAATACAGTAATGACAGCAAAAAGTTTGAGTCTACAACATTTAGTTAAGGTGTGAGAGCCTAAATTAACTTTGTATTGCTTTAAACGCGTTTTCAGCCCCTGATTGTACACTTTAGGTGAAACTGTCAAAATCTTCAAAATTAGCAAAAGCACAATGAAATTAATGCTGGAATCATCTTCAAGTTGCTAAAATACACTAATGACAGTAAAAAGTTTGAGTCTACAACATTTAGTTAAGGTGTGAGAGCCAAAATGAACTTTGTATTGCTTTAAATGCATTTTCAGCCCGATAGTACACTTCAGGTGAAACTGTCAACATCTTCAAAATGAGCAAAAGCACGATGAAATTAATGCTGGAATCATCTTCAAGTTGCTAAAATACACTAATGACAGCAAAAAGTTTGAGTCTACAACATTTAGTTAAGGTGTGAGAGCCAAAATGAACTTTGTATTGCTTTAAAATTCATTTTCAGCCCGATTGTACACTTCAGGTGAAACTGTCAAAATATTCAAAATGAGCAAAAGCACAATGCAATTAATGTTGGAATCATCTTCAAGTTGCTAAAATACACTAATGACAGCAAAAAGTTTGAGTCTACAACATTTAGTTAAGGTGTGAGAGCCTAAATGAACTTTTTATTGCTTTAAACGCGTTTTCAGCCCTTGATTGTACAATTCAGGTGAAACTGTCAAAATCTTCAAAATGAGCAAAAGCACAATGAAATTAATGCTGGAATCATCTTCAAGTTGCTAAAATACACTAATGACAGCAACAAGTTTGAGTCTACAACATTTAGTTAAGGTGTGAGAGCCAAAATGAACTTTGTATTGCTGTAAACGCGTTTTCAGCACCTGATTGTACACTTCAGGTGAAACTGTCAAAATCTTCAAAATGAGCAAAAGCACAATGAAATTAATGCTGGAAACATCTTCAAGTTTCTAAAATACTCTAATGACAGCAAAAAGTTTGGGTCTACAACATTTAGTTAAGGTGTGAGAGCCAAAATGAACTTTGTATTGCTTTAAACGCGTTTTCAGCACCTGATTGTACACTTCAGGTGAAACTGTCAAAATCTTCAAAATGAGCAAAAGCACAATGAAATTAATGCTGGAATCATCTTCAAGTTGCTAAAATACACTAATGACAGTAAAAAGTTTGAGTGTACAACATTTAATTAAGGTGTGAGAGCCAAAATGAACTCTGTATTGTTTTAAATGCACTTTCAGCCCGAAAGTACACTTCAGATGAAACTGTCAAAATCTTCAAAATGAGCAAAAGCACAATGAAATTAATGCTGGAATCATCTTCAAGTTGCTAAAATACACTAATCACAGCAAAAAGTTTGAGTCTACAACATTTAGTTAAGGTGTGAGAGCCAAAATGAACTTTGTATTGCTGTAAACGCGTTTTCAGCACCTGATTGTACACTTCAGGTGAAACTGTCAAAATCTTCAAAATGAGCAAAAGCACAATGAAATTAATGTTGGAATCATCTTCAAGTTGCTAAAATACACTAATGACAGCAAAAAGTTTGAGTCTACAACATTTAGTTAAGGTTTGAGCGCCTAAATTAACTTTTTATTGCTTTAAACGCGTTTTCAGCCCTTGATTGTAAACTTCAGGTGAAAGTGTCAAAATCTTCAAAATGAACAAAAGCACAATGAAATTAATGCTGGAATCATCTTCAAGTTGCTAAAATACACTAATGACAGCAAAAAGTTTGAGTCTACAACATTTAGTTAAGGTGTGAGAGCCAAAATGAACTTTGTATTGCTGTAAACGCGTTTTCAGCACCTGATTGTACAATTCAGGTGAAACTGTCAAAATCTTCAAAATGAGCAAAAGCACAATGAAATTAATGCTGGAATCATCTTCAAGTTGCTAAAATACACTAATGACAGCAAAAAGTTTGAGTCTACAACATTTAGTTAAGGTGTGAGAGCCTAAATGAACTTTGTATTGCTTTAAACGCGTTTTCAGCCCCTGATTGTACACTTCAGGTGAAATTGTCAAAATCTTCAAAATGAGCAAAAGCACAATGAAATTAATGCTGGAATCATCTTCAAGTTGCTAAAATACACTAATAACAGCAACAAGTTTGAGTCTACAACATTTAGTTAAGGTGTGAGAGCCTAAATGAACTTTGTATTGCTTTAAATGCATTTTCAGCCCGATTGTACACTTCAGGTAAAACTGTCAAAATCTTCAAAATGAGCAAAAGCACAATGAAATTAATGCTGGAATCATCTTCAAGTTGCTAAAATACACTAATGACAGCAACAAGTTTGAGTCTACAACATTTAGTTAAGGTGTGAGAGCCAAAATGAACTTTGTATTGCTGTAAACGCGTTTTCAGCACCTGAATGTACACTTCAGGTGAAACTGTCAAAATCTTCAAAATGAGCAAAAGCACAATGAAATTAATGTTGGAATCATCTTCAAGTTGCTAAAATACACTAATGACAGCAAAAAGTTTGAGTTTACAACATTTAGTTAAGGTTTGAGCGCCTAAATTAACTTTTTATTGCTTTAAACGCATTTTCAGCCCTTGATTGTACACTTCAGGTGAAAGTGTCAAAATCTTCAAAATGAGCAAAAGCACAATGAAATTAATGCTGGAATCATCTTCAAGTTGCTAAAATACACTAATGACAGCAAAAAGTTTGAGTCTACAACATTTAGTTAAGGTGTGAGAGCCTAAATTAACTTTGTATTGCTTTAAACGCGTTGTCAGCCCCTGATTGTACACTTCAGGTGAAACTGTCAAAATCTTCAAAATGAGCAAAAGCACAATGAAATTAATGCTGGAATCATCTTCAAGTTGCTAAAATACACTAATGACAGCAAAAAGTTTGAGTCTACAATATTTAGTTAAGGTGTGAGAGCCAAAATTAACTTTGTATTGCTTTAAATGCATTTTCAGCCCGATTGGACACTTCAGGTGAAACTGTCAAAATCTTCAAAATGAGCAAAAGCACAATGAAATTAATGCTGGAATCATCTTCAAGTTGCTAAAATACACTAATGACAGTAAAAAGTTTGAGTCTACAACATTTAGTTAAGGTGTGAGAGCCAAAATGAACTTTGTATTGCTTTAAAAGCATTTTCAGCCCGAATGTACACTTCAGGTGAAACTGTCAAATTCTTCAAAATGAGCAAAAGCACAATGAAATTAATGCTGGAAACATCTTCAAGTTTCTAAAATACTCTAATGACAGCAAAAAGTTTGAGTCTACAACATTTAGTTAAGGTGTGAGAGCCAAAATGAACTTTGTATTGCTGTAAACGCGTTTTCAGCACCTGATTGTACAAGTCAGGTGAAACTGTCAAAATCTTCAAAATGAGCAAAAGCACAATGAAATTAATGCTGGAATCATCTTCAAGTTGCTAAAATACACTAATGACAGCAAAAAGTTTGAGTCTACAACATTTAGTTAAGGTGTGAGAGCCTAAATGAACTTTGTATTGCTTTAAACGCGTTTTCAGCCCCTGATTGTACACTTCAGGTGAAACTGTCAAAATCTTCAAAATGATTAAAAGCACAATGAAATTAATGCTGGAATCATCTTCAAGTTGCTAAAATACACTAATGACATCAAAAAGTTTGAGTCTACAACATTTAGTTAAGGTGTGAGAGCCTAAATGAACTTTGTATTGCTTTAAATGCATTTTCAGCCCGATTGTACACTTCAGGTAAAACTGTCAAAATCTTCAAAATGAGCAAAAGCACAATGAAATTAATGTTGGAATCATCTTCAAGTTGCTAAAATACACTAATGACAGCAAAACGTTTGAGTCTACAACATTTAGTTAAGGTGTGAGAGCCAAAATGAACTTTGTATTGCTTTAAACGCATTTTCAGCCCCTGATTGTACACTTCAGGTGAAACTGTCAAAATCGTCAAAATGAGCAAAAGCACAATGAAATTAATGCTGGAATCATCTTCAAGTTGCTAAAATACACTAATGACAGCAAAAAGTTTGAGTCTACAACATTTAGTTAAGGTGTGAGAGCCTAAATGAACTTTGTATTGCTTTAAACGCGTTTTCAGCCCCTGATTGTACACTTCAGGTGAAACTGTCAAAATCTTCAAAATGAGCAAAAGCACAATTAAATTAATGCTGGAATCATCTTCAAGTTGCTAAAATACACTAATGACAGCAAAAAGTTTGAGTCTACAACATTTAGTTAAGGTGTGAGAGCCTAAATGAACTTTGTATTGCTGTAAACGCGTTTTCAGCACCTGATTGTACACTTCTGGTGAAACTGTCAAAATCTTCAAAATGAGCAAAAGCACAATGAAATTAATGCTGGAATCATCTTCAAGTTGCTAAAATACACTAATGACAGCAAAAAGTTTGAGTCTACAATATTTAGTTAAGGTGTGAGAGCCAAAATGAACTTTGTATTGCTTTAAAATTCATTTTCAGCCCGATTGTACACTTCAGGTGAAACTGTCAAAATCTTCAAAATGAGCAAAAGCACAATGCAATTAATGTTGGAATCATCTTCAAGTTGCTAAAATACACTAATGACAGCAAAAAGTTTGAGTCTACAACATTTAGTTAAGGTGTGAGAGCCTAAATGAACTTTTTATTGCTTTAAACGCGTTTTCAGCCCTTGATTGTACAATTCAGGTGAAACTGTCAAAATCTTCAAAATGAGCAAAAGCACAATGAAATTAATGCTGGAATCATCTTCAAGTTGCTAAAATACACTAATGACAGCAACAAGTTTGATTCTACAACATTTAGTTAAGGTGTGAGAGCCAAAATGAACTTTGTATTGCTGTAAACGCGTTTTCAGCACCTGATTGTACACTTCAGGTGAAACTGTCAAAATCTTCAAAATGAGCAAAAGCACAATGAAATTAATGCTGGAAACATCTTCAAGTTTCTAAAATACTCTAATGACAGCAAAACGTTTGAGTCTACAACATTTAGTTAAGGTGTGAGAGCCAAAATGAACTTTGTATTGCTGTAAACGCGTTTTCAGCACCTGATTGTACACTTCAGGTGAAACTGTCAAAATCTTCAAAATGAGCAAAAGCACAATGAAATTAATGCTGGAATCATCTTCAAGTTGCTAAAATACACTAATGACAGTAAAAAGTTTGAGTGTACAACATTTAATTAAGGTGTGAGAGCCAAAATGAACTCTGTATTGTTTTAAATGCACTTTCAGCCCGAAAGTACACTTCAGATGAAACTGTCAAAATCTTCAAAATGAGCAAAAGCACAATGAAATTAATGCTGGAATCATCTTCAAGTTGCTAAAATACACTAATGACAGCAAAAAGTTTGAGTCTACAACATTTAGTTAAGGTGTGAGAGCCAAAATGAACTTTGTATTGCTGTAAACGCGTTTTCAGCACCTGATTGTACACTTCAGGTGAAACTGTCAAAATCTTCAAAATGAGCAAAAGCACAATGAAATTAATGTTGGAATCATCTTCAAGTTGCTAAAATACACTAATGACAGCAAAAAGTTTGAGTCTACAACATTTAGTTAAGGTTTGAGCGCCTAAATTAACTTTTTATTGCTTTAAACGCGTTTTCAGCCCTTGATTGTAAACTTCAGGTGAAAGTGTCAAAATCTTCAAAATGAGCAAAAGCACAATGAAATTAATGCTGGAATCATCTTCAAGTTGCTAAAATACACTAATGACAGCAAAAAGTTTGAGTCTACAACATTTAGTTAAGGTGTGAGAGCCTAAATGAACTTTGTATTGCTTTAAACGCGTTTTCAGCCCCTGATTGTACACTTCAGGTGAAATTGTCAAAATCTTCAAAATGAGCAAAAGCACAATGAAATTAATGCTGGAATCATCTTCAAGTTGCTAAAATACACTAATAACAGCAACAAGTTTGAGTCTACAACATTTAGTTAAGGTGTGAGAGCCTAAATGAACTTTGTATTGCTTTAAATGCATTTTCAGCCCGATTGTACACTTCAGGTAAAACTGTCAAAATCTTCAAAATGAGCAAAAGCACAATGAAATTAATGCTGGAATCATCTTCAAGTTGCTAAAATACACTAATGACAGCAACAAGTTTGAGTCTACAACATTTAGTTAAGGTGTGAGAGCCAAAATGAACTTTGTATTGCTGTAAACGCGTTTTCAGCACCTGAATGTACACTTCAGGTGAAACTGTCAAAATCTTCAAAATGAGCAAAAGCACAATGAAATTAATGTTGGAATCATCTTCAAGTTGCTAAAATACACTAATGACAGCAAAAAGTTTGAGTTTACAACATTTAGTTAAGGTTTGAGCGCCTAAATTAACTTTTTATTGCTTTAAACGCATTTTCAGCCCTTGATTGTACACTTCAGGTGAAAGTGTCAAAATCTTCAAAATGAGCAAAAGCACAATGAAATTAATGCTGGAATCATCTTCAAGTTGCTAAAATACAATAATGACAGCAAAAAGTTTGAGTCTACAACATTTAGTTAAGGTGTGAGAGCCTAAATTAACTTTGTATTGCTTTAAACGCGTTGTCAGCCCCTGATTGTACACTTCAGGTGAAACTGTCAAAATCTTCAAAATGAGCAAAAGCACAATGAAATTAATGCTGGAATCATCTTCAAGTTGCTAAAATACACTAATGACAGTAAAAAGTTTGAGTCTACAACATTTAGTTAAGGTGTGAGAGCCAAAATGAACTTTGTATTGCTTTAAATGCATTTTCAGCCCGATAGTACACTTCAGGTGAAACTGTCAAAATCTTCAAAATGAGCAAAAGCACAATGAAATTAATGTTGGAATCATCTTCAAGTTGCTAAAATACACTAATGACAGCAAAAAGTTTGAGTCTACAACATTTAGTTAAGGTGTGAGAGCCAAAATGAACTTTGTATTGCTTTAAACGCGTTGTCAGCCCCTGATTGTACACTTCAGGTGAAACTGTCAAAATCTTCAAAATGAGCAAAAGCACAATGAAATTAATGCTGGAATCATCTTCAAGTTGCTAAAATACACTAATGACATCAAAAAGTTTGAGTCTACAACATTTAGTTAAGGTGTGAGAGCCTAAATGAACTTTGTATTGCTTTAAACGCGTTTTCAGCCCCTGATTGTACACTTCAGGTGAAACTGTCAAAATCTTCAAAATGAGCAAAAGCACAATTAAATTAATGCTGGAATCATCTTCAAGTTGCTAAAATACACTAATGACAGCAAAAAGTTTGAGTCTACAACATTTAGTTAAGGTGTGAGAGCCTAAATGAACTTTGTATTGCTGTAAACGCGTTTTCAGCACCTGATTGTACACTTCTGGTGAAACTGTCAAAATCTTCAAAATGAGCAAAAGCACAATGAAATTAATGCTGGAATCATCTTCAAGTTGCTAAAATACACTAATGACAGCAAAAAGTTTGAGTCTACAATATTTAGTTAAGGTGTGAGAGCCAAAATGAACTTTGTATTGCTTTAAAATTCATTTTCAGCCCGATTGTACACTTCAGGTGAAACTGTCAAAATCTTCAAAATGAGCAAAAGCACAATGCAATTAATGTTGGAATCATCTTCAAGTTGCTAAAATACACTAATGACAGCAAAAAGTTTGAGTCTACAACATTTAGTTAAGGTGTGAGAGCCTAAATGAACTTTTTATTGCTTTAAACGCGTTTTCAGCCCTTGATTGTACAATTCAGGTGAAACTGTCAAAATCTTCAAAATGAGCAAAAGCACAATGAAATTAATGCTGGAATCATCTTCAAGTTGCTAAAATACACTAATGACAGCAACAAGTTTGATTCTACAACATTTAGTTAAGGTGTGAGAGCCAAAATGAACTTTGTATTGCTGTAAACGCGTTTTCAGCACCTGATTGTACACTTCAGGTGAAACTGTCAAAATCTTCAAAATGAGCAAAAGCACAATGAAATTAATGCTGGAAACATCTTCAAGTTTCTAAAATACTCTAATGACAGCAAAACGTTTGAGTCTACAACATTTAGTTAAGGTGTGAGAGCCAAAATGAACTTTGTATTGCTGTAAACGCGTTTTCAGCACCTGATTGTACACTTCAGGTGAAACTGTCAAAATCTTCAAAATGAGCAAAAGCACAATGAAATTAATGCTGGAATCATCTTCAAGTTGCTAAAATACACTAATGACAGTAAAAAGTTTGAGTGTACAACATTTAATTAAGGTGTGAGAGCCAAAATGAACTCTGTATTGTTTTAAATGCACTTTCAGCCCGAAAGTACACTTCAGATGAAACTGTCAAAATCTTCAAAATGAGCAAAAGCACAATGAAATTAATGCTGGAATCATCTTCAAGTTGCTAAAATACACTAATGACAGCAAAAAGTTTGAGTCTACAACATTTAGTTAAGGTGTGAGAGCCAAAATGAACTTTGTATTGCTGTAAACGCGTTTTCAGCACCTGATTGTACACTTCAGGTGAAACTGTCAAAATCTTCAAAATGAGCAAAAGCACAATGAAATTAATGTTGGAATCATCTTCAAGTTGCTAAAATACACTAATGACAGCAAAAAGTTTGAGTCTACAACATTTAGTTAAGGTTTGAGCGCCTAAATTAACTTTTTATTGCTTTAAACGCGTTTTCAGCCCTTGATTGTAAACTTCAGGTGAAAGTGTCAAAATCTTCAAAATGAACAAAAGCACAATGAAATTAATGCTGGAATCATCTTCAAGTTGCTAAAATACACTAATGACAGCAAAAAGTTTGAGTCTACAACATTTAGTTAAGGTGTGAGAGCCAAAATGAACTTTGTATTGCTGTAAACGCGTTTTCAGCACCTGATTGTACAATTCAGGTGAAACTGTCAAAATCTTCAAAATGAGCAAAAGCACAATGAAATTAATGCTGGAATCATCTTCAAGTTGCTAAAATACACTAATGACAGCAAAAAGTTTGAGTCTACAACATTTAGTTAAGGTGTGAGAGCCTAAATGAACTTTGTATTGCTTTAAACGCGTTTTCAGCCCCTGATTGTACACTTCAGGTGAAATTGTCAAAATCTTCAAAATGAGCAAAAGCACAATGAAATTAATGCTGGAATCATCTTCAAGTTGCTAAAATACACTAATAACAGCAACAAGTTTGAGTCTACAACATTTAGTTAAGGTGTGAGAGCCTAAATGAACTTTGTATTGCTTTAAATGCATTTTCAGCCCGATTGTACACTTCAGGTAAAACTGTCAAAATCTTCAAAATGAGCAAAAGCACAATGAAATTAATGCTGGAATCATCTTCAAGTTGCTAAAATACACTAATGACAGCAACAAGTTTGAGTCTACAACATTTAGTTAAGGTGTGAGAGCCAAAATGAACTTTGTATTGCTGTAAACGCGTTTTCAGCACCTGAATGTACACTTCAGGTGAAACTGTCAAAATCTTCAAAATGAGCAAAAGCACAATGAAATTAATGTTGGAATCATCTTCAAGTTGCTAAAATACACTAATGACAGCAAAAAGTTTGAGTTTACAACATTTAGTTAAGGTTTGAGCGCCTAAATTAACTTTTTATTGCTTTAAACGCATTTTCAGCCCTTGATTGTACACTTCAGGTGAAAGTGTCAAAATCTTCAAAATGAGCAAAAGCACAATGAAATTAATGCTGGAATCATCTTCAAGTTGCTAAAATACACTAATGACAGCAAAAAGTTTGAGTCTACAACATTTAGTTAAGGTGTGAGAGCCTAAATTAACTTTGTATTGCTTTAAACGCGTTGTCAGCCCCTGATTGTACACTTCAGGTGAAACTGTCAAAATCTTCAAAATGAGCAAAAGCACAATGAAATTAATGCTGGAATCATCTTCAAGTTGCTAAAATACACTAATGACAGTAAAAAGTTTGAGTCTACAACATTTAGTTAAGGTGTGAGAGCCAAAATGAACTTTGTATTGCTTTAAATGCATTTTCAGCCCGATAGTACACTTCAGGTGAAACTGTCAAAATCTTCAAAATGAGCAAAAGCACAATGAAATTAATGTTGGAATCATCTTCAAGTTGCTAAAATACACTAATGACAGCAAAAAGTTTGAGTCTACAACATTTAGTTAAGGTGTGAGAGCCAAAATGAACTTTGTATTGCTGTAAACGCGTTTTCAGCACCTGATTGTACACTTCAGGTGAAACTGTCAAAATCTTCAAAATGAGCAGAAGCACAATGAAATTAATGCTGGAATCATCTTCAAGTTGCTAAAATACACTAATGACAGCAAAAAGTTTGAGTCTACAATATTTAGTTAAGGTGTGAGAGACAAAATTAACTTTGTATTGCTTTAAATGCATTTTCAGCCCGATAGTACACTTCAGGTGAAACTGTCAAAATCTTCAAAATGAGCAAAAGCACAATGAAATTAATGCTGGAATCATCTTCAAGTTGCTAAAATACACTAATGACAGCAAAAAGTTTGAGTCTACAACATTTAGTTAAGGTGTGAGAGCCAAAATGAACTTTGTATTGCTGTAAACGCGTTTTCAGCACCTGATTGTACACTTCAGGTGAAACTGTCAAAATCTTCAAAATGAGCAAAAGCACAATGAAATTAATGCTGGAATCATCTTCAAGTTAATAAAATACACTAATGACAGCAAAAAGTTTGAGTCTACAATATTTAGTTAAGGTGTGAGAGCCAAAATTAACTTTGTATTGCTTTAAATGCATTTTCAGCCCGATTGGACACTTCAGGTGAAACTGTCAAAATCTTCAAAATGAGCAAAAGCACAATGAAATTAATGCTGGAATCATCTTCAAGTTGCTAAAATACACTAATGACAGTAAAAAGTTTGAGTCTACAACATTTAGTTAAGGTGTGAGAGCCAAAATGAACTTTGTATTGCTTTAAATGCATTTTCAGCCCGAATGTACACTTCAGGTGAAACTGTCAAATTCTTCAAAATGAGCAAAAGCACAATGAAATTAATGCTGGAAACATCTTCAAGTTTCTAAAATACTCTAATGACAGCAAAAAGTTTGAGTCTACAACATTTAGTTAAGGTGTGAGAGCCAAAATGAACTTTGTATTGCTGTAAACGCGTTTTCAGCACCTGATTGTACAATTCAGGTGAAACTGTCAAAATCTTCAAAATTAACAAAAGCACAATGAAATTAATGCTGGAATCATCTTCAAGTTGCTAAAATACACTAATGACAGCAACAAGTTTGAGTCTACAACATTTAGTTAAGGTGTGAGAGCAAAAATGAACTTTGTATTGCTTTAAACGCGTTTTCAGCCCCTGATTGTACACTTCAGGTGAAACTGTCAAAATCGTCAAAATGAGCAAAAGCACAATGAAATTAATGCTGGAATCATCTTCAAGTTGCTAAAATACACTAATGACAGCAAAAAGTTTGAGTCTACAACATTTAGTTAAGGTGTGAGAGCCTAAATTAACTTTGTATTGCTTTAAACGCGTTGTCAGCCCCTGATTGTACACTTCAGGTGAAACTGTCAAAATCTTCAAAATGAGCAAAAGCACAATGAAATTAAAGCTGGAATCATCTTCAAGTTGCTAAAATACACTAATGACAGCAAAAAGTTTGAGTCTACAACATTTAGTTAAGGTGTGAGAGCCAAAATGAACTTTGTATTGCTTTAAATGCATTTTCAGCCCGATTGTACACTTCAGGTGAAACTGTCAAAATCTTCAAAATGAGCAAAAGCACAATGAAATTAAAGCTGGAATCATCTTCAAGTTGCTAAAATACACTAATGACAGCAAAAAGTTTGAGTCTACAACATTTAGTTAAGGTGTGAGAGCCAAAATGAACTTTGTATTGCTTAAAATGCATTTTCAGCCCGATTGTACACTTCAGGTGAAACTGCCAAAATCTTCAAAATGAGCAAAAGCACAATGAAATTAATGCTGGAATCATCTTCAAGTTGCTAAAATACACTAATGACAGCAAAAAGTTTGAGTCTACAACATTTAGTTAAGGTGTGAGAGACAAAAATAACTTTTTATTGCTGTAAACACGTTTTCAGCACCTGATTGTACACTTCAGGTGAAACTGTCAAAATCTTCAAAATGAGCTAAAGCACAATGAAATTTATGCTGGAATCATCTTGAAGTTGCTAAAATACACTAACGACTTCAAAACGTTTGAGTCTACAACATTTAGTTAAGGTGTGAGAGCCAAAATGAACTTTGTATTGCTTTAAATGCATTTTCAGCCCGATTGTACACTTCAGGTGAAACTGTCAAAATCTTCAAAATGTGCAAAAGCACAATGAAATTAATGCTGGAATCATCTTCAAGTTGCTAAAATACACTAATGACAGCAAAAAGTTTGAGTCTACAACATTTAGTTAAGGTGTGAGAGCCAAAATGAACTTTTTATTGCTGTAAACACGTTTTCAGCCCCTGATTGTACACTTCAGGTGAAACTGTGAAAATCTTCAAAATGAGCAAAAGCACAATGAAATTTATGCTGGAATCATCTTCAAGTTGCTAAAATACACTAATGACAGCAAAAAGTTTGAGTCTACAACATTTAGTTAAGGTGTGAGAGCCTAAATGAACTTTGTATTGCTTTAAACACGTTTTCAGCCCCTGATTGTACTCTTCAGGTGAAACTGTCAAAATCTTCAAAATGAGCAAAAGCACAATGAAATTAATGCTGGAATCATCTTCAAGTTGCTAAAATACACTAACGACAGCAAAAAGTTTGAGTCTACAACATTTAGTTAAGGTGTGAGAGCCAAAATGAACTTTGTATTGCTTTAAATGCATTTTCAGCCCGATTGGACACTTCAGGTGAAACTGTCAAAATCTTCAAAATGAGCAAAAGCACAATGAAATTAATGCTGGAATCATCTTCAAGTTGCTAAAATACACTAATGACAGCAAAAAGTTTGAGTCTACAACATTTAGTTAAGGTGTGAGAGCCTAAATGAACTTTGTATTGCTTTAAACGCGTTTTCAGCCCCTGATTGTACACTTCAGGTGAAATTGTCAAAATCTTCAAAATGAGCAAAAGCACAATGAAATTAATGCTGGAATCATCTTCAAGTTGCTAAAATACACTAATAACAGCAACAAGTTTGAGTCTACAACATTTAGTTAAGGTGTGAGAGCCTAAATGAACTTTGTATTGCTTTAAATGCATTTTCAGCCCGATTGTACACTTCAGGTAAAACTGTCAAAATCTTCAAAATGAGCAAAAGCACAATGAAATTAATGCTGGAATCATCTTCAAGTTGCTAAAATACACTAATGACAGCAACAAGTTTGAGTCTACAACATTTAGTTAAGGTGTGAGAGCCAAAATGAACTTTGTATTGCTGTAAACGCGTTTTCAGCACCTGAATGTACACTTCAGGTGAAACTGTCAAAATCTTCAAAATGAGCAAAAGCACAATGAAATTAATGTTGGAATCATCTTCAAGTTGCTAAAATACACTAATGACAGCAAAAAGTTTGAGTTTACAACATTTAGTTAAGGTTTGAGCGCCTAAATTAACTTTTTATTGCTTTAAACGCATTTTCAGCCCTTGATTGTACACTTCAGGTGAAAGTGTCAAAATCTTCAAAATGAGCAAAAGCACAATGAAATTAATGCTGGAATCATCTTCAAGTTGCTAAAATACACTAATGACAGCAAAAAGTTTGAGTCTACAACATTTAGTTAAGGTGTGAGAGCCTAAATTAACTTTGTATTGCTTTAAACGCGTTGTCAGCCCCTGATTGTACACTTCAGGTGAAACTGTCAAAATCTTCAAAATGAGCAAAAGCACAATGAAATTAATGCTGGAATCATCTTCAAGTTGCTAAAATACACTAATGACAGTAAAAAGTTTGAGTCTACAACATTTAGTTAAGGTGTGAGAGCCAAAATGAACTTTGTATTGCTTTAAATGCATTTTCAGCCCGATTGGACACTTCAGGTGAAACTGTCAAAATCTTCAAAATGAGCAAAAGCACAATGAAATTAATGCTGGAATCATCTTCAAGTTGCTAAAATACACTAATGACAGTAAAAAGTTTGAGTCTACAACATTTAGTTAAGGTGTGAGAGCCAAAATGAACTTTGTATTGCTTTAAATGCATTTTCAGCCCGAATGTACACTTCAGGTGAAACTGTCAAATTCTTCAAAATGAGCAAAAGCACAATGAAATTAATGCTGGAAACATCTTCAAGTTTCTAAAATACTCTAATGACAGCAAAAAGTTTGAGTCTACAACATTTAGTTAAGGTGTGAGAGCCAAAATGAACTTTGTATTGCTGTAAACGCGTTTTCAGCACCTGATTGTACAATTCAGGTGAAACTGTCAAAATCTTCAAAATGAGCAAAAGCACAATGAAATTAATGCTGGAATCATCTTCAAGTTGCTAAAATACACTAATGACAGCAACAAGTTTGAGTCTACAACATTTAGTTAAGGTGTGAGAGCAAAAATGAACTTTGTATTGCTTTAAACGCGTTTTCAGCCCCTGATTGTACACTTCAGGTGAAACTGTCAAAATCGTCAAAATGAGCAAAAGCACAATGAAATTAATGCTGGAATCATCTTCAAGTTGCTAAAATACACTAATGACAGCAAAAAGTTTGAGTCTACAACATTTAGTTAAGGTGTGAGAGCCTAAATTAACTTTGTATTGCTTTAAACGCGTTGTCAGCCCCTGATTGTACACTTCAGGTGAAACTGTCAAAATCTTCAAAATGAGCAAAAGCACAATGAAATTAAAGCTGGAATCATCTTCAAGTTGCTAAAATACACTAATGACAGCAAAAAGTTTGAGTCTACAACATTTAGTTAAGGTGTGAGAGCCAAAATGAACTTTGTATTGCTTTAAATGCATTTTCAGCCCGATTGTACACTTCAGGTGAAACTGTCAAAATCTTCAAAATGAGCAAAAGCACAATGAAATTAATGCTGGAATCATCTTCAAGTTGCTAAAATACACTAATGACAGCAAAAAGTTTGAGTCTACAACATTTAGTTAAGGTGTGAGAGCCAAAATGAACTTTGTATTGCTTTAAATGCATTTTCAGCCCGATTGTACACTTCAGGTGAAACTGTCAAAATCTTCAAAATGAGCAAAAGCACAATGAAATTAAAGCTGGAATCATCTTCAAGTTGCTAAAATACACTAATGACAGCAAAAAGTTTGAGTCTACAACATTTAGTTAAGGTGTGAGAGCCAAAATGAACTTTGTATTGCTTAAAATGCATTTTCAGCCCGATTGTACACTTCAGGTGAAACTGCCAAAATCTTCAAAATGAGCAAAAGCACAATGAAATTAATGCTGGAATCATCTTCAAGTTGCTAAAATACACTAATGACAGCAAAAAGTTTGAGTCTACAACATTTAGTTAAGGTGTGAGAGACAAAAATAACTTTTTATTGCTGTAAACGCGTTTTCAGCACCTGATTGTACACTTCAGGTGAAACTGTCAAAATCTTCAAAATGAGCTAAAGCACAATGAAATTTATGCTGGAATCATCTTGAAGTTGCTAAAATACACTAACGACTTCAAAACGTTTGAGTCTACAACATTTAGTTAAGGTGTGAGAGCCAAAATGAACTTTGTATTGCTTTAAATGCATTTTCAGCCCGATTGTACACTTCAGGTGAAACTGTCAAAATCTTCAAAATGTGCAAAAGCACAATGAAATTAATGCTGGAATCATCTTCAAGTTGCTAAAATACACTAATGACAGCAAAAAGTTTGAGTCTACAACATTTAGTTAAGGTGTGAGAGCCAAAATGAACTTTTTATTGCTGTAAACACGTTTTCAGCCCCTGATTGTACACTTCAGGTGAAACTGTGAAAATCTTCAAAATGAGCAAAAGCACAATGAAATTTATGCTGGAATCATCTTCAAGTTGCTAAAATACACTAATGACAGCAAAAAGTTTGAGTCTACAACATTTAGTTAAGGTGTGAGAGCCTAAATGAACTTTGTATTGCTTTAAACACGTTTTCAGCCCCTGATTGTACACTTCAGGTGAAACTGTCAAAATCTTCAAAATGAGCAAAAGCACAATGAAATTAATGCTGGAATCATCTTCAAGTTGCTAAAATACACTAACGACAGCAAAAAGTTTGAGTCTACAACATTTAGTTAAGGTGTGAGAGCCAAAATGAACTTTGTATTGCTTTAAATGCATTTTCAGCCCGATTGGACACTTCAGGTGAAACTGTCAAAATCTTCAAAATGAGCAAAAGCACAATGAAATTAATGCTGGAATCATCTTCAAGTTGGTAAAATACACTAATGACAGCAAAAAGTTTGAGTCTACAACATTTAGTTAAGGTGTGAGAGCCAAAATGAACTTTTTATTGCTGTAAACGCGTTTTCAGCACCTGATTGTACACTTCAGGTGAAACTGTCAAAATCTTAAAAATGAGCAAAAGCACAATGAAATTAATGCTGGAATCATCTTCAAGTTGCTAAAATACACTAATGACAGCAAAAAGTTTGAGTCTACAACATTTAGTTAAGGTGTGAGAGACAAAATGAACTTTTTATTGCTGTAAACGCGTTTTCAGCACCTGATTGTACACTTCAGGTGAAACTGTAAAAATCTTCAAAATGAGCAAAAGCACAATGAAATTAATGCTGGAATCATCTTCAAGTTGCTAAAATACACTAATGACAGCAAAAAGTTTGAGTCTACAACATTTAGTTAAGGTGTGAGAGCCAAAATGAACTTTGTATTGCTGTAAACGCGTTTTCAGCACCTGATTGTACAATTCAGGTGAAACTGTCAAAATCTTCAAAATGAGCAAAAGCACAATGAAATTAATGCTGGAATCATCTTCAAGTTGCTAAAATACACTAATGACAGCAAAAAGTTTGAGTCTACAACATTTAGTTAAGGTGTGAGAGCCTAAATGAACTTTGTATTGCTTTAAACGCGTTTTCAGCCCCTGATTGTACACTTCAGGTGAAATTGTCAAAATCTTCAAAATGAGCAAAAGCACAATGAAATTAATGCTGGAATCATCTTCAAGTTGCTAAAATACACTAATAACAGCAACAAGTTTGAGTCTACAACATTTAGTTAAGGTGTGAGAGCCTAAATGAACTTTGTATTGCTTTAAATGCATTTTCAGCCCGATTGTACACTTCAGGTAAAACTGTTAAAATCTTCAAAATGAGCAAAAGCACAATGAAATTAATGCTGGAATCATCTTCAAGTTGCTAAAATACACTAATGACAGCAACAAGTTTGAGTCTACAACATTTAGTTAAGGTGTGAGAGCCAAAATGAACTTTGTATTGCTGTAAACGCGTTTTCAGCACCTGAATGTACACTTCAGGTGAAACTGTCAAAATCTTCAAAATGAGCAAAAGCACAATGAAATTAATGTTGGAATCATCTTCAAGTTGCTAAAATACACTAATGACAGCAAAAAGTTTGAGTTTACAACATTTAGTTAAGGTTTGAGCGCCTAAATTAACTTTTTATTGCTTTAAACGCATTTTCAGCCCTTGATTGTACACTTCAGGTGAAAGTGTCAAAATCTTCAAAATGAGCAAAAGCACAATGAAATTAATGCTGGAATCATCTTCAAGTTGCTAAAATACACTAATGACAGCAAAAAGTTTGAGTCTACAACATTTAGTTAAGGTGTGAGAGCCTAAATTAACTTTGTATTGCTTTAAACGCGTTGTCAGCCCCTGATTGTACACTTCAGGTGAAACTGTCAAAATCTTCAAAATGAGCAAAAGCACAATGAAATTAATGCTGGAATCATCTTCAAGTTGCTAAAATACACTAATGACAGTAAAAAGTTTGAGTCTACAACATTTAGTTAAGGTGTGAGAGCCAAAATGAACTTTGTATTGCTTTAAATGCATTTTCAGCCCGATTGTACACTTCAGGTGAAACTGTCAAAATCTTCAAAATGAGCAAAAGCACAATGAAATTAAAGCTGGAATCATCTTCAAGTTGCTAAAATACACTAATGACAGCAAAAAGTTTGAGTCTACAACATTTAGTTAAGTTGTGAGAGCCAAAATGAACTTTGTATTGCTTAAAATGCATTTTCAGCCCGATTGTACACTTCAGGTGAAACTGCCAAAATCTTCAAAATGAGCAAAAGCACAATGAAATTAATGCTGGAATCATCTTCAAGTTGCTAAAATACACTAATGACAGCAAAAAGTTTGAGTCTACAACATTTAGTTAAGGTGTGAGAGACAAAAATAACTTTTTATTGCTGTAAACGCGTTTTCAGCACCTGATTGTACACTTCAGGTGAAACTGTCAAAATCTTCAAAATGAGCTAAAGCACAATGAAATTTATGCTGGAATCATCTTGAAGTTGCTAAAATACACTAATGACTTCAAAACGTTTGAGTCTACAACATTTAGTTAAGGTGTGAGAGCCAAAATGAACTTTGTATTGCTTTAAATGCATTTTCAGCCCGATTGTACACTTCAGGTGAAACTGTCAAAATCTTCAAAATGTGCAAAAAAACAATGAAATTAATGCTGGAATCATCTTCAAGTTGCTAAAATACACTAATGACAGCAAAAAGTTTGAGTCTACAACATTTAGTTAAGGTGTGAGAGCCAAAATGAACTTTTTATTGCTGTAAACACGTTTTCAGCCCCTGATTGTACACTTCAGGTGAAACTGTGAAAATCTTCAAAATGAGCAAAAGCACAATGAAATTTATGCTGGAATCATCTTCAAGTTGCTAAAATACACTAATGACAGCAAAAAGTTTGAGTCTACAACATTTAGTTAAGGTGTGAGAGCCTAAATGAACTTTGTATTGCTTTAAACACGTTTTCAGCCCCTGATTGTACACTTCAGGTGAAACTGTCAAAATCTTCAAAATGAGCAAAAGCACAATGAAATTAATGCTGGAATCATCTTCAAGTTGCTAAAATACACTAACGACAGCAAAAAGTTTGAGTCTACAACATTTAGTTAAGGTGTGAGAGCCAAAATGAACTTTGTATTGCTTTAAATGCATTTTCAGCCCGATTGGACACTTCAGGTGAAACTGTCAAAATCTTCAAAATGAGCAAAAGCACAATGAAATTAATGCTGGAATCATCTTCAAGTTGGTAAAATACACTAATGACAGCAAAAAGTTTGAGTCTACAACATTTAGTTAAGGTGTGAGAGCCAAAATGAACTTTTTATTGCTGTAAACGCGTTTTCAGCACCTGATTGTACACTTCAGGTGAAACTGTCAAAATCTTAAAAATGAGCAAAAGCACAATGAAATTAATGCTGGAATCATCTTCAAGTTGCTAAAATACACTAATGACAGCAAAAAGTTTGAGTCTACAACATTTAGTTAAGGTGTGAGAGACAAAATGAACTTTTTATTGCTGTAAACGCGTTTTCAGCACCTGATTGTACACTTCAGGTGAAACTGTAAAAATCTTCAAAATGAGCAAAAGCACAATGAAATTAATGCTGGAATCATCTTCAAGTTGCTAAAATACACTAATGACAGCAAAAAGTTTGAGTCTACAACATTTAGTTAAGGTGTGAGAGCCAAAATGAACTTTGTATTGCTTTAAATGCATTTTCAGCCCGATTGTACACTTCAGGTGAAACTGTCAAAATCTTCAAAATGTGCAAAAAAACAATGAAATTAATGCTGGAATCATCTTCAAGTTGCTAAAATACACTAATGACAGCAAAAAGTTTGAGTCTACAACATTTAGTTAAGGTGTGAGAGCCAAAATGAACTTTTTATTGCTGTAAACACGTTTTCAGCCCCTGATTGTACACTTCAGGTGAAACTGTGAAAATCTTCAAAATGAGCAAAAGCACAATGAAATTTATGCTGGAATCATCTTCAAGTTGCTAAAATACACTAATGACAGCAAAAAGTTTGAGTCTACAACATTTAGTTAAGGTGTGAGAGCCTAAATGAACTTTGTATTGCTTTAAACACGTTTTCAGCCCCTGATTGTACACTTCAGGTGAAACTGTCAAAATCTTCAAAATGAGCAAAAGCACAATGAAATTAATGCTGGAATCATCTTCAAGTTGCTAAAATACACTAACGACAGCAAAAAGTTTGAGTCTACAACATTTAGTTAAGGTGTGAGAGCCAAAATGAACTTTGTATTGCTTTAAATGCATTTTCAGCCCGATTGGACACTTCAGGTGAAACTGTCAAAATCTTCAAAATGAGCAAAAGCACAATGAAATTAATGCTGGAATCATCTTCAAGTTGGTAAAATACACTAATGACAGCAAAAAGTTTGAGTCTACAACATTTAGTTAAGGTGTGAGAGCCAAAATGAACTTTTTATTGCTGTAAACGCGTTTTCAGCACCTGATTGTACACTTCAGGTGAAACTGTCAAAATCTTAAAAATGAGCAAAAGCACAATGAAATTAATGCTGGAATCATCTTCAAGTTGCTAAAATACACTAATGACAGCAACAAGTTTGAGTCTACAACATTTAGTTCAGGTGTGAGAGCCAAAATGAACTTTGTATTGCTGTAAACGCGTTTTCAGCACCTGAATGTACACTTCAGGTGAAACTGTCAAAATCTTCAAAATGAGCAAAAGCACAATGAAATTAATGTTGGAATCATCTTCAAGTTGCTAAAATACACTAATGACAGCAAAAAGTTTGAGTTTACAACATTTAGTTAAGGTTTGAGCGCCTAAATTAACTTTTTATTGCTTTAAACGCATTTTCAGCCCTTGATTGTACACTTCAGGTGAAAGTGTCAAAATCTTCAAAATGAGCAAAAGCACAATGAAATTAATGCTGGAATCATCTTCAAGTTGCTAAAATACACTAATGACAGCAAAAAGTTTGAGTCTACAACATTTAGTTAAGGTGTGAGAGCCTAAATTAACTTTGTATTGCTTTAAACGCGTTGTCAGCCCCTGATTGTACACTTCAGGTGAAACTGTCAAAATCTTCAAAATGAGCAAAAGCACAATGAAATTAATGCTGGAATCATCTTCAAGTTGCTAAAATACACTAATGACAGTAAAAAGTTTGAGTCTACAACATTTAGTTAAGGTGTGAGAGCCAAAATGAACTTTGTATTGCTTTAAATGCATTTTCAGCCCGATAGTACACTTCAGGTGAAACTGTCAAAATCTTCAAAATGAGCAAAAGCACAATGAAATTAATGCTGGAATCATCTTCAAGTTGCTAAAATACACTAATGACAGCAAAAAGTTTGAGTCTACAACATTTAGTTAAGGTGTGAGAGCCAAAATGAACTTTGTATTGCTGTAAACGCGTTTTCAGCACCTGATTGTACACTTCAGGTGAAACTGTCAAAATCTTCAAAATGAGCAGAAGCACAATGAAATTAATGCTGGAATCATCTTTAAGTTGCTAAAATACACTAATGACAGCAAAAAGTTTGAGTCTACAATATTTAGTTAAGGTGTGAGAGACAAAATTAACTTTGTATTGCTTTAAATGCATTTTCAGCCCGATAGTACACTTCAGGTGAAACTGTCAAAATCTTCAAAATGAGCAAAAGCACAATGAAATTAATGCTGGAATCATCTTCAAGTTGCTAAAATACACTAATGACAGCAAAAAGTTTGAGTCTACAACATTTAGTTAAGGTGTGAGAGCCAAAATGAACTTTGTATTGCTGTAAACGCGTTTTCAGCACCTGATTGTACACTTCAGGTGAAACTGTGAAAATCTTCAAAATGAGCAAAAGCACAATGAAATTTATGCTGGAATCATCTTCAAGTTGCTAAAATACACTAATGACAGCAAAAAGTTTGAGTCTACAACATTTAGTTAAGGTGTGAGAGCCTAAATGAACTTTGTATTGCTTTAAACACGTTTTCAGCCCCTGATTGTACACTTCAGGTGAAACTGTCAAAATCTTCAAAATGAGCAAAAGCACAATGAAATTAATGCTGGAATCATCTTCAAGTTGCTAAAATACACTAACGACAGCAAAAAGTTTGAGTCTACAACATTTAGTTAAGGTGTGAGAGCCAAAATGAACTTTGTATTGCTTTAAATGCATTTTCAGCCCGATTGGACACTTCAGGTGAAACTGTCAAAATCTTCAAAATGAGCAAAAGCACAATGAAATTAATGCTGGAATCATCTTCAAGTTGGTAAAATACACTAATGACAGCAAAAAGTTTGAGTCTACAACATTTAGTTAAGGTGTGAGAGCCAAAATGAACTTTTTATTGCTGTAAACGCGTTTTCAGCACCTGATTGTACACTTCAGGTGAAACTGTCAAAATCTTAAAAATGAGCAAAAGCACAATGAAATTAATGCTGGAATCATCTTCAAGTTGCTAAAATACACTAATGACAGCAACAAGTTTGAGTCTACAACATTTAGTTCAGGTGTGAGAGCCAAAATGAACTTTGTATTGCTGTAAACGCGTTTTCAGCACCTGAATGTACACTTCAGGTGAAACTGTCAAAATCTTCAAAATGAGCAAAAGCACAATGAAATTAATGTTGGAATCATCTTCAAGTTGCTAAAATACACTAATGACAGCAAAAAGTTTGAGTTTACAACATTTAGTTAAGGTTTGAGCGCCTAAATTAACTTTTTATTGCTTTAAACGCATTTTCAGCCCTTGATTGTACACTTCAGGTGAAAGTGTCAAAATCTTCAAAATGAGCAAAAGCACAATGAAATTAATGCTGGAATCATCTTCAAGTTGCTAAAATACACTAATGACAGCAAAAAGTTTGAGTCTACAACATTTAGTTAAGGTGTGAGAGCCTAAATTAACTTTGTATTGCTTTAAACGCGTTGTCAGCCCCTGATTGTACACTTCAGGTGAAACTGTCAAAATCTTCAAAATGAGCAAAAGCACAATGAAATTAATGCTGGAATCATCTTCAAGTTGCTAAAATACACTAATGACAGTAAAAAGTTTGAGTCTACAACATTTAGTTAAGGTGTGAGAGCCAAAATGAACTTTGTATTGCTTTAAATGCATTTTCAGCCCGATAGTACACTTCAGGTGAAACTGTCAAAATCTTCAAAATGAGCAAAAGCACAATGAAATTAATGCTGGAATCATCTTCAAGTTGCTAAAATACACTAATGACAGCAAAAAGTTTGAGTCTACAACATTTAGTTAAGGTGTGAGAGCCAAAATGAACTTTGTATTGCTGTAAACGCGTTTTCAGCACCTGATTGTACACTTCAGGTGAAACTGTCAAAATCTTCAAAATGAGCAGAAGCACAATGAAATTAATGCTGGAATCATCTTCAAGTTGCTAAAATACACTAATGACAGCAAAAAGTTTGAGTCTACAATATTTAGTTAAGGTGTGAGAGACAAAATTAACTTTGTATTGCTTTAAATGCATTTTCAGCCCGATAGTACACTTCAGGTGAAACTGTCAAAATCTTCAAAATGAGCAAAAGCACAATGAAATTAATGCTGGAATCATCTTCAAGTTGCTAAAATACACTAATGACAGCAAAAAGTTTGAGTCTACAACATTTAGTTAAGGTGTGAGAGCCAAAATGAACTTTGTATTGCTGTAAACGCGTTTTCAGCACCTGATTGTACACTTCAGGTGAAACTGTCAAAATCTTCAAAATGAGCAAAAGCACAATGAAATTAATGCTGGAATCATCTTCAAGTTGCTAAAATACACTAATGACAGCAAAAAGTTTGAGTCTACAATATTTAGTTAAGGTGTGAGAGCCAAAATTAACTTTGTATTGCTTTAAATGCATTTTCAGCCCGATTGGACACTTCAGGTGAAACTGTCAAAATCTTCAAAATGAGCAAAAGCACAATGAAATTAATGCTGGAATCATCTTCAAGTTGCTAAAATACACTAATGACAGTAAAAAGTTTGAGTCTACAACATTTAGTTAAGGTGTGAGAGCCAAAATGAACTTTGTATTGCTTTAAATGCATTTTCAGCCCGAATGTACACTTCAGGTGAAACTGTCAAATTCTTCAAAATGAGCAAAAGCACAATGAAATTAATGCTGGAAACATCTTCAAGTTTCTAAAATACTCTAATGACAGCAAAAAGTTTGAGTCTACAACATTTAGTTAAGGTGTGAGAGCCAAAATGAACTTTGTATTGCTGTAAACGCGTTTTCAGCACCTGATTGTACACTTCAGGTGAAACTGTCAAAATCTTCAAAATGAGCAGAAGCACAATGAAATTAATGCTGGAATCATCTTCAAGTTGCTAAAATACACTAATGACAGCAAAAAGTTTGAGTCTACAATATTTAGTTAAGGTGTGAGAGACAAAATTAACTTTGTATTGCTTTAAATGCATTTTCAGCCCGATAGTACACTTCAGGTGAAACTGTCAAAATCTTCAAAATGAGCAAAAGCACAATGAAATTAATGCTGGAATCATCTTCAAGTTGCTAAAATACACTAATGACAGCAAAAAGTTTGAGTCTACAACATTTAGTTAAGGTGTGAGAGCCAAAATTAACTTTGTATTGCTGTAAACGCGTTTTCAGCACCTGATTGTACACTTCAGGTGAAACTGTCAAAATCTTCAAAATGAGCAAAAGCACAATGAAATTAATGCTGGAATCATCTTCAAGTTGCTAAAATACACTAATGACAGCAAAAAGTTTGAGTCTACAATATTTAGTTAAGGTGTGAGAGCCAAAATTAACTTTGTATTGCTTTAAATGCATTTTCAGCCCGATTGGACACTTCAGGTGAAACTGTCAAAATCTTCAAAATGAGCAAAAGCACAATGAAATTAATGCTGGAATCATCTTCAAGTTGCTAAAATACACTAATGACAGTAAAAAGTTTGAGTCTACAACATTTAGTTAAGGTGTGAGAGCCAAAATGAACTTTGTATTGCTTTAAATGCATTTTCAGCCCGAATGTACACTTCAGGTGAAACTGTCAAATTCTTCAAAATGAGCAAAAGCACAATGAAATTAATGCTGGAAACATCTTCAAGTTTCTAAAATACTCTAATGACAGCAAAAAGTTTGAGTCTACAACATTTAGTTAAGGTGTGAGAGCCAAAATGAACTTTGTATTGCTGTAAACGCGTTTTCAGCACCTGATTGTACAATTCAGGTGAAACTGTCAAAATCTTCAAAATGAGCAAAAGCACAATGAAATTAATGTTGGAATCATCTTCAAGTTGCTAAAATACACTAATGACAGCAAAAAGTTTGAGTTTACAACATTTAGTTAAGGTTTGAGCGCCTAAATTAACTTTTTATTGCTTTAAACGCATTTTCAGCCCTTGATTGTACACTTCAGGTGAAAGTGTCAAAATCTTCAAAATGAGCAAAAGCACAATGAAATTAATGCTGGAATCATCTTCAAGTTGCTAAAATACACTAATGACAGCAAAAAGTTTGAGTCTACAACATTTAGTTAAGGTGTGAGAGCCTAAATTAACTTTGTATTGCTTTAAACGCGTTGTCAGCCCCTGATTGTACACTTCAGGTGAAACTGTCAAAATCTTCAAAATGAGCAAAAGCACAATGAAATTAATGCTGGAATCATCTTCAAGTTGCTAAAATACACTAATGACAGTTAAGGTGTGAGAGCCAAAATGAACTTTGTATTGCTTTAAATGCATTTTCAGCCCGATTGGACACTTCAGGTGAAACTGTCAAAATCTTCAAAATGAGCAAAAGCACAATGAAATTAATGCTGGAATCATCTTCAAGTTGCTAAAATACACTAACGACAGCAAAAAGTTTGAGTCTACAACATTTAGTTAAGGTGTGAGAGCCAAAATGAACTTTGTATTGCTTTAAATGCATTTTCAGCCCGATTGGACACTTCAGGTGAAACTGTCAAAATCTTCAAAATGAGCAAAAGCACAATGAAATTAATGCTGGAATCATCTTCAAGTTGGTAAAATACACTAATGACAGCAAAAAGTTTGAGTCTACAACATTTAGTTAAGGTGTGAGAGCCAAAAGGAACTTTTTACTGCTGTAAACGCGTTTTCAGCACCTGATTGTACACTTCAGGTGAAACTGTAAAAATCTTCAAAATGAGCAAAAGCACAATGAAATTAATGCTGGAATCATCTTCAAGTTGCTAAAATACACTAATGACAGCAAAAAGTTTGAGTCTACAACATTTAGTTAAGGTGTGAGAGCCAAAATGAACTTTGTATTGCTTTAAATGCATTTTCAGCCCGATTGTACACTTCAGGTGAAACTGTCAAAATCTTCAAAATGAGCAAAAGCACAATGAAATTAAAGCTGGAATCATCTTCAAGTTGCTAAAATACACTAATGACAGCAAAAAGTTTGAGTCTACAACATTTAGTTAAGGTGTGAGAGCCAAAATGAACTTTGTATTGCTTTAAATGCATTTTCAGCCCGATTGTACACTTCAGGTGAAACTGTCAAAATCTTCAAAATGAGCAAAAGCACAATGAAATTAATGCTGGAATCATCTTCAAGTTTCTAAAATACACTAATGACAGCAAAAAGTTTGAGTCTACAACATTTAGTTAAGGTGTGAGAGCCAAAATGAACTTTTTATTGCTGTAAACGCGTTTTCAGCACCTGATTGTACACTTCAGGTGAAACTGTCAAAATCTTCAAAATGAGCAAAAGCACAATGAAATTAATGCTGGAATCATCTTCAAGTTGCTAAAATACACTAATGACAGCAAAAAATTTGAGTCTACAACATTTAGTTAAGGTGTGAGAGCCTAAATGAACTTTGTATTGCTTTAAATGCTTTTTCAGCCCGATTGTACTCTTCAGGTGAAACTGTCAAAATCTTCAAAATGAGCAAAAGCACAATTAAATTAATGCTGGAATCATCTTCAAGTTGCTAAAATACACTAATGACAGTAAAAAGTTTGAGTCTAAAACATTTAGTTAAGGTGTGAGAGCCAAAATGAACTTCGTATTGCTTTAAATGCATTTTCAGCCCGATTGTACACTTCAGGTGAAACTGTCAAAATCTTCAAAATGAGCAAAAGCACAATGAAATTAAAGCTGGAATCATCTTCAAGTTGCTAAAATACACTAATGACAGCAAAAAGTTTGAGTCTACAACATTTAGTTAAGGTGTGAGAGCCAAAATGAACTTTGTATTGCTTTAAATGCATTTTCAGCCCGATTGTACACTTCAGGTGAAACTGTCAACATCTTCAAAATGAGCAAAAGCACAATGCAATTAATGCTGGAATCATCTTCAAGTTGCTAAAATACACTAATGACAGCAAAAAATTTGAGTCTACAAAATTTAGTTAAGGTGTGAGAGCCAAAATGAACTTTGTATTGCTTTAAATGCATTTTCAGCCCGATTGTACACTTCAGGTGAAACTGTCAAAATCTTCAAAATGAGCAAAAGCACAATGAAATTAATGCTGGAATCATCTTCAAGTTGCTAAAATACACTAATGACAGCAAAAAGTTTGAGTCTACAACATTTAGTTAAGGTGTGAGAGCCAAAATGAACTTTGTATTGCTTAAAATGCATTTTCAGCCCGATTGTACACTTCAGGTGAAACTGCCAAAATCTTCAAAATGAGCAAAAGCACAATGAAATTAATGCTGGAATCATCTTCAAGTTGCTAAAATACACTAATGACAGCAAAAAGTTTGAGTCTACAACATTTAGTTAAGGTGTGAGAGACAAAAATAACTTTTTATTGCTGTAAACGCGTTTTCAGCACCTGATTGTACACTTCAGGTGAAACTGTCAAAATCTTCAAAATGAGCAAAAGCACAATGAAATTTATGCTGGAATCATCTTGAAGTTGCTAAAATACACTAATGACTTCAAAACGTTTGAGTCTACAACATTTAGTTAAGGTGTGAGAGCCAAAATGAACTTTGTATTGCTTTAAATGCATTTTCAGCCCGATTGTACACTTCAGGTGAAACTGTCAAAATCTTCAAAATGTGCAAAAGCACAATGAAATTAATGCTGGAATCATCTTCAAGTTGCTAAAATACACTATTGACAGCAAAAAGTTTGAGTCTACAACATTTAGTTAAGGTGTGAGAGCCAAAATGAACTTTTTATTGCTGTAAACACGTTTTCAGCCCCTGATTGTACACTTCAGGTGAAACTGTGAAAATCTTCAAAATGAGCAAAAGCACAATGAAATTTATGCTGGAATCATCTTCAATTTGCTAAAATACACTAATGACAGCAAAAAGTTTGAGTCTACAACATTTAGTTAAGGTGTGAGAGCCTAAATGAACTTTGTATTGCTTTAAACACGTTTTCAGCCCCTGATTGTACACTTCAGGTGAAACTGTCAAAATCTTCAAAATGAGCAAAAGCACAATGAAATTAATGCTGGAATCATCTTCAAGTTGCTAAAATACACTAACGACAGCAAAAAGTTTGAGTCTACAACATTTAGTTAAGGTGTGAGAGCCAAAATGAACTTTTTACTGCTGTAAACGCGTTTTCAGCACCTGATTGTACACTTCAGGTGAAACTGTCAAAATCTTCAAAATGAGCAAAAGCACAATGAAATTAATGCTGGAATCATCTTCAAGTTGCTAAAATACACTAATGACAGCAAAACGTTTGAGTCTACAACATTTAGTTAAGGTGTGAGAGCCTAAATTAACTTTGTATTGCTTTAAACGCGTTGTCAGCCCCTGATTGTACACTTCAGGTGAAACTGTCAAAATCTTCAAAATGAGCAAAAGCACAATGAAATGAATGCTGGAATCATCTTCAAGTTGCTAAAATACACTAATGACATCAAAAAGTTTGAGTCTACAACATTTAGTTAAGGTGTGAGAGCCAAAATGAACTTTGTATTGCTTTAAATGCATTTTCAGCCCGATTGTACACTTCAGGTGAAACTGTCAAAATCTTCAAAATGAGCAAAAGCACAATGAAATTAAAGCTGGAATCATCTTCAAGTTGCTAAAATACACTAATGACAGCAAAAAGTTTGAGTCTACAACATTTAGTTAAGGTGTGAGAGCCAAAATGAACTTTGTATTGCTTTAAATGCATTTTCAGCCCGATTGTACACTTCAGGTGAAACTGTCAAAATCTTCAAAATGAGCAAAAGCACAATGAAATTAATGCTGGAATCATCTTCAAGTTGCTAAAATACACTAATGACAGCAAAAAGTTTGAGTCTACAACATTTAGTTAATGTGTGAGAGCCAAAATGAACTTTGTATTGCTTTAAATGCATTTTCAGCCCGATTGTACACTTCAGGTGAAACTGTCAAAATCTTCAAAATGAGCAAAAGCACAATGAAATTAAAGCTGGAATCATCTTCAAGTTGCTAAAATACACTAATGACAGCAAAAAGTTTGAGTCTACAACATTTAGTTAAGGTGTGAGAGCCAAAATGAACTTTGTATTGCTTAAAATGAATTTGCAGCCCGATTGTACACTTTAGGTGAAACTGCCAAAATCTTCAAAATGAGCAAAAGCACAATGAAATTAATGCTGGAATCATCTTCAAGTTGCTAAAATACACTAATGACAGCAAAAAGTTTGAGTCTACAACATTTAGTTAAGGTGTGAGAGACAAAAATAACTTTTTATTGCTGTAAACGCGTTTTCAGCACCTGATTGTACACTTCAGGTGAAACTGTCAAAATCTTCAAAATGAGCTAAAGCACAATGAAATTAATGCTGGAATCATCTTCAAGTTGCTAAAATACACTAATGACAGCAAAAAGTTTGAGTCTACAACATTTAGTTAAGGTGTGAGAGCCAAAATGAACTTTGTATTGCTGTAAACGCGTTTTCAGCACCTGATTGTACACTTCAGGTGAAACTGTCAAAATCTTCAAAATGAGCAAAAGCACAATGAAATTAATGCTGGAATCATCTTCAAGTTGCTAAAATACACTAATGACAGCAAAAAGTTTGAGTCTACAATATTTAGTTAAGGTGTGAGAGCCAAAATTAACTTTGTATTGCTTTAAATGCATTTTCAGCCCGATTGGACACTTCAGGTGAAACTGTCAAAATCTTCAAAATGAGCAAAAGCACAATGAAATTAATGCTGGAATCATCTTCAAGTTGCTAAAATACACTAATGACAGTAAAAAGTTTGAGTCTACAACATTTAGTTAAGGTGTGAGAGCCAAAATGAACTTTGTATTGCTTTAAATGCATTTTCAGCCCGATTGGACACTTCAGGTGAAACTGTCAAAATCTTCAAAATGAGCAAAAGCACAATGAAATTAATGCTGGAATCATCTTCAAGTTGCTAAAATACACTAACGACAGCAAAAAGTTTGAGTCTACAACATTTAGTTAAGGTGTGAGAGCCAAAATGAACTTTGTATTGCTTTAAATGCATTTTCAGCCCGATTGGACACTTCAGGTGAAACTGTCAAAATCTTCAAAATGAGCAAAAGCACAATGAAATTAATGCTGGAATCATCTTCAAGTTGGTAAAATACACTAATGACAGCAAAAAGTTTGAGTCTACAACATTTAGTTAAGGTGTGAGAGCCAAAAGGAACTTTTTACTGCTGTAAACGCATTTTCAGCACCTGATTGTACACTTCAGGTGAAACTGTAAAAATCTTCAAAATGAGCAAAAGCACAATGAAATTAATGCTGGAATCATCTTCAAGTTGCTAAAATACACTAATGACAGCAAAAAGTTTGAGTCTACAACATTTAGTTAAGGTGTGAGAGCCAAAATGAACTTTGTATTGCTTTAAATATATTTTCAGCCCGATTGTACACTTCAGGTGAAACTGTCAAAATCTTCAAAATGAGCAAAAGCACAATGAAATTAAAGCTGGAATCATCTTCAAGTTGCTAAAATACACTAATGACAGTAAAAAGTTTGAGTCTACAACATTTAGTTAAGGTGTGAGAGCCAAAATGAACTTTGTATTGCTTTAAATGCATTTTCAGCCCGAATGTACACTTCAGGTGAAACTGTCAAATTCTTCAAAATGAGCAAAAGCACAATGAAATTAATGCTGGAAACATCTTCAAGTTTCTAAAATACTCTAATGACAGCAAAAAGTTTGAGTCTACAACATTTAGTTAAGGTGTGAGAGCCAAAATGAACTTTGTATTGCTGTAAACGCGTTTTCAGCACCTGATTGTACAATTCAGGTGAAACTGTCAAAATCTTCAAAATGAGCAAAAGCACAATGAAATTAATGTTGGAATCATCTTCAAGTTGCTAAAATACACTAATGACAGCAAAAAGTTTGAGTTTACAACATTTAGTTAAGGTTTGAGCGCCTAAATTAACTTTTTATTGCTTTAAACGCATTTTCAGCCCTTGATTGTACACTTCAGGTGAAAGTGTCAAAATCTTCAAAATGAGCAAAAGCACAATGAAATTAATGCTGGAATCATCTTCAAGTTGCTAAAATACACTAATGACAGCAAAAAGTTTGAGTCTACAACATTTAGTTAAGGTGTGAGAGCCTAAATTAACTTTGTATTGCTTTAAACGCGTTGTCAGCCCCTGATTGTACACTTCAGGTGAAACTGTCAAAATCTTCAAAATGAGCAAAAGCACAATGAAATTAATGCTGGAATCATCTTCAAGTTGCTAAAATACACTAATGACAGCAAAAAGTTTGAGTCTACAATATTTAGTTAAGGTGTGAGAGCCAAAATTAACTTTGTATTGCTTTAAATGCATTTTCAGCCCGATTGGACACTTCAGGTGAAACTGTCAAAATCTTCAAAATGAGCAAAAGCACAATGAAATTAATGCTGGAATCATCTTCAAGTTGCTAAAATACACTAATGACAGTAAAAAGTTTGAGTCTACAACATTTAGTTAAGGTGTGAGAGCCAAAATGAACTTTGTATTGCTTTAAATGCATTTTCAGCCCGATTGGACACTTCAGGTGAAACTGTCAAAATCTTCAAAATGAGCAAAAGCACAATGAAATTAATGCTGGAATCATCTTCAAGTTGCTAAAATACACTAACGACAGCAAAAAGTTTGAGTCTACAACATTTAGTTAAGGTGTGAGAGCCAAAATGAACTTTGTATTGCTTTAAATGCATTTTCAGCCCGATTGGACACTTCAGGTGAAACTGTCAAAATCTTCAAAATGAGCAAAAGCACAATGAAATTAATGCTGGAATCATCTTCAAGTTGGTAAAATACACTAATGACAGCAAAAAGTTTGAGTCTACAACATTTAGTTAAGGTGTGAGAGCCAAAAGGAACTTTTTACTGCTGTAAACGCATTTTCAGCACCTGATTGTACACTTCAGGTGAAACTGTAAAAATCTTCAAAATGAGCAAAAGCACAATGAAATTAATGCTGGAATCATCTTCAAGTTGCTAAAATACACTAATGACAGCAAAAAGTTTGAGTCTACAACATTTAGTTAAGGTGTGAGAGCCAAAATGAACTTTGTATTGCTTTAAATATATTTTCAGCCCGATTGTACACTTCAGGTGAAACTGTCAAAATCTTCAAAATGAGCAAAAGCACAATGAAATTAAAGCTGGAATCATCTTCAAGTTGCTAAAATACACTAATGACAGTAAAAAGTTTGAGTCTACAACATTTAGTTAAGGTGTGAGAGCCAAAATGAACTTTGTATTGCTTTAAATGCATTTTCAGCCCGAATGTACACTTCAGGTGAAACTGTCAAATTCTTCAAAATGAGCAAAAGCACAATGAAATTAATGCTGGAAACATCTTCAAGTTTCTAAAATACTCTAATGACAGCAAAAAGTTTGAGTCTACAACATTTAGTTAAGGTGTGAGAGCCAAAATGAACTTTGTATTGCTGTAAACGCGTTTTCAGCACCTGATTGTACAATTCAGGTGAAACTGTCAAAATCTTCAAAATGAGCAAAAGCACAATGAAATTAATGTTGGAATCATCTTCAAGTTGCTAAAATACACTAATGACAGCAAAAAGTTTGAGTTTACAACATTTAGTTAAGGTTTGAGCGCCTAAATTAACTTTTTATTGCTTTAAACGCATTTTCAGCCCTTGATTGTACACTTCAGGTGAAAGTGTCAAAATCTTCAAAATGAGCAAAAGCACAATGAAATTAATGCTGGAATCATCTTCAAGTTGCTAAAATACACTAATGACAGCAAAAAGTTTGAGTCTACAACATTTAGTTAAGGTGTGAGAGCCTAAATTAACTTTGTATTGCTTTAAACGCGTTGTCAGCCCCTGATTGTACACTTCAGGTGAAACTGTCAAAATCTTCAAAATGAGCAAAAGCACAATGAAATTAATGCTGGAATCATCTTCAAGTTGCTAAAATACACTAATGACAGTTAAGGTGTGAGAGCCAAAATGAACTTTGTATTGCTTTAAATGCATTTTCAGCCCGATTGGACACTTCAGGTGAAACTGTCAAAATCTTCAAAATGAGCAAAAGCACAATGAAATTAATGCTGGAATCATCTTCAAGTTGCTAAAATACACTAACGACAGCAAAAAGTTTGAGTCTACAACATTTAGTTAAGGTGTGAGAGCCAAAATGAACTTTGTATTGCTTTAAATGCATTTTCAGCCCGATTGGACACTTCAGGTGAAACTGTCAAAATCTTCAAAATGAGCAAAAGCACAATGAAATTAATGCTGGAATCATCTTCAAGTTGGTAAAATACACTAATGACAGCAAAAAGTTTGAGTCTACAACATTTAGTTAAGGTGTGAGAGCCAAAAGGAACTTTTTACTGCTGTAAACGCGTTTTCAGCACCTGATTGTACACTTCAGGTGAAACTGTAAAAATCTTCAAAATGAGCAAAAGCACAATGAAATTAATGCTGGAATCATCTTCAAGTTGCTAAAATACACTAATGACAGCAAAAAGTTTGAGTCTACAACATTTAGTTAAGGTGTGAGAGCCAAAATGAACTTTGTATTGCTTTAAATGCATTTTCAGCCCGATTGTACACTTCAGGTGAAACTGTCAAAATCTTCAAAATGAGCAAAAGCACAATGAAATTAAAGCTGGAATCATCTTCAAGTTGCTAAAATACACTAATGACAGCAAAAAGTTTGAGTCTACAACATTTAGTTAAGGTGTGAGAGCCAAAATGAACTTTGTATTGCTTTAAATGCATTTTCAGCCCGATTGTACACTTCAGGTGAAACTGTCAAAATCTTCAAAATGAGCAAAAGCACAATGAAATTAATGCTGGAATCATCTTCAAGTTTCTAAAATACACTAATGACAGCAAAAAGTTTGAGTCTACAACATTTAGTTAAGGTGTGAGAGCCAAAATGAACTTTTTATTGCTGTAAACGCGTTTTCAGCACCTGATTGTACACTTCAGGTGAAACTGTCAAAATCTTCAAAATGAGCAAAAGCACAATGAAATTAATGCTGGAATCATCTTCAAGTTGCTAAAATACACTAATGACAGCAAAAAATTTGAGTCTACAACATTTAGTTAAGGTGTGAGAGCCTAAATGAACTTTGTATTGCTTTAAATGCTTTTTCAGCCCGATTGTACTCTTCAGGTGAAACTGTCAAAATCTTCAAAATGAGCAAAAGCACAATTAAATTAATGCTGGAATCATCTTCAAGTTGCTAAAATACACTAATGACAGTAAAAAGTTTGAGTCTAAAACATTTAGTTAAGGTGTGAGAGCCAAAATGAACTTCGTATTGCTTTAAATGCATTTTCAGCCCGATTGTACACTTCAGGTGAAACTGTCAAAATCTTCAAAATGAGCAAAAGCACAATGAAATTAAAGCTGGAATCATCTTCAAGTTGCTAAAATACACTAATGACAGCAAAAAGTTTGAGTCTACAACATTTAGTTAAGGTGTGAGAGCCAAAATGAACTTTGTATTGCTTTAAATGCATTTTCAGCCCGATTGTACACTTCAGGTGAAACTGTCAACATCTTCAAAATGAGCAAAAGCACAATGCAATTAATGCTGGAATCATCTTCAAGTTGCTAAAATACACTAATGACAGCAAAAAGTTTGAGTCTACAAAATTTAGTTAAGGTGTGAGAGCCAAAATGAACTTTGTATTGCTTTAAATGCATTTTCAGCCCGATTGTACACTTCAGGTGAAACTGTCAAAATCTTCAAAATGAGCAAAAGCACAATGAAATTAATGCTGGAATCATCTTCAAGTTGCTAAAATACACTAATGACAGCAAAAAGTTTGAGTCTACAACATTTAGTTAAGGTGTGAGAGCCAAAATGAACTTTGTATTGCTTAAAATGCATTTTCAGCCCGATTGTACACTTCAGGTGAAACTGCCAAAATCTTCAAAATGAGCAAAAGCACAATGAAATTAATGCTGGAATCATCTTCAAGTTGCTAAAATACACTAATGACAGCAAAAAGTTTGAGTCTACAACATTTAGTTAAGGTGTGAGAGACAAAAATAACTTTTTATTGCTGTAAACGCGTTTTCAGCACCTGATTGTACACTTCAGGTGAAACTGTCAAAATCTTCAAAATGAGCAAAAGCACAATGAAATTTATGCTGGAATCATCTTGAAGTTGCTAAAATACACTAATGACTTCAAAACGTTTGAGTCTACAACATTTAGTTAAGGTGTGAGAGCCAAAATGAACTTTGTATTGCTTTAAATGCATTTTCAGCCCGATTGTACACTTCAGGTGAAACTGTCAAAATCTTCAAAATGTGCAAAAGCACAATGAAATTAATGCTGGAATCATCTTCAAGTTGCTAAAATACACTATTGACAGCAAAAAGTTTGAGTCTACAACATTTAGTTAAGGTGTGAGAGCCAAAATGAACTTTTTATTGCTGTAAACACGTTTTCAGCCCCTGATTGTACACTTCAGGTGAAACTGTGAAAATCTTCAAAATGAGCAAAAGCACAATGAAATTTATGCTGGAATCATCTTCAATTTGCTAAAATACACTAATGACAGCAAAAAGTTTGAGTCTACAACATTTAGTTAAGGTGTGAGAGCCTAAATGAACTTTGTATTGCTTTAAACACGTTTTCAGCCCCTGATTGTACACTTCAGGTGAAACTGTCAAAATCTTCAAAATGAGCAAAAGCACAATGAAATTAATGCTGGAATCATCTTCAAGTTGCTAAAATACACTAACGACAGCAAAAAGTTTGAGTCTACAACATTTAGTTAAGGTGTGAGAGCCAAAATGAACTTTTTACTGCTGTAAACGCGTTTTCAGCACCTGATTGTACACTTCAGGTGAAACTGTCAAAATCTTCAAAATGAGCAAAAGCACAATGAAATTAATGCTGGAATCATCTTCAAGTTGCTAAAATACACTAATGACAGCAAAACGTTTGAGTCTACAACATTTAGTTAAGGTGTGAGAGCCTAAATTAACTTTGTATTGCTTTAAACGCGTTGTCAGCCCCTGATTGTACACTTCAGGTGAAACTGTCAAAATCTTCAAAATGAGCAAAAGCACAATGAAATGAATGCTGGAATCATCTTCAAGTTGCTAAAATACACTAATGACATCAAAAAGTTTGAGTCTACAACATTTAGTTAAGGTGTGAGAGCCAAAATGAACTTTGTATTGCTTTAAATGCATTTTCAGCCCGATTGTACACTTCAGGTGAAACTGTCAAAATCTTCAAAATGAGCAAAAGCACAATGAAATTAAAGCTGGAATCATCTTCAAGTTGCTAAAATACACTAATGACAGCAAAAAGTTTGAGTCTACAACATTTAGTTAAGGTGTGAGAGCCAAAATGAACTTTGTATTGCTTTAAATGCATTTTCAGCCCGATTGTACACTTCAGGTGAAACTGTCAAAATCTTCAAAATGAGCAAAAGCACAATGAAATTAATGCTGGAATCATCTTCAAGTTGCTAAAATACACTAATGACAGCAAAAAGTTTGAGTCTACAACATTTAGTTAATGTGTGAGAGCCAAAATGAACTTTGTATTGCTTTAAATGCATTTTCAGCCCGATTGTACACTTCAGGTGAAACTGTCAAAATCTTCAAAATGAGCAAAAGCACAATGAAATTAAAGCTGGAATCATCTTCAAGTTGCTAAAATACACTAATGACAGCAAAAAGTTTGAGTCTACAACATTTAGTTAAGGTGTGAGAGCCAAAATGAACTTTGTATTGCTTAAAATGAATTTGCAGCCCGATTGTACACTTTAGGTGAAACTGCCAAAATCTTCAAAATGAGCAAAAGCACAATGAAATTAATGCTGGAATCATCTTCAAGTTGCTAAAATACACTAATGACAGCAAAAAGTTTGAGTCTACAACATTTAGTTAAGGTGTGAGAGACAAAAATAACTTTTTATTGCTGTAAACGCGTTTTCAGCACCTGATTGTACACTTCAGGTGAAACTGTCAAAATCTTCAAAATGAGCTAAAGCACAATGAAATTAATGCTGGAATCATCTTCAAGTTGCTAAAATACACTAATGACAGCAAAAAGTTTGAGTCTACAACATTTAGTTAAGGTGTGAGAGCCAAAATGAACTTTGTATTGCTGTAAACGCGTTTTCAGCACCTGATTGTACACTTCAGGTGAAACTGTCAAAATCTTCAAAATGAGCAAAAGCACAATGAAATTAATGCTGGAATCATCTTCAAGTTGCTAAAATACACTAATGACAGCAAAAAGTTTGAGTCTACAATATTTAGTTAAGGTGTGAGAGCCAAAATTAACTTTGTATTGCTTTAAATGCATTTTCAGCCCGATTGGACACTTCAGGTGAAACTGTCAAAATCTTCAAAATGAGCAAAAGCACAATGAAATTAATGCTGGAATCATCTTCAAGTTGCTAAAATACACTAATGACAGTAAAAAGTTTGAGTCTACAACATTTAGTTAAGGTGTGAGAGCCAAAATGAACTTTGTATTGCTTTAAATGCATTTTCAGCCCGATTGGACACTTCAGGTGAAACTGTCAAAATCTTCAAAATGAGCAAAAGCACAATGAAATTAATGCTGGAATCATCTTCAAGTTGCTAAAATACACTAACGACAGCAAAAAGTTTGAGTCTACAACATTTAGTTAAGGTGTGAGAGCCAAAATGAACTTTGTATTGCTTTAAATGCATTTTCAGCCCGATTGGACACTTCAGGTGAAACTGTCAAAATCTTCAAAATGAGCAAAAGCACAATGAAATTAATGCTGGAATCATCTTCAAGTTGGTAAAATACACTAATGACAGCAAAAAGTTTGAGTCTACAACATTTAGTTAAGGTGTGAGAGCCAAAAGGAACTTTTTACTGCTGTAAACGCATTTTCAGCACCTGATTGTACACTTCAGGTGAAACTGTAAAAATCTTCAAAATGAGCAAAAGCACAATGAAATTAATGCTGGAATCATCTTCAAGTTGCTAAAATACACTAATGACAGCAAAAAGTTTGAGTCTACAACATTTAGTTAAGGTGTGAGAGCCAAAATGAACTTTGTATTGCTTTAAATATATTTTCAGCCCGATTGTACACTTCAGGTGAAACTGTCAAAATCTTCAAAATGAGCAAAAGCACAATGAAATTAAAGCTGGAATCATCTTCAAGTTGCTAAAATACACTAATGACAGCAAAAAGTTTGAGTCTACAACATTTAGTTAAGGTGTGAGAGCCAAAATGAACTTTGTATTGCTTTAAATGCATTTTCAGCCCGATTGTACACTTCAGGTGAAACTGTCAAAATCTTCAAAATGAGCAAAAGCACAATGAAATTAATGCTGGAATCATCTTCAAGTTTCTAAAATACACTAATGACAGCAAAAAGTTTGAGTCTACAACATTTAGTTAAGGTGTGAGAGCCAAAATGAACTTTTTATTGCTGTAAACGCGTTTTCAGCACCTGATTGTACACTTCAGGTGAAACTGTCAAAATCTTCAAAATGAGCTAAAACACAATGAAATTAATGCTGGAATCATCTTCAAGTTGCTAAAATACACTAATGACAGCAAAAAATTTGAGTCTACAACATTTAGTTAAGGTGTGAGAGCCTAAATGAACTTTGTATTGCTTTAAATGCTTTTTCAGCCCGATTGTACTCTTCAGGTGAAACTGTCAAAATCTTCAAAATGAGCAAAAGCACAATTAAATTAATGCTGGAATCATCTTCAAGTTGCTAAAATACACTAATGACAGTAAAAAGTTTGAGTCTAAAACATTTAGTTAAGGTGTGAGAGCCAAAATGAACTTCGTATTGCTTTAAATGCATTTTCAGCCCGATTGTACACTTCAGGTGAAACTGTCAAAATCTTCAAAATGAGCAAAAGCACAATGAAATTAAAGCTGGAATCTTCTTCAAGTTGCTAAAATACACTAATGACAGCAAAAAGTTTGAGTCTACAACATTTAGTTAAGGTGTGAGAGCCAAAATGAACTTTGTATTGCTTTAAATGCATTTTCAGCCCGATTGTACACTTCAGGTGAAACTGTCAAAATCTTCAAAATGAGCAAAAGCACAATGCAATTAATGCTGGAATCATCTTCAAGTTTCTAAAATACACTAATGACAGCAAAAAGTTTGAGTCTACAAAATTTAGTTAAGGTGTGAGAGCCAAAATGAACTTTGTATTGCTTTAAATGCATTTTCAGCCCGATTGTACACTTCAGGTGAAACTGTCAAAATCTTCAAAATGAGCAAAAGCACAATGAAATTAATGCTGGAATCATCTTCAAGTTGCTAAAATACACTAATGACAGCAAAAAGTTTGAGTCTACAACATTTAGTTAAGGTGTGAGAGCCAAAATGAACTTTGTATTGCTTAAAATGCATTTTCAGCCCGATTGTACACTTCAGGTGAAACTGCCAAAATCTTCAAAATGAGCAAAAGCACAATGAAATTAATGCTGGAATCATCTTCAAGTTGCTAAAATACACTAATGACAGCAAAAAGTTTGAGTCTACAACATTTAGTTAAGGTGTGAGAGACAAAAATAACTTTTTATTGCTGTAAACGCGTTTTCAGCACCTGATTGTACACTTCAGGTGAAACTGTCAAAATCTTCAAAATGAGCAAAAGCACAATGAAATTTATGCTGGAATCATCTTGAAGTTGCTAAAATACACTAATGACTTCAAAACGTTTGAGTCTACAACATTTAGTTAAGGTGTGAGAGCCAAAATGAACTTTGTATTGCTTTAAATGCATTTTCAGCCCGATTGTACACTTCAGGTGAAACTGTCAAAATCTTCAAAATGTGCAAAAGCACAATGAAATTAATGCTGGAATCATCTTCAAGTTGCTAAAATACACTATTGACAGCAAAAAGTTTGAGTCTACAACATTTAGTTAAGGTGTGAGAGCCAAAATGAACTTTTTATTGCTGTAAACACGTTTTCAGCCCCTGATTGTACACTTCAGGTGAAACTGTGAAAATCTTCAAAATGAGCAAAAGCACAATGAAATTTATGCTGGAATCATCTTCAATTTGCTAAAATACACTAATGACAGCAAAAAGTTTGAGTCTACAACATTTAGTTAAGGTGTGAGAGCCTAAATGAACTTTGTATTGCTTTAAACACGTTTTCAGCCCCTGATTGTACACTTCAGGTGAAACTGTCAAAATCTTCAAAATGAGCAAAAGCACAATGAAATTAATGCTGGAATCATCTTCAAGTTGCTAAAATACACTAACGACAGCAAAAAGTTTGAGTCTACAACATTTAGTTAAGGTGTGAGAGCCAAAATGAACTTTGTATTGCTTTAAATGCATTTTCAGCCCGATTGGACACTTCAGGTGAAACTGTCAAAATCTTAAAAATGAGCAAAAGCACAACGAAATTAATGCTGGAATCATCTTCAAGTTGCTAAAATACACTAATGACAGCAAAAAGTTTGAGTCTACAACATTTAGTTAAGGTGTGAGAGCCAAAATGAACTTTGTATTGCTTTAAATGCATTTTCAGCCCGATTGGACACTTCAGGTGAAACTGTCAAAATCTTCAAAATGAGCAAAAGCACAATGAAATTAATGCTGGAATCATCTTCAAGTTGCTAAAATACACTAACGACAGCAAAAAGTTTGAGTCTACAACATTTAGTTAAGGTGTGAGAGCCAAAATGAACTTTGTATTGCTTTAAATGCATTTTCAGCCCGATTGTACACTTCAGGTGAAACTGTCAAAATCTTCAAAATGAGCAAAAGCACAATGAAATTAATGCTGGAATCATCTTCAAGTTGGTAAAATACACTAATGACAGCAAAAAGTTTGAGTCTACAACATTTAGTTAAGGTGTGAGAGCCAAAATGAACTTTTTACTGCTGTAAACGCGTTTTCAGCACCTGATTGTACACTTCAGGTGAAACTGTAAAAATCTTCAAAATGAGCAAAAGCACAATGAAATTAATGCTGGAATCATCTTCAAGTTGCTAAAATACACTAATGACAGCAAAAAGTTTGAGTCTACAACATTTAGTTAAGGTGTGAGAGCCAAAATGAACTTTGTATTGCTTTAAATGCATTTTCAGCCCGATTGTACACTTCAGGTGAAACTGTCAAAATCTTCAAAATGAGCAAAAGCACAAATAAATTAATGCTGGAATCATCTTCAAGTTGCTAAAATACACTAATGACAGCAAAAAGTTTGAGTCTACAACATTTAGTTAAGGTGTGAGAGCCAAAATGAACTTTGTATTGCTTTAAATGCATTTTCAGCCCGATTGTACACTTCAGGTGAAACTGTCAAAATCTTCAAAATGAGCAAAAGCACAATGAAATTAATGCTGGAATCATCTTCAAGTTGCTAAAATACACTAATGACAGCAAAAAGTTTGAGTCTACAACATTTAGTTAAGGTGTGAGAGCCAAAATGAACTTTTTATTGCTGTAAACGCGTTTTCAGCACCTGATTGTACACTTCAGGTGAAACTGTCAAAATCTTCAAAATGAGCAAAAGCACAATGAAATTAATGCTGGAATCATCTTCAAGTTGCTAAAATACACTAATGACAGCAAAAAATTTGAGTCTACAACATTTAGTTAAGGTGTGAGAGCCTAAATGAACTTTCTATTGCTTTAAATGCTTTTTCAGCCCGATTGTACTCTTCAGGTGAAACTGTCAAAATCTTCAAAATGAGCAAAAGCACAATGAAATTAAAGCTGGAATCATCTTCAAGTTGCTAAAATACACTAATGACAGCAAAAAGTTTGAGTCTACAACATTTAGTTAAGGTGTGAGAGCCAAAATGAACTTTGTATTGCTTTAAATGCATTTTCAGCCCGATTGTACACTTCAGGTGAAACTGTCAAAATCTTCAAAATGAGCAAAAGCACAATGCAATTAATGCTGGAATCATCTTCAAGTTGCTAAAATACACTAATGACAGCAAAAAGTTTGAGTCTACAAAATTTAGTTAAGGTGTGAGAGCCAAAATGAACTTTGTATTGCTTTAAATGCATTTTCAGCCCGATTGTACACTTCAGGTGAAACTGTCAAAATCTTCAAAATGAGCAAAAGCACAATGAAATTAATGCTGGAATCATCTTCAAGTTGCTAAAATACACTAATGACAGCAAAAAGTTTGAGTCTACAACATTTAGTTAAGGTGTGAGAGCCAAAATGAACTTTGTATTGCTGTAAACGCGTTTTCAGCACCTGATTGTACACTTCAGGTGAAACTGTCAAAATCTTAAAAATGAGCAAAAGCACAATGAAATTAATGCTGGAATCATCTTCAAGTTGCTAAAATACACTAATGACAGCAAAAAGTTTGAGTCTACAACATTTAGTTAAGGTGTGAGAGCCAAAATGAACTTTGTATTGCTTTAAATGCATTTTCAGCCCGATTGGACACTTCAGGTGAAACTGTCAAAATCTTCAAAATGAGCAAAAGCACAATGAAATTAATGCTGGAATCATCTTCAAGTTGCTAAAATACACTAATGACAGCAAAAAGTTTGAGTCTACAACATTTAGTTAAGGTGTGAGAGCCAAAATGAACTTTTTACTGCTGTAAACGCGTTTTCAGCACCTGATTGTACACTTCAGGTGAAACTGTAAAAATCTTCAAAATGAGCAAAAGCACAATGAAATTAATGCTGGAATCATCTTCAAGTTGCTAAAATACACTAATGACAGCAAAAAAGTTTGAGTCTACAACATTTAGTTAAGGTGTGTGAGCCAAAATGAACTTTGTATTGCTTTAAATGCATTTTCAGCCCGATTGTACACTTCAGGTGAAACTGTCAAAATCTTCAAAATGAGCAAAAGCACAATGAAATTAAAGCTGGAATCATCTTCAAGTTGCTAAAATACACTAATGACAGCAAAAAGTTTGAGTCTACAACATTTAGTTAAGGTGTGAGAGCCAAAATGAACTTTGTATTGCTTTAAATGCATTTTCAGCCCGATTGTACACTTCAGGTGAAACTGTCAAAATCTACAAAATGAGCAAAAGCACAATGAAATTAATGCTGGAATCATCTTCAAGTTGCTAAAATACACTAATGACAGCAAAAAGTTTGAGTCTACAACATTTAGTTAAGGTGTGAGAGCCAAAATGAACTTTTTATTGCTGTAAACGCGTTTTCAGCACCTGATTGTACACTTCAGGTGAAACTGTCAAAATCTTCAAAATGAGCAAAAGCACAATGAAATTAATGCTGGAATCATCTTCAAGTTGCTAAAATACACTAATGACAGCAAAAAATTTGAGTCTACAACATTTAGTTAAGGTGTGAGAGCCTAAATGAACTTTGTATTGCTTTAAATGCTTTTTCAGCCCGATTGTACTCTTCAGGTGAAACTGTCAAAATCTTCAAAATGAGCAAAAGCACAATTAAATTAATGCTGGAATCATCTTCAAGTTGCTAAAATACACTAATGACAGTAAAAAGTTTGAGTCTAAAACATTTAGTTAAGGTGTGAGAGCCAAAATGAACTTCGTATTGCTTTAAATGCATTTTCAGCCCGATTGTACACTTCAGGTGAAACTGTCAAAATCTTCAAAATGAGCAAAAGCACAATGAAATTAAAGCTGGAATCATCTTCAAGTTGCTAAAATACACTAATGACAGCAAAAAGTTTGAGTCTACAACATTTAGTTAAGGTGTGAGAGCCAAAATGAACTTTGTATTGCTTTAAATGCATTTTCAGCCCGATTGTACACTTCAGGTGAAACTGTCAAAATCTTCAAAATGAGCAAAAGCACAATGCAATTAATGCTGGAATCATCTTCAAGTTGCTAAAATACACTAATGACAGCAAAAAGTTTGAGTCTACAAAATTTAGTTAAGGTGTGAGAGCCAAAATGAACTTTGTATTGCTTTAAATGCATTTTCAGCCCGATTGTACACTTCAGGTGAAACTGTCAAAATCTTCAAAATGAGCAAAAGCACAATGAAATTAATGCTGGAATCATCTTCAAGTTGCTAAAATACACTAATGACAGCAAAAAGTTTGAGTCTACAACATTTAGTTAAGGTGTGAGAGCCAAAATGAACTTTGTATTGCTGTAAACGCGTTTTCAGCACCTGATTGTACACTTCAGGTGAAACTGTCAATATCTTCAAAATGAGCAAAAGCACAATGAAATTAATGCTGGAATCATCTTCAAGTTGCTAAAATACACTAATGACAGCAAAAAGTTTGAGTCTACAATATTTAGTTAAGGTGTGAGAGCCAAAATTAACTTTGTATTGCTTTAAATGCATTTTCAGCCCGATAGTACACTTCAGGTGAAACTGTCAAAATCTTCAAAATGAGCAAAAGCACAATGAAATTAATGCTGGAATCATCTTCAAGTTGCTAAAATACACTAATTACAGCAAAAAGTTTGAGTCTACAATATTTAGTTAAGGTGTGAGAGCCAAAATTAACTTTGTATTGCTTTAAATGCATTTTCAGCCCGATTGGACACTTCAGGTGAAACTGTCAAAATCTTCAAAATGAGCAAAAACACAATGAAATTAATGCTGGAATCATCTTCAAGTTGCTAAAATACACTAATGACAGTAAAAAGCTTGAGTCTACAACATTTAGTTAAGGTGTGAGAGCCAAAATGAACTTTGTATTGCTTTAAATGCATTTTCAGCCCGATTGTACACTTCAGGTGAAACTGTCAAAATCTTCAAAATGAGCAAAAGCACAATGAAATTAATGCTGGAATCATCTTCAAGTTGCTAAAATACACTAATGACAGCAAAAAGTTTGAGTCTACAACATTTAGTTAAGGTGTGAGAGCCAAAATGAACTTTGTATTGCTGTAAACGCGTTTTCAGCACCTGATTGTACACTTCAGGTGAAACTGTCAATATCTTCAAAATGAGCAAAAGCACAATGAAATTAATGCTGGAATCATCTTCAAGTTGCTAAAATACACTAATGACAGCAAAAAGTTTGAGTCTACAATATTTAGTTAAGGTGTGAGAGCCAAAATTAACTTTGTATTGCTTTAAATGCATTTTCAGCCCGATAGTACACTTCAGGTGAAACTGTCAAAATCTTCAAAATGAGCAAAAGCACAATGAAATTAATGCTGGAATCATCTTCAAGTTGATAAAATACACTAATGACAGCAAAAAGTTTGAGTCTACAATATTTAGTTAAGGTGTGAGAGCCAAAATTAACTTTGTATTGCTTTAAATGCATTTTCAGCCCGATTGGACACTTCAGGTGAAACTGTCAAAATCTTCAAAATGAGCAAAAACACAATGAAATTAATGCTGGAATCATCTTCAAGTTGCTAAAATACACTAATGACAGTAAAAAGTTTGAGTCTACAACATTTAGTTAAGGTGTGAGAGCCAAAATGAACTTTGTATTGCTTTATATGCATTTTCAGCCCGAATGTACACTTCAGGTGAAACTGTCAAATTCTTCAAAATGAGCAAAAGCACAATGAAATTAATGCTGGAAACATCTTCAAGTTTCTAAAATACTCTAATGACAGCAAAAAGTTTGAGTCTACAACATTTAGTTAAGGTGTGAGAGCCAAAATGAACTTTGTATTGCTGTAAACGCGTTTTCAGCACCTGATTGTACACTTCAGGTGAAACTGTCAAAATCTTCAAAATGTGCAAAAGCACAATGAAATTAATGCTGGAATCATCTTCAAGTTGCTAAAATACACTATTGACAGCAAAAGGTTTGAGTCTACAACATTTAGTTAAGGTGTGAGAGCCAAAATGAACTTTTTATTGCTGTAAACACGTTTTCAGCCCCTGATTGTACACTTCAGGTGAAACTGTGAAAATCTTCAAAATGAGCAAAAGCACAATGAAATTTATGCTGGAATCATCTTCAATTTGCTAAAATACACTAATGACAGCAAAAAGTTTGAGTCTACAACATTTAGTTAAGGTGTGAGAGCCTAAATGAACTTTGTATTGCTTTAAACACGTTTTCAGCCCCTGATTGTACACTTCAGGTGAAACTGTCAAAATCTTCAAAATGAGCAAAAGCACAATGAAATTAATGCTGGAATCATCTTCAAGTTGCTAAAATACACTAACGACAGCAAAAAGTTTGAGTCTACAACATTTAGTTAAGGTGTGAGAGCCAAAATGAACTTTGTATTGCTTTAAATGCATTTTCAGCCCGATTGGACACTTCAGGTGAAACTGTCAAAATCTTAAAAATGAGCAAAAGCACAATAAAATTAATGCTGGAATCATCTTCAAGTTGCTAAAATACACTAATGACAGCAAAAAGTTTGAGTCTACAACATTTAGTTAAGGTGTGAGAGCCAAAATGAACTTTGTATTGCTTTAAATGCATTTTCAGCCCGATTGGACACTTCAGGTGAAACTGTCAAAATCTTCAAAATGAGCAAAAGCACAATGAAATTAATGCTGGAATCATCTTCAAGTTGCTAAAATACACTAACGACAGCAAAAAGTTTGAGTCTACAACATTTAGTTAAGGTGTGAGAGCCAAAATGAACTTTGTATTGCTTTAAATGCATTTTCAGCCCGATTGTACACTTCAGGTGAAACTGTCAAAATCTTCAAAATGAGCAAAAGCACAATGAAATTAATGCTGGAATCATCTTCAAGTTGGTAAAATACACTAATGACAGCAAAAATTTTGAGTCTACAACATTTAGTTAAGGTGTGAGAGCCAAAATGAACTTTTTACTGCTGTAAACGCGTTTTCAGCACCTGATTGTACACTTCAGGTGAAACTGTAAAAATCTTCAAAATGAGCAAAAGCACAATGAAATTAATGCTGGAATCATCTTCAAGTTGCTAAAATACACTAATGACAGCAAAAAGTTTGAGTCTACAACATTTAGTTAAGGTGTGAGAGCCAAAATGAACTTTGTATTGCTTTAAATGCATTTTCAGCCCGATTGTACACTTCAGGTGAAACTGTCAAAATCTTCAAAATGAGCAAAAGCACAAATAAATTAATGCTGGAATCATCTTCAAGTTGCTAAAATACACTAATGACAGCAAAAAGTTTGAGTCTACAACATTTAGTTAAGGTGTGAGAGCCAAAATGAACTTTGTATTGCTTTAAATGCATTTTCAGCCCGATTGTACACTTCAGGTGAAACTGTCAAAATCTTCAAAATGAGCAAAAGCACAATGAAATTAATGCTGGAATCATCTTCAAGTTGCTAAAATACACTAATGACAGCAAAAAGTTTGAGTCTACAACATTTAGTTAAGGTGTGAGAGCCAAAATGAACTTTTTATTGCTGTAAACGCGTTTTCAGCACCTGATTGTACACTTCAGGTGAAACTGTCAAAATCTTCAAAATGAGCAAAAGCACAATGAAATTAATGCTGGAATCATCTTCAAGTTGCTAAAATACACTAATGACAGCAAAAAAATTGAGTCTACAACATTTAGTTAAGGTGTGAGAGCCTAAATGAACTTTCTATTGCTTTAAATGCTTTTTCAGCCCGATTGTACTCTTCAGGTGAAACTGTCAAAATCTTCAAAATGAGCAAAAGCACAATGAAATTAAAGCTGGAATCATCTTCAAGTTGCTAAAATACACTAATGACAGCAAAAAGTTTGAGTCTACAACATTTAGTTAAGGTGTGAGAGCCAAAATGAACTTTGTATTGCTTTAAATGCATTTTCAGCCCGATTGTACACTTCAGGTGAAACTGTCAAAATCTTCAAAATGAGCAAAAGCACAATGCAATTAATGCTGGAATCATCTTCAAGTTGCTAAAATACACTAATGACAGCAAAAAGTTTGAGTCTACAAAATTTAGTTAAGGTGTGAGAGCCAAAATGAACTTTGTATTGCTTTAAATGCATTTTCAGCCCGATTGTACACTTCAGGTGAAACTGTCAAAATCTTCAAAATGAGCAAAAGCACAATGAAATTAATGCTGGAATCATCTTCAAGTTGCTAAAATACACTAATGACAGCAAAAAGTTTGAGTCTACAACATTTAGTTAAGGTGTGAGAGCCAAAATGAACTTTGTATTGCTGTAAACGCGTTTTCAGCACCTGATTGTACACTTCAGGTGAAACTGTCAAAATCTTAAAAATGAGCAAAAGCACAATGAAATTAATGCTGGAATCATCTTCAAGTTGCTAAAATACACTAATGACAGCAAAAAGTTTGAGTCTACAACATTTAGTTAAGGTGTGAGAGCCAAAATGAACTTTGTATTGCTTTAAATGCATTTTCAGCCCGATTGGACACTTCAGGTGAAACTGTCAAAATCTTCAAAATGAGCAAAAGCACAATGAAATTAATGCTGGAATCATCTTCAAGTTGGTAAAATACACTAATGACAGCAAAAAGTTTGAGTCTACAACATTTAGTTAAGGTGTGAGAGCCAAAATGAACTTTTTACTGCTGTAAACGCGTTTTCAGCACCTGATTGTACACTTCAGGTGAAACTGTAAAAATCTTCAAAATGAGCAAAAGCACAATGAAATTAATGCTGGAATCATCTTCAAGTTGCTAAAATACACTAATGACAGCAAAAAGTTTGAGTCTACAACATTTAGTTAAGGTGTGTGAGCCAAAATGAACTTTGTATTGCTTTAAATGCATTTTCAGCCCGATTGTACACTTCAGGTGAAACTGTCAAAATCTTCAAAATGAGCAAAAGCACAATGAAATTAAAGCTGGAATCATCTTCAAGTTGCTAAAATACACTAATGACAGCAAAAAGTTTGAGTCTACAACATTTAGTTAAGGTGTGAGAGCCAAAATGAACTTTGTATTGCTTTAAATGCATTTTCAGCCCGATTGTACACTTCAGGTGAAACTGTCAAAATCTTCAAAATGAGCAAAAGCACAATGAAATTAATGCTGGAATCATCTTCAAGTTGCTAAAATACACTAATGACAGCAAAAAGTTTGAGTCTACAACATTTAGTTAAGGTGTGAGAGCCAAAATGAACTTTTTATTGCTGTAAACGCGTTTTCAGCACCTGATTGTACACTTCAGGTGAAACTGTCAAAATCTTCAAAATGAGCAAAAGCACAATGAAATTAATGCTGGAATCATCTTCAAGTTGCTAAAATACACTAATGACAGCAAAAAATTTGAGTCTACAACATTTAGTTAAGGTGTGAGAGCCTAAATGAACTTTGTATTGCTTTAAATGCTTTTTCAGCCCGATTGTACTCTTCAGGTGAAACTGTCAAAATCTTCAAAATGAGCAAAAGCACAATTAAATTAATGCTGGAATCATCTTCAAGTTGCTAAAATACACTAATGACAGTAAAAAGTTTGAGTCTAAAACATTTAGTTAAGGTGTGAGAGCCAAAATGAACTTCGTATTGCTTTAAATGCATTTTCAGCCCGATTGTACACTTCAGGTGAAACTGTCAAAATCTTCAAAATGAGCAAAAGCACAATGAAATTAAAGCTGGAATCATCTTCAAGTTGCTAAAATACACTAATGACAGCAAAAAGTTTGAGTCTACAACATTTAGTTAAGGTGTGAGAGCCAAAATGAACTTTGTATTGCTTTAAATGCATTTTCAGCCCGATTGTACACTTCAGGTGAAACTGTCAAAATCTTCAAAATGAGCAAAAGCACAATGCAATTAATGCTGGAATCATCTTCAAGTTGCTAAAATACACTAATGACAGCAAAAAGTTTGAGTCTACAAAATTTAGTTAAGGTGTGAGAGCCAAAATGAACTTTGTATTGCTTTAAATGCATTTTCAGCCCGATTGTACACTTCAGGTGAAACTGTCAAAATCTTCAAAATGAGCAAAAGCACAATGAAATTAATGCTGGAATCATCTTCAAGTTGCTAAAATACACTAATGACAGCAAAAAGTTTGAGTCTACAACATTTAGTTAAGGTGTGAGAGCCAAAATGAACTTTGTATTGCTGTAAACGCGTTTTCAGCACCTGATTGTACACTTCAGGTGAAACTGTCAATATCTTCAAAATGAGCAAAAGCACAATGAAATTAATGCTGGAATCATCTTCAAGTTGCTAAAATACACTAATGACAGCAAAAAGTTTGAGTCTACAATATTTAGTTAAGGTGTGAGAGCCAAAATTAACTTTGTATTGCTTTAAATGCATTTTCAGCCCGATAGTACACTTCAGGTGAAACTGTCAAAATCTTCAAAATGAGCAAAAGCACAATGAAATTAATGCTGGAATCATCTTCAAGTTGCTAAAATACACTAATGACAGCAAAAAGTTTGAGTCTACAATATTTAGTTAAGGTGTGAGAGCCAAAATTAACTTTGTATTGCTTTAAATGCATTTTCAGCCCGATTGGACACTTCAGGTGAAACTGTCAAAATCTTCAAAATGAGCAAAAACACAATGAAATTAATGCTGGAATCATCTTCAAGTTGCTAAAATACACTAATGACAGTAAAAAGCTTGAGTCTACAACATTTAGTTAAGGTGTGAGAGCCAAAATGAACTTTGTATTGCTTTAAATGCATTTTCAGCCCGATTGTACACTTCAGGTGAAACTGTCAAAATCTTCAAAATGAGCAAAAGCACAATGAAATTAATGCTGGAATCATCTTCAAGTTGCTAAAATACACTAATGACAGCAAAAAGTTTGAGTCTACAACATTTAGTTAAGGTGTGAGAGCCAAAATGAACTTTGTATTGCTGTAAACGCGTTTTCAGCACCTGATTGTACACTTCAGGTGAAACTGTCAATATCTTCAAAATGAGCAAAAGCACAATGAAATTAATGCTGGAATCATCTTCAAGTTGCTAAAATACACTAATGACAGCAAAAAGTTTGAGTCTACAATATTTAGTTAAGGTGTGAGAGCCAAAATTAACTTTGTATTGCTTTAAATGCATTTTCAGCCCGATAGTACACTTCAGGTGAAACTGTCAAAATCTTCAAAATGAGCAAAAGCACAATGAAATTAATGCTGGAATCATCTTCAAGTTGCTAAAATACACTAATGACAGCAAAAAGTTTGAGTCTACAATATTTAGTTAAGGTGTGAGAGCCAAAATTAACTTTGTATTGCTTTAAATGCATTTTCAGCCCGATTGGACACTTCAGGTGAAACTGTCAAAATCTTCAAAATGAGCAAAAACACAATGAAATTAATGCTGGAATCATCTTCAAGTTGCTAAAATACACTAATGACAGTAAAAAGTTTGAGTCTACAACATTTAGTTAAGGTGTGAGAGCCAAAATGAACTTTGTATTGCTTTATATGCATTTTCAGCCCGAATGTACACTTCAGGTGAAACTGTCAAATTCTTCAAAATGAGCAAAAGCACAATGAAATTAATGCTGGAAACATCTTCAAGTTTCTAAAATACTCTAATGACAGCAAAAAGTTTGAGTCTACAACATTTAGTTAAGGTGTGAGAGCCAAAATGAACTTTGTATTGCTGTAAACGCGTTTTCAGCACCTGATTGTACACTTCAGGTGAAACTGTCAAAATCTTCAAAATGAGCAAAAGCACAATGAAATTAATGTTGGAATCATCTTCAAGTTGCTAAAATACACTAATGACAGCAAAAAGTTTGAGTCTACAACATTTAGTTAAGGTGTGAGAGCCTAAATGAACTTTTTATTGCTTTAAACGCGTTTTCAGCCCTTGATTGTACAATTCAGGTGAAACTGTCAAAATCTTCAAAATGAGCAAAATCACAATGAAATTAATGCTGGAATCATCTTCAAGTTGCTAAAATACACTAATGACAGCAAAAAGTTTGAGTCTACAACATTTAGTTAAGGTGTGAGAGCCAAAATGAACTTTGTATTGCTGTAAACGCGTTTTCAGCACCTGATTGTACACTTCTGGTGAAACTGTCAAAATCTTCAAAATGAGCAAAAGCACAATGAAATTAATGCTGGAATCATCTTCAAGTTGCTAAAATACACTAATGACAGCAAAAAGTTTGAGTCTACAACATTTAGTTAAGGTGTGAGAGCCAAAATGAACTTTGTATTGCTTTAAACGCGTTTTCAGCCCCTGATTGTACACTTCAGGTGAAACTGTCAAAATCTTCAAAATGAGCAAAAGCACAATGAAATTAATGCTGGAATCATCTTCAAGTTGCTAAAATACACTAATGACAGCAAAAAGTTTGAGTCTACAACATTTAGTTAAGGTTTGAGCGCCTAAATTAACTTTTTATTGCTTTAAACGCGTTTTCAGCCCTTGATTGTACACTTCAGGTGAAAGTGTCAAAATCTTCAAAATGAACAAAAGCACAATGAAATTAATGCTGGAATCATCTTCAAGTTGCTAAAATACACTAATGACAGCAAAAAGTTTGAGTCTACAACATTTAGTTAAGGTGTGAGAGCCAAAATGAACTTTGTATTGCTTTAAATGCATTTTCAGCCCGATTGGACACTTCAGGTGAAACTGTCAAAATCTTCAAAATGAGCAAAAGCACAATGAAATTAATGCTGGAATCATCTTCAAGTTGCTAAAATACACTAACGACAGCAAAAAGTTTGAGTCTACAACATTTAGTTAAGGTGTGAGAGCCAAAATGAACTTTGTATTGCTTTAAATGCATTTTCAGCCCGATTGTACACTTCAGGTGAAACTGTCAAAATCTTCAAAATGAGCAAAAGCACAATGAAATTAATGCTGGAATCATCTTCAAGTTGGTAAAATACACTAATGACAGCAAAAAGTTTGAGTCTACAACATTTAGTTAAGGTGTGAGAGCCAAAATGAACTTTTTACTGCTGTAAACGCGTTTTCAGCACCTGATTGTACACTTCAGGTGAAACTGTAAAAATCTTCAAAATGAGCAAAAGCACAATGAAATTAATGCTGGAATCATCTTCAAGTTGCTAAAATACACTAATGACAGCAAAAAGTTTGAGTCTACAACATTTAGTTAAGGTGTGAGAGCCAAAATGAACTTTGTATTGCTTTAAATGCATTTTCAGCCCGATTGTACACTTCAGGTGAAACTGTCAAAATCTTCAAAATGAGCAAAAGCACAAATAAATTAATGCTGGAATCATCTTCAAGTTGCTAAAATACACTAATGACAGCAAAAAGTTTGAGTCTACAACATTTAGTTAAGGTGTGAGAGCCAAAATGAACTTTGTATTGCTTTAAATGCATTTTCAGCCCGATTGTACACTTCAGGTGAAACTGTCAAAATCTTCAAAATGAGCAAAAGCACAATGAAATTAATGCTGGAATCATCTTCAAGTTGCTAAAATACACTAATGACAGCAAAAAGTTTGAGTCTACAACATTTAGTTAAGGTGTGAGAGCCAAAATGAACTTTTTATTGCTGTAAACGCGTTTTCAGCACCTGATTGTACACTTCAGGTGAAACTGTCAAAATCTTCAAAATGAGCAAAAGCACAATGAAATTAATGCTGGAATCATCTTCAAGTTTCTAAAATACACTAATGACAGCAAAAAAATTGAGTCTACAACATTTAGTTAAGGTGTGAGAGCCTAAATGAACTTTCTATTGCTTTAAATGCTTTTTCAGCCCGATTGTACTCTTCAGGTGAAACTGTCAAAATCTTCAAAATGAGCAAAAGCACAATGAAATTAAAGCTGGAATCATCTTCAAGTTGCTAAAATACACTAATGACAGCAAAAAGTTTGAGTCTACAACATTTACTTAAGGTGTGAGAGCCTAAATGAACTTTGTATTGCTTTAAATGCATTTTCAGCCCGATTGTACACTTCAGGTGAAACTGTCAAAATCTTCAAAATGAGCAAAAGCACAATGCAATTAATGCTGGAATCATCTTCAAGTTGCTAAAATACACTAATGACAGCAAAAAGTTTGAGTCTACAAAATTTAGTTAAGGTGTGAGAGCCAAAATGAACTTTGTATTGCTTTAAATGCATTTTCAGCCCGATTGTACACTTCAGGTGAAACTGTCAAAATCTTCAAAATGAGCAAAAGCACAATGAAATTAATGCTGGAATCATCTTCAAGTTGCTAAAATACACTAATGACAGCAAAAAGTTTGAGTCTACAACATTTAGTTAAGGTGTGAGAGCCAAAATGAACTTTGTATTGCTGTAAACGCGTTTTCAGCACCTGATTGTACACTTCAGGTGAAACTGTCAAAATCTTAAAAATGAGCAAAAGCACAATGAAATTAATGCTGGAATCATCTTCAAGTTGCTAAAATACACTAATGACAGCAAAAAGTTTGAGTCTACAACATTTAGTTAAGGTGTGAGAGCCAAAATGAACTTTGTATTGCTTTAAATGCATTTTCAGCCCGATTGGACACTTCAGGTGAAACTGTCAAAATCTTCAAAATGAGCAAAAGCACAATGAAATTCATGCTGGAATCATCTTCAAGTTGGTAAAATACACTAATGACAGCAAAAAGTTTGAGTCTACAACATTTAGTTAAGGTGTGAGAGCCAAAATGAACTTTTTACTGCTGTAAACGCGTTTTCAGCACCTGATTGTACACTTCAGGTGAAACTGTAAAAATCTTCAAAATGAGCAAAAGCACAATGAAATTAATGCTGGAATCATCTTCAAGTTGCTAAAATACACTAATGACAGCAAAAAGTTTGAGTCTACAACATTTAGTTAAGGTGTGTGAGCCAAAATGAACTTTGTATTGCTTTAAATGCATTTTCAGCCCGATTGTACACTTCAGGTGAAACTGTCAAAATCTTCAAAATGAGCAAAAGCACAATGAAATTAAAGCTGGAATCATCTTCAAGTTGCTAAAATACACTAATGACAGCAAAAAGTTTGAGTCTACAACATTTAGTTAAGGTGTGAGAGCCAAAATGAACTTTGTATTGCTTTAAATGCATTTTCAGCCCGATTGTACACTTCAGGTGAAACTGTCAAAATCTTCAAAATGAGCAAAAGCACAATGAAATTAATGCTGGAATCATCTTCAAGTTGCTAAAATACACTAATGACAGCAAAAAGTTTGAGTCTACAACATTTAGTTAAGGTGTGAGAGCCAAAATGAACTTTTTATTGCTGTAAACGCGTTTTCAGCACCTGATTGTACACTTCAGGTGAAACTGTCAAAATCTTCAAAATGAGCAAAAGCACAATGAAATTAATGCTGGAATCATCTTCAAGTTGCTAAAATACACTAATGACAGCAAAAAATTTGAGTCTACAACATTTAGTTAAGGTGTGAGAGCCAAAATGAACTTCGTATTGCTTTAAATGCATTTTCAGCCCGATTGTACACTTCAGGTGAAACTGTCAAAATCTTCAAAATGAGCAAAAGCACAATGAAATTAAAGCTGGAATCATCTTCAAGTTGCTAAAATACACTAATGACAGCAAAAAGTTTGAGTCTACAACATTTAGTTAAGGTGTGAGAGCCAAAATGAACTTTGTATTGCTTTAAATGCATTTTCAGCCCGATTGTACACTTCAGGTGAAACTGTCAAAATCTTCAAAATGAGCAAAAGCACAATGCAATTAATGCTGGAATCATCTTCAAGTTGCTAAAATACACTAATGACAGCAAAAAGTTTGAGTCTACAACATTTAGTTAAGGTGTGAGAGCCAAAATGAACTTTGTATTGCTTTAAATGCATTTTCAGCCCGATTGTACACTTCAGGTGAAACTGTCAAAATCTTCAAAATGAGCAAAAGCACAATGAAATTAATGCTGGAATCATCTTCAAGTTGCTAAAATACACTAATGACAGCAAAAAGTTTGAGTCTACAACATTTAGTTAAGGTGTGAGAGCCAAAATGAACTTTGTATTGCTGTAAACGCGTTTTCAGCACCTGATTGTACACTTCAGGTGAAACTGTCAATATCTTCAAAATGAGCAAAAGCACAATGAAATTAATGCTGGAATCATCTTCAAGTTGCTAAAATACACTAATGACAGCAAAAAGTTTGAGTCTACAATATTTAGTTAAGGTGTGAGAGCCAAAATTAACTTTGTATTGCTTTAAATGCATTTTCAGCCCGATAGTACACTTCAGGTGAAACTGTCAAAATCTTCAAAATGAGCAAAAGCACAATGAAATTAATGCTGGAATCATCTTCAAGTTGCTAAAATACACTAATGACAGCAAAAAGTTTGAGTCTACAATATTTAGTTAAGGTGTGAGAGCCAAAATTAACTTTGTATTGCTTTAAATGCATTTTCAGCCCGATTGGACACTTCAGGTGAAACTGTCAAAATCTTCAAAATGAGCAAAAACACAATGAAATTAATGCTGGAATCATCTTCAAGTTGCTAAAATACACTAATGACAGTAAAAAGCTTGAGTCTACAACATTTAGTTAAGGTGTGAGAGCCAAAATGAACTTTGTATTGCTTTAAATGCATTTTCAGCCCGATTGTACACTTCAGGTGAAACTGTCAAAATCTTCAAAATGAGCAAAAGCACAATGAAATTAATGCTGGAATCATCTTCAAGTTGCTAAAATACACTAATGACAGCAAAAAGTTTGAGTCTACAACATTTAGTTAAGGTGTGAGAGCCAAAATGAACTTTGTATTGCTGTAAACGCGTTTTCAGCACCTGATTGTACACTTCAGGTGAAACTGTCAATATCTTCAAAATGAGCAAAAGCACAATGAAATTAATGCTGGAATCATCTTCAAGTTGCTAAAATACACTAATGACAGCAAAAAGTTTGAGTCTACAATATTTAGTTAAGGTGTGAGAGCCAAAATTAACTTTGTATTGCTTTAAATG